>NC_137683.1:21278615-21351115 GCF_963989245.1 Nansenia antarctica
CAGACCCATTCATGTCCAAAAACTCCTAGTGCACTTGTCACTATGCAATGTGACGCTTGGTCATATACCTATACCGTATGTGTCATAATGTGACAACTATGTAAACATTTTGAAAAAGTTGGATGCTTGTATTGCTGTCATAGGCATCAAGAATAAACTGCACTAGATTACAATATATTGAGTTTTACTTCTACTATATTTTGCAGCTTTTTCAGATAAACCATTGTATTTATAGGTGCAACAGAACAATGCAGGGAAACGTTATCTGGATACTTTTTCTGTTACATAGTGATGGTTTGAATGAAGTTTGAGACTTTGTGAATCTCATTGTCTTCCTTTTTCCTGTTTTGTTTCAGATATCAATCAGGCACGCTTACATGACGGTAATTGGCCCTTTGCATCTACTGCTATCTTCAATGACGAATGAACGAATGAATGAATGAATGAATGCTTTATTCATCTGCAAAGACACATTTTCACTTGATGACAAATCATCCCTTTCGGATTTCTACAGAAATGATTCTATTCACAACAACGATTAGGTAGCACTTTACATACCAGTAAATACTGATAGTTATCAGTAATAAAAAAGACACTTACCTTATTTTTACAAGGTAAGGCGGACTGTAGTTTTCACTTAATTATTTTTCCTGAAAGATGCTTGTTTCTGTATTGTTGTTACACCATTTCCAATTGTTCTTGAATAATTGACACTGATGAGTAAACATTTAATTTAGATTCATAACCAAGAAACAGTGGAGGTGTTTACTATTGAAATAGTATCAGAATTGGAAAATGCAATATTACCCATATAGCTTTATCCCGTCTTAATAACTAAGATCATGGTCTGTAATGCAAAAACAGAGAAGGTTGTGAAATAAAGTGGGGGGAAAAAGACCTGGAATATTCTATATTACCTGTTTATATTTTACTCCCCCCTTAAAATATCCCATATTCACCTGACAAGTAAGACCATGTTTACAATTGTGACAGCAGCTGGTGAAACCCGGAACAAGTCGCCAACCAATCAAAATGTTCTGACTTTATTTCAGATTTAAAAAAATAAATTTCAACAATGTTGAGAATCAATGACACACTCACTAGGCAAGCTAAAAATTGCAATGCAAATAATTCGGTGAGTAATCCCTACTACTACCTAGTTAACTATAACACTACTTTACATCGTTAGCAGGCTCACAAAACAAGCTGTGTTAGTTGTCTAGTAGCGAGTGTGTAAGTGATTTTCAACAATGCTGAAATGTATTTACATTTTTCTGAATAAAAGTCTGAACATTAAATCGTCTGCTGACTTGTTCCTGGTTTCACCAGCTGCTGTCACATATTGCACATGAGCCCCTGACAGGAAGCAGCCTCCTAATGAATTGCAGAGTACCCTTTCATCATCTGCATAACAACATAGACTCAATGGGTAGCTTATTACTGTGTTACATTCATTGGATACATACATACCAATACTACTAATAGGTCATTGTTATTACCATGTTATAACCCATTTATTCTGAGCTGTAATTAAAGTTTCTACCAAAGAGGGTTTAGTAAATCAGTAACTGATAGTGAATGACGACAAACCTTCCATCATATCATGTTTGTTTTTATGTTTTCTTCAGTGGATGTCACCCTGGATGTGGACACAGCTCACCCTAACATGCAGATATCAGAGGATAAGAAAACAGTCCAGTGGAGAGATGTAACATCACCAAGACCAAACAATGAGCATTTTGATAAAGATCCTTATGTGTTGGGCACTATGGGCCGTCCTACAAGGGCCTACTGGAAGGTGTGTGTGGAGGGAAAGGATGACTGGGTGCTTGGTGTTGCCAGGGCAACAGCTAACAGGAAGGGACAGGTAGTTGTGAGCCCTGCCAATGGCTTCTGGGTAATCAGGCTGTCCAATGGTCACAGGCTTAAAGCCATGGATGATAAGGAGTCTGTCCTTAATAAGACACGTCCAAACAAGGTCAGTGTCTATCTGGATTGTGAGGAGAAGAAGGTGACTTTCTATAATGCAGAGGACGGCTCACTCATTTACTCATTTGACAATGGACCAGGTTATAAGGAGGAAGCCTGTCCACTTTTCTCATCCTGGAATAATGATGCTAATCCTATCAGGATTCTGTAGAGTTAGTGTCAGGAACAAACAAGAATGGCAAGCATTATATACAGGGGTGCACATAACTGGTGCGCCAGTGCGCATGCGTCGCCAAAATGCATCCTGCGCGGCAGATCAGCCGCATGAACGCGCTCTTGCGCACCAACAGCTGGAAGCGCTGGGAGAGGAATTTACTTCCTCAAAATCCACCTGCTGACTGCTGACTGCTGCATCACTGCAAGCCCCACTAAGTAACTATTTGCCGTCCCCGACGAGTAATCCATCACAACAGTCGACCGACGACGACCACGGCGACTCCCCTCACGAAAACATTCGGAAAGTATCGTAAATCGTACTTTCATTCCGCGTATCGCGTATCGCACGGTTATCACGCTGCGGCGCCGCCACGTGAAAATTCAGTCCCGAACGACTCGTCGCTAAAAGGAAAAACAACACCAAGGGACTTCACGTTTCTTTTCTCTGAAGCTTTCAAACGTTCAGACGTTTGTTTTACAGCTTCATTATCGCACATAGACCCCTGACCCAGGATATGGTTGGGAATTCTATTAGAAAAAGAAAAAAAAAGACTTTGTTGCACAATCAAAATAATGAGCTATTTAAAGTGATAGCCTGCCCTACAACTAGGACATCCTCTACCATGGTTGAAATTGAGGACAGTATTAACAGCAGTCAAGAGAGCAGTGATGAAGATGATTAAGCTTGTAGCATAAATAAATGCTTAGGCTGTAACTTTTTGTTGAAAAGTTGATTTCAGTGTTTACAGAACAGAGCAGTGCTTAAAGAGATGTCAGTTGATTTCATTGTGTTTAAAGGAGTCTGACAGACTTTCATGCTTAAAGAGCAGTCATTTGATTTTGCATTTGTTTATTTTGTTTTGCACACAATCATTTGTTCGTTCATCTTTATTTATGAATAAATGTCGTTTTGCTACTATAAGTTATCCATGTATCCCTTTTTTATCCATCCTGTGGGACGGGTCGTGACTCGCGAGCTCGGGGAGCACCAAGCAGCATCCCTAGGTGCTCCTCTGAGCACTGGCCCCAAAACGTTATGTGCACCCCTGATTATATAGCCAATTGAATGCAATTGTGGCAGAATAAATAAATCTTGTGAAAGCATAATTATACTCTGAATGAAGTGTATCTCATACACCTACATGTCCATTTAGCAATTGTGAATGTATCCATGTGATAAATTCATGTTCATTTACTTTACGTGATAAATGTATGTAATAAATGTGATTAGAGGCTAACTGTTTCAAAAAGTGTGTCGTAATTATTCAGTGCATTTACTCTATTACAGAACATAAATCATACCTTTTAGACTAAGTGAGTGGAGACATCAATAGTATACAGCCTAGTAAGTGATTTGATTTATTTTTTTATTTTATTTTTTTTAAATTAATTTTAGCTTTACCTTGTGTTACTGGTAGTTGTGTGCTAGCTATTCTGAGTAATTATTAGTTTTGGGGTACAACTATTAGCCTACAGGTTTTCAACTGAAACCAATTGGGTTTGAAGCCTAATAGCCCTCAATTTGCATTGGGAGGAGTCTTGGACACCTCTATTAACCAAATATTCACCCCCCTCCTTCGCACCCTTCACTGGCTCCCAATAGCAACTCGCATCAGATTCAAGACCCTGGTGCTTGCCTACCAGGCAGCAAAAGGGACAGCCCCTACAATACTTGCAGGCAATGGTCACCCCCCAAACGTCAGCCTGTGCACTCCGCTCCTCCACCTCTGCTGGCCGACTGGTCTCACCACCTCTACACCAACACGGCAGTCACGCTGCCCGGTCAGGTCTATTCACGACACTGGCTCCCCACTGGTGGAATGAGCTTCCCATGGCTGTCAGAACTGCAGAGTCACTCCCCATCTTCCATCGGAGACTCCATCTCTTCAGACCTCCATCTCTTCAGGCTACACCTTAACTGCTCTTCCTGAGACATATACCACCCTCCAGAACTGCGTCTACCACCCTCCAGAACTGCGTCTCCTGAGACACCTGCTTTCCCCCTATACTATGTCTCCTAAGACTTCTACTGCCCCCCTTGTACTGTCTCTCCAGTGTCTATTAAAAAAAATATATCATGACGACTGCCAGTGGCCTGAGCTAGATTACTCTCCCTGCTAGAACTGGTGAATTGATGATTCACTTCCTTAGTCAAATGTATTGATTGTAAGTCGCTTTGGAATAAGGCGTCTGCTAAATGTCAAACATGTAAATGTATAAATGATCAAGTATATTTACTTTTACTCCAATGAAGCTGGAGAAATCAGAAATGGTAAAAACACAAATTAATCATGCTATTCCTATATTTACTATATTGATATGTCCCTTGAACATGGATGGTGTTTTTGCATGCGTGTGAACCAGCTGTCCTGTCATCTAACGGATAACTAAGCTATTTGACTTAGAGTGCCGAACTACCGAACTCCCACTAGATGACCCACGCACCTGTGGAGCTTTGTTTTCGATGACTAGAGTTAAAAGCAGCAAAGTTGACGCTTCTCCATAGCATTCATCAGTTGAGACATTGTTGCACTGGCTATGAGAGTATGTTTTGGGCGTCCCACCCACCACCCCCAGCCTTGCCCCAAACGGTCACCCTGTAAGAAGCCTATGCAAGGGTTTCTTGGGCTCCCTGCCATATTACTTGTATGTTGTGGTCATTTAACTACAGGAAGAAAGTTCTACACAGTGGAGCCACCCAATATACATCAAGCTTAAATGTATTACCATTTTCATCCAACAATGGTTCAACTGCTGCTAGTGTCGTGACTCAACAGGGTATACTGTATATATAGTAATACAATCTAGACGATGCCAGATGAGTATGTAAGTAAGAGATTAGTAACCTGTAAATAATAATAATAATAGGCTAATTGAGAAAACCAAATACATTTGATTTTGCACTGGATTTTAACCAGTCTGCTGAATCAGCTGAACTTATCTGATAAAATAATTATTACTAATTTCAGAAGATTATTTTACTTTACATTAAGCTAAATTAAGTTAATCTTTAATATTTGCGCAGAATAACACAGAAAAGAAAAACATTTCAGCTCCAGTTGCATTTAAATGTTGTAAACCAATACAAAATTAAAAAGAGTATACTATTTGTAATCAGGCTGGTATGGGCCATTCTACTGAATTAGTTCAAACTAATAAGAATTCAGACCTTAGATTTTTACTAAGATTATGTTATGATCTATTTAAACACAAGACAGTAAATAGATAGTAATAAGCTAAATATATACAAAATCATCATTTATAAGCTACTTTCTATTGGGAAGTGGCTGTCCCAACCCCTAAGCCCTACATTTCAATCCATGAAAACAATACTTAAAACAACTTTCAATTATGTTTTTTAAAATAGCTTTTTGATTTATAAAAAATAATTCAAAAGATTTAGATTTATTTTGGGTTCTTTTTTTTTTAATTTAAAAATATTATAAAAAAAAATATTGTCCCACGCTTTCATGTCACTACCGAAACACAAGAAGTTGCGGTAGTGACATGATCATTTCTGTAGTGATGTTATTGATCATAAACATAAACATCTGTTTAAGGCATATTAAGCAAAAAGGTTGAGGGAATATGATACAACCTTGCAAACAAAATACTGTGGTCACTACCGAAACAATGCAGTCACTACCGAAACAGTGCAGCCACCACGAAACTGGGTGTTTTGTAAAAAATAAAAGATATTGAGTTATCAACTAAAATGTTATGATAACTATTGGTTAAATGTATGTTACATTTCATAACTTGTTAACTCTGAGATCTATATGATCAGTGGAATTCATTTTACAAAAAAGGATTGCATTTAGATTTTGATGAGTCTTAGAAATTGAATTTTGACATTTGTTAAAATATTCATTTTAATTGATTTAGTTAGCAAACAATCTTCAAAAACATTGGTAAAATTATTATTTAGAGGGGGTATGGAAACACAATCTTTTTTTTAACAATATATTTATTGATTTTCAGTTTGCAAATCACATGAAATTGTACATTGAATAAGAATATAAAACATGCCCAAAAAAAATCACCTTGTTCACCCTCGCACCACCCTATCCCTAACAATTGAATACAGACATAAACAGAATTTGTAGTCTAACTTAACTAAACAGAAAATAAATAATGTATTCTTAACTAAAAAATCAAATAAATACATATATATAATATATACGTATATACAAATAGATAGTAATAATAATGGTGTGCTTAGATTGTTGTACAGGATCATGATGCTATACCCTACTCCCTCAGAGCATGTTCCTGCTGAAGCAGGTTACCAACATTAATTAATTAATAATTATGTCTTAAGAAATATATAAAGGGTCTCCAGATATCATCAAAAACGTTCTGTTTACGCCTAACAATATAAGTTTAGGATCCATCGGTAATTTCTTTGATAAAATGTGATCTATCATATGAATGATATCTTGCCAAAATGATTTCACTTTCACACATTTCCATATACAGTGGTACAGTGTCCCGCTTTCCTCATTGCACTTAATACATGTATCAGGTATTATATATTATTATAATATATGTTATCATTAAATGTATGTAATTTAACAGGAGTTATAGGCCTACGCATCAGCCAAGTTTCAAGCTACTGCTGACTGTCTGCCTCTGTGCCTCCTCACATGCCTCTCCAGTCTTCTAAAGATATTTCCTCCTCTATATCTTCCTCCCATAATCTCAGTTTGGATTCTGATGATTCACCAGACCCAGACACAAACAAGTCATACAGAGTTGAGATTAAACCTTTATCCCAACAATGTCTTGTGATTGCTACCTTTAATGGGGGAAATGACAGGTATAACCAATTAATGGTTTTGAAACGAGGATATACAACTCCTAAGTTGAAGGTATTTGAAGAAATTATTCTTTGGAATGTCCTATTTGGTTGATACTTCTGCAAAGAACATAAGTACTTCTTCTTTACTGTACACGTCTTGCACTTCCCTTAACCCTTTTCCGGCCCATATTCGAAATCCTGCATCGTTTTTTCCTGGTTTAAAATTGTCTGTATTTTTCCTCAAGTAGGCTATTTACGATCTGCTGAATACAAATACAAGTGCAATGGTAAGCTTGGTGTGACGGAACAGGCTTCCAAATTCATCCAAGCAGGGTGGTTTTCAGATGAAAAATAAAACATAATGGACCGCAGTTGAGCTGCCCAGTAATACCACTGGATGTTTGGACATTTAAGGCCTCCTCTGTCATATGGTAAATATAATAAAGATAGGCGCAATCTGGGGCGTTTATTTTGCCAAATGAAGTTGGTAAACAATTTCTTAATTCTAGTAAATAAAGACGAGGGAGGGGGTACAAATAAAGAAACTTGGGGAGTATATTCATTTTTTGAATATCCTGCCAATCATTGAAATTGGTAAAGATGTCCAACGCTCTACTGATGAGATGGTATCTTTCATAATTGGGTCATAATTTATCTGAACAATCTTATTCACCTCAGGGACAATTTTTATACCTAGATATGTGAAATTGTCCGTTGAGTTAAAAATAGAAGCATAAACATTGTTATTTTTCCTCTTATAGATGACTTTGAATGATTAATTTTATATCCAGATCTTTTTCCAAATGTTTTAATAAGATTTAGGAGTGCGGGAACAGAGCTGTTTAGTATTTTTAGGAACAAATTGACATCGTCTGCAAAGAGTGCTATTTTATGTTCTAAATTACCGTCTCGCATTCCATATTCCCTAGGCATCCTCACCGCTATAGCAAATGGTTCTATCGCATGTTCCATAGCGATGGTGACAAGGGCTTCCTTGCGGGCATCCTCTAGAGACATTAAAAGGTTTGGAAATCACACGATTTGTCAAGACTTCCGCAGTAAGTCCAGTGCAAAGCATCCTAACCCATTTACTAAATGTTTCTCCAAAGCCAAAGCGAGTGAGCACTTCAAATAAATACGGCCATTCGACACGGTCAAAGGCTTTCTCTGCATCAAGTGAGAGTAAAGCTGTGTCTGCCGCCCCCCTCTGGCTGTGTAAGATATTGAGCACTTGTCTAACATTATGGAATCCCCGTCTGTCCTGGATAAATCCACTTTGATCTTCTCCCATCAACCGTCCGTGGAAGTAGGCCTTCCGATCTTCTTGCAAGAACTTTACAAATCACCTTGTGTCCGAGTTCTGGAGACTGATTGGGTGCATATTTTCACATTTTGTGTTTGGTTTTCCTGGTAGTAATGTGATTAGGACACCTAGATGTGGGGAGAAGACCATTCTCAAAGGACTCCTGAAGGAATACTGTGTGTTTTTCATTTAATGCTCTATAAAACATGAACAGAAAATGTCTCTAGAGGGAGTCTATAAATCATGTGTTGTTTGTATTAATGCAAAATGTAATATGATGAAAATGAGAAACTGCATTGCTATATACAACAATTCTAATAGAAGAAATACTGTAATTGTTATTTAACTGTACCTACCTAGACAAACATAATGTTTTATTCTGATGTTTTTTTCTACATCAAAGTTTATGGAGGTGTGGTTAAACATTACTGATTGTAAAAGAAAAAGCTTCTGAGTGGAAACGAAAGTGTTTGCTTGATCTTAAACTGCCAGACTCTGGTATAGACGTGCGGTGTTGGCGTTCAGGTAAGAATCACTATAGTTTTAATTTTAAAAGGGTCCAATAGAATATATTATCTGAGGCAAATGGATTTACAGTAATGCTTTACTGTAAATCCAGTTTAAAGTACTCTCATGTTCTTTAAGGGCAAAGTGACAGTGTACCATGTGACATGGTTATCAAATCAATGACTGCAAATACAACACAGGGTGTGTTCAGATAGGTGAAACCTTTAGAACCTTACTGATAGCATGTGTATACTGTATTTCCAACAGACAGACTATTCTCCTGGACAAAGACTGATTCCTGTTCTCCATCATAATTTCCTTCTAAAGAAGCTTTATGTTTTATGTTCGGTCAGGTGCATCATGGGACTATTAATACAGGAAGTATGTTTGCTGACATTCCTCGTCTTCTTTGATACCTGTTCATCTATTACAGGTAAATATGATCAATATCATCTAGTTACACTTACACATTGTGAATGCATTTATTTGAATCTAATTTATTTAAAAGATGCACTGTACTTGATATTCAACACTTAATTAGAAGTGGGCCTATGGCAAAAAAAAAGCCTCTTTACTTTTTATAGTATACAGTATACTGTAGTGGAACATTCATTGGTGAGTTGAAACAGTTAAAATGCAACTATATGTATGCCAAATAGTTGGAAGTGTTATCAGTGCATCATTCAGACTGATTGTAAGACTTTCTCTTCTCTCACACCAGATTACAGGGAGCTCACCGTTGTTGTCCCTTCCGACCCTGTAGTTGCCTCCACTGGCCATGACATCATTCTACCCTGTCACCTCTCTCCTCAAACTAGTGCTGTTGCCATGGATATCAAGTGGTTCAGGGAGGGACATTTCGTTGACTACATGTACCAGTATCAGAGTGAAAAGGGGTTAGAGGGGAAGGGCTATGAGGGCAGAGTGAGTCTGTTCACCCAGGAGCTGGAGAGAGGCAACGTGTCACTGCTGCTGAAGGACGTCAAGATGTCTGATGAAGGGCTGTACAAATGCCAAGCTAGCCACTTGGAATGGATCCAGGAACCATCGGTTGAGCTACAGGTTACACGTTAGTATATATTTGGATTATTAAATAAAAATAACATGCATCCAATTGTAAGTCTTATTTTGTATTTCAAATTAGCTTTATATATTTTTTTTTTTTTTACAAATATCAGTTTCATCCATTACGTTTGGTACAAATAGGAATTGTTCTCATTAGTGTCAGTACAATAAGTGGATTGATGATTGTATTAATCAGTACAAATGATTACAGATCCATCCTGATCCAAAAATCTGTAGATGGCAGCAGACATTGAAAAAGTTTAACCAAATCCGCTTTTATTGTGAAATCACCTCATCTCATCTTGTGTTGTTTTGATCCAGACTTGCCATGAAAGAACCACTTCAAATCACCTATTGAATATATTTAGCAATAAAGTACTGTATATTGGATATAGTGTTTATTTGTACTTGTTTTGAGCAAGCCGGCACTGATCAGTGGGTATGTAAACTAAGTTTATGTGTCCCAAAATGGCTTTACGAATTACAGAAGATTGTTGCTTAAAGCAAGAGAACTGCTTAAAATCTAACCTTGTAACCAGGCGATCAAACCTTGCATTTCACCAACACAAAATACCACTTCAATTGTGGTCTAGAGGAGGGAGAACCCATATGCCTGCTGTATGTCATAGTATATCCAATGGCTATGTGCTGCTCGATTTGGATGGTGCTCCTTTATTGAATTGAAGTGATGGAGGAGATTCTGGTGTAACGTATCGCTTAAAACTTCCTGCTGTCATAAATGTTTTCTTCCTCCTGTTTTGAGCAGAGCAGGGCAGTGTCCCCAGGATCTCCGTGGGCAGGCATCACAGAGTGTTCATCCAGCTGAGCTGCAGCTCAGAGGACTGGTACCCAGAGCCTCACATGCTGTGGACGGACCGCAGTGGGAAGGAGATGACCTCAGCACAGACAGACAGACCCAGACAGACAGAGGGAGGAGTCCTGTACTCCATCACCAGTCACGTTAGACTAGGGATGGACCAACTGGAGGGAGTGACCTGTGTGGTGATGCTACAGAACAAGAGATCCAGGCTGGAGTCTGCAATGCAGATGACTAGTAGGTTTAGACTCTGGCATGCACAGGGAGGTACACAATGTGATGTTATTAGGCCATTGCCCTCAATTCAGTCAATACTGGATAAAGCATTCATCATTTTCATTAAAAATTTTGACATTTAGCAGACACTTTTAACCAAAGCGTCATTTATCTAAAGTAAGTGAATCATCTATATCTCAGTGATCAGAAGTAAAATCTTTTCCTGGACCAGGGGCCATTAGCAATCAAAATACTATAATAAGGAAAAGTACTTAGAATACTCTCTTTTCTTTTTGCACTCTGTACCTGCCCACTGCTACCCCCTAATATCTTTGTTTGTTACATCACAAATGTCAGGGGCCACTGTTGGCAGAATATATATGTTGGCACTATAAGCAGTGTTGATTTAAATTCAGGACTGTAGACTACTGCAGTGTTTGGAGCTAAGATCAACCTTGACCTTGATTTTCTCCTGTAACAGAGGAGTTCTACCTGAGCACTGTGCCTGACCGGGTTTACATCTCTGCATTTGTGGTTCCTGTGTTTCTGGCGCTGGTGTGTATCACTGCATCTGTGCTCTTCGTCATCCATCACAGAAGAGGTTAGTGTCAATCAAATCAAATCAATGTTTGTTTTATAAGTAAAATATCTCTTCTACACATCTAATGATAGTGTAGATCACAATAATCTGTAAATTATGATTCAGGTATACAACAGCAAGCCCTTTACCTTTGTATTGGTGTATAATGACTAGAATATTTTTTTGATTTTCAGCTGGTCTGGAGAAACTCCAGCCTTTAAGTAAGATCAGATTCAAATACCCTCATTAGCCGATTACAGTAACACATTTGTTATTCATTTTACTTAGTTGCCTACAAAAACATTTATATTCAGGTGCTCTTCAATTCAATAGTTTAACATATTGTATTACTACTATCATTGCAGATAAAGTAAAGGAAGAATTAAAGATGGTGAAACAAGGTACCTATCCCTAATTCTCCAGATATTTTTTTTTGTCACAATTGTTGCATTGATTGAGTCTGAAAGATTAACAATGCTCCCCTATTCTGCAGAGCTCGACAAAAAGAACAAGTTACTGGGTAAGTATTGTATGTAGTGCAATGGCGGCTCATACCCTTTATTATTTGGTACGTTTTTGGAGTTGTATAGGCTATGTTTCAAATGTGTGCATGAAAAGGGTATGCAAAACACATTCACAACATCTGACATAAACACTTTATAAGACCGTCACACATTTTGTGTCAGAAGTATTTATGTAACACCTATGGTGATTGTGAAAATAAAAGTAAAAAGTAAAAGTAAAAAAAAAAAAAAAAAAGGAAAAGTTTTCTGTCTGAATTTGCCTACTTGGTATGATAGTTGTACATACTGTAGACTCGGCAATATGACATCACAGTACACCACAGGTTGAGTTCCTGCTCACAGACACAGATGTGAACAACCTCAAGCCCCTACCCTCTAGCTCAGGGGTCCCCAAACTTTTTTCTGTGAGGGCCACATCATTTTTCCTTTCTGTGATGGGGGGCCTGGGTCGGTCTCTAACATAAAATAATATGGAACGGGGTGAAATGGAGGCGGTTGCGCAAAGCAATTGCGCGCAGGAGAGCACTGGTGGATGCAAACAAAGTCTAAACAGTTGAATTTGGATGGAATTTATACCTATAGTGATATGTCAATGAAATATAATCAGTTTTACAGTCTGATACATGAGGGAGGACCCTCATCATACACGGGGGGACCCATGAAGCAGGGCTGTCTGGTGGTCCTTAAACGAGCATCAAACACTTAATTTCTACCATTCTGGTGAATTGATATGCACCAATTTGTGACCTTTCTGCATCAATTTACGGTGGAAATGTCATTATTTATGCAAAGGAAAACACAATATTCAGGCACCAGATGATCAAAATGTAATGTAATATAATGCAATATAAGGCTCTCAGGCATTCTGTACTTTCAAATATGTATTCTCCTTGAGCAGTCAACATCAACTATCAGCTATTTCACTAGCAAAAACTAAAGATAACTTATTTGCGAAACAGCGCCCCCGCCACCACGTCGGCGCAGTGCCGCTATTGCAGTCAGAAATGACAGAAATCCACCGAGTGCAACGCCTGTCGAAAATTGACGTTGTTCAAAGGGCCGGTCCAAGTGTGGGGGTGGGCCGTGTCCGGCCCGCGGGCCGTAGTTTGGGGACCCCTGCATGGCAATCATTTCATCTAGCTCTCTTATAGGCCAGGTGAAATTTTAACCATTTCACTAAATGCACCTATCCAATCTTAGGTCCACTCAAATGCAAAGGGGTGGGGGGTTTGTGGTTGATGAATGGCATGAGTGACACAGTCTGGTGAAAGGGGTAATAAGTCATCAGCCCATTTAATATTCTGACTTTCCTTTTGAAAATACATTTCAGCGTAGTTGAAAAGCATTGACACACTCGCTAGTCAACTAACACAGCTTGTTTTTGTAAAGTAGTGTTATAGTTAACTAGGTAGCAGTGGGGATTACTCACTGAATTAATTGCATTGCAATATGTTGGCTTGACTAGTGAGTGTGTGTTGTGATTTTCAACAACGGTGAAACGCATTTCTGTGTCTGTCTGAACATTTTCATTGGTTGCCGACTGGTTCCCCTTTTCACCAGACCGTGTCACATAAATGGCAAAATTCAAACATGCTGTGACTGACATTAATATTGACTGTGGGCAAATGTATAGATTTTGGTCTGGACAATGTGTACATACATTCAATGTATACATAGATACATACCGGTACATGAATACATTGTATAGCCTCAATTGAAACCTAAAATGCAAACTATGACTTTCTAGCTATCACTGGCTGTAGCCTAGTAGAAGCAATAACTCCAGGTTCATTATATGGGGTCATCCCTATGTTCCCCGGGTCCTATGTTCCCCGGGTCCTATGTTCCCCGGTTTCTTAGCCAAAAAAAAAAAAAGGGTTCTATGTTCCCCTCTTCCGAAAACTTCCGAAAAAGGGTTCTATGTTCCCCGCTTCCGAAAAAGGGTTCTATGTTCCCCGCTTCCGTATATTCCCCGCCTGCCGTTGTGTCAAGCGACCCCAGGTGTCGTTATGTAGTACTGCATGAGTTTTTTTTTTTTTTTTTTTTTTTTTTTTTAAACAACATACACAAATACATAATTATACTGTTAGTTTTTTTTTTATTGTTTTTTTTTTTAAACAACATACACAAATACATAATCATACTGTGGATTACTATGTGTACAACATTATTATATGAACAAAATGATTATATGTACAAAACCTTTTGTAGGTAGGACACTATTGGACCTCGGCCCAAATCTAGTACTGAACCCCCCATGCTAAACCATTTGGAAGTACAGTATACTAGGACTCCAATTCAGACACACTGGGGGGCTGTCACAAATCTACTAACTCTAATCAGCCTGGTCTCACACGGCAGACGTCAGAATTCGACGTTGATGGACAAACATTAATCTGCTCTATTCATACATTAATCTGCTCTATTCAGACATTAATCTGCTCTATTCATACATTAATCTGCTCTATTCAGACATTAATCTGCTCTATTCATACATTAATCTGCTCTATTCAGACATTAATCTGCTCTATTCATACATTAATCTGCTCTATTCAGACATTAATCTGCTCTATTCAGACATTAATCTGCTCTATTCAGACATTAATCTGCTCTATTCAGACATTAATCTGCTCTATTCATACATTAATCTGCTCTATTCAGACATTAATCTGCTCTATTCAGACATTAATCTGCTCTATTCACGCATTAATCTGCTCTATTCACACATTAATCTGCTCTATTCATACATTAATCTGCTCTATTCAGACATTAATCTGCTCTATTCAGACATTAATCTGCTCTATTCATACATTAATCTGCTCTATTCGTGGTTCCCAAACACATTTATGATGTAGGAACAGGAGGGTGTCAGTGATGGCTGAGGGTGCAAGAGAAGCTTTGCTCCCTCCTTGTACTCTTCACAGCCTGTCAGGGGATCTTCTCTGTGGAGTGGCAGGAACACGGTCCCTTCAAACAGGAGCTGTGGATTCTCTGAAAATAAAAGACATCAAGTATTAAGGTAGGCTATAGATTCCCATCAATATTTTTTATACAAGGTCTTTCAGTAAGACTATTTTACCTGACATGGTAGCCCATATGCCTGTGATTTTCACCGGTTGCCTGTGGTTCCTGTCTTCACCAAGTAGGGTTGGGTTGAGTTGAGTTGGGTTGGGGTTGTCTTCACAAATGACCCAACTCTGATAGTCTTTATATCAAATCTGAGAATGAAATTCAGTATGCTAATTATAAAAGGGGTATGCTATTGATAATATGAATGAATGAATGAATGAATGGTCTTTATTGTCATTGATATAGTACTGGTTTACATAAATAAAGGCTATGTACACTATCCACTATACTATACTGTACAAATAAAACACTGTGCTGTACTCTATGCTATGCTATACCTATTCTAACATTTCCTATTCTCGGCAACCTTATGTACCCTAGGGTTGTCATATTGCACATAGTGTTATTGCACATTCATTTAAAGTGTCGCAGTTTGCAGGCTTGAAATGTACATATCATTGTAGCATGATATGCTAAATGTAGCATATCATTTAGATTGTTTTTAATGTATTGTTTTAGATAATTCATTATTTTAAAATATTATTTTCTTTAGATAAACAACTAAAATAAAAAATCTAAATTAGATGCTATTGATACTGCATAGAAACACATTGATATAATATACTTGTATGTGTCAGGGGACAATGTTGCACTCTGATATTTAGTGTGTCTCTGTTGCGCCCTTCTACTCCGAGTCACCAGAGGGCGTAACACCCCCTATCAATTGTTTTAAGGTCAATCGTAATTGAGCTTGAGTTACAAGACTTCCTCACATACCGGTATGTTCGTAACACATGCGTAGTGACAATGGCTCAAATAATTACTGGAGACCGAGGGGGGAAAATATTAGTTCTGGATAACTTTAGGTACCAGAAACACCGCACAAATTTACAGAATATTCGGTGGCGGTGTTGGAGAGAAGACTGCCGGACAGTTCTTGTTACAAACATCTTTGATGTAGAGGGGGTCAATCCCAACATAGAAGTTCGGGAGGTCCGCGAACATGTGCATGCCCCCGATACACAAATGGTGAACAATGCGCAATTTCGCCAAGTGATTACTGGAGAGGTGGTGAGAGAACCCACAGTACCAATCAAACGCATTTACGATGCTGAGTGCGTAGGTCTACAGCGGGGCCGTCCCATCCAGCGTGGAGGTCGCGGGCGACCTCCTCAAAGATTCTCCTCAGTTAGGTCTGTTATGGCCAGAGCCAGAGCTGCAGTAATCCCTCCCGTCCCAGCTACCGTTGATGATGTAAGGATCGACGGTCAATGGGCTGAGACATGGGGCAGAGACCATTTCCTCCTGCACCAAGACAGTGAGTGGGGCATAGCAGTGTTTTCCACAGAGGACAACCTGAGACAGCTGCGACACTGCAGGACATTATACATGGATGCTACATTCAAGTCGTGCCCACGCCCATACAACCAAGTATTTACTATACTCGGGGACATTCATGGCTTCGTTGTCCCCCTTGTACATGTCCTCATGGAGCAACGTACAATTGGACACTACCGACAAGTGTTCCAGTGTGTCAAAACGTCACTCAGGAGAATCACCCACCACCTTTGGCGTCCGCGTAAAGTCATCTGTGACTTTGAGCAAGCGCTGAAAACTGCTCTTGAAACGGAGTTGCCACAAGCCAGAATCGGAGGATGCTACTTCCATTTCAACCAAGCCTTGTGGAAGAGGGTACAGGCACTTGGATTGGCTGGTCCATTCCGTCATGACCATCCACTGGCAGCAGTCATCCGCAAGGTTTGTTGTGTTCTGTCTGCACTGCTGTCTGTCCTGTGTTGTTTTGTTTGCATTGCATTTAGAAATGCTCTTACTGTAACGCCAAATCAAATTCCTATATGTGTATGCTTAATGTGTATGCATAAATGGCAATAAACGTTATCTCATCTCTCATCTCATCTCATCTCATCTCATCTCAAGGTGATGGCCTTAGGACACCTGCCTCTGCCTCTGGTCCAGATCAATTTTGATCTTCTCCTCAACCACAGAAACACCAGGCGTGCCCTGATGAACCACCCTGAGTTACAAGACTTCCTTGTGTATGTTCGTAACACATATGTCCATCCTGGAGCGGCCTTCCCACCAGCGATGTGGAATGTGTTCGAAAGAAACATGGAGCAAAGGACCAATAATCATGTTGAATGTAAGTGTAACAATGACAGATCTGAACAAAAAATATATAATTTCATCTAATAACTAAATCTGAAGTATTAAGTTAATTATTTTATATTGTTAATATAATATTGTCTGCTAATTATGGGTTAATTCATTCTTATCCTATCACCTCTGGGCCTGTGCGTATATCGAGGTTTAACTATGAGCCGAAACAAAAATTAACGAAACATCAAACACAGCAGAGGACAGGAGGGCTCTTTAAACAGGTGGACGAGTTGCCACGTACAGGCGCGCTAATGATGATGGACATAACATCAGTCCAATCATGGGCGGGCACCGTGATTGAGAAAGGATTAAGAAAGGATTTAAAATTGTGAAAGGAGGAGACACAGAAGGGAAAATGTTCAATGTCAAAATGTTCATGCCAAACTAATAACATTTAGGGCCTGATTTACTAAGATCCCAAATAACGAATACTAATTGAAGTTCACACACAGGGGAAGTTGAGATATACTTCAAATAAGGCCCGCTATCTTCTACATTGGAAAGATCAACAATCCTCACTGCACACCGTTAGTAGATCAGCCTGCAGATGTAGAACCAGTTTGCACATTAATAGGCCATTAATAGGCTAATAAGTTATAATTCTGTATTTTTGTTCTAGCTTATCATCGTACTCTGAACGATGCTGTCCAAGTGCGCCATCCTTCACTTTGGAAATTCCTTCGGCACCTGAAGGATCAGCAAACGCTTGCAGAGGGTAAACTGGGGATGGCAGACAGAGGCCACGCTCCCCCAACAAGGAGACGGAAGTGGAGGGAGTTGGAGGCCCGTCTACTGAGGCTGAAAGGACAGTACATGCAGGGCCACAGAGATCTGGCTTCGTACTGGAGGGCTGTCAGCCGTAGCGTCCGTATGGGCTAGATTTCCACATTTATTTTGATAGCACTTTGGCCTATGTTGTTGTTATTATTATTGTTATTGGCCTAATTGTGTTATTGTTATTATTATTATTATTGTTATTATTAGTTAGAATAAGCTGTACGCCATTGTTTACGCCATCATGTATGCCATTGTTTACATGTTATTTAGCTCTTTCATTTGTTTTTGCCAAGTTATTGCTGTACCATAGTTTTGTTATTGAAAGATGTCTGTACCTTTCCAGTTTATATGGACCTGTTTACTTAGTAAGCCATATAGTTATTATTACAATATATGTGATGCCAGAGTTAGGACTGATAATTGCACTAGAGCTCATGTGTCAGGATTACCAGGTTTCAGCAGTGAAACAGTAGGCCTCTCCTTATTAGTGCCTGACTCAGGCGCGGATCTATGGGTGGGCCTAGGCCCACCCAGATTGACAGCTGGCCCACCCAGTCAGATTCATTTTTTTTTTTTTTTTAAAAATAAAAAAAAAATTGTAAAGTTTAATTTTCACTAACTAACTGTAATGTGAATAGTTTTGTCTTGGAAATGATTAAAAGTATGTATTAATACTAATAATATTCAACTTCCTCTCTTACGTTTACATGGCTTCCTCTTTACGTTTACTCTGATTGTTCAGTTGACCGTGACCAGTGTCAAGTGTCAAGTGTCAGTCAAGTGTTCAGTGTGCGCGCTACGATGGCTAAACAGCTAACATTGTCCCGCTTTCTTAAAAAGCCACGTCTGGAAGTCAGTGAAAATAATGAAAGTTTGGACCAGGCCTTGTCCAAAGACAGAGAGGAGGATTGTGATGAGATGTGTGCTGGCCCTGGGGATGAAGAAGGAGAAACGGCCACAGCTTCAACATCTAATGCTAACTTGAGCATACACGCTAAAGCTCCACCGAAGCGACCGACATTGCCACCGGCTTGTGAAGAGCTAACTGGTAGGACTACACCGTCGGATCTGTCAGCCATGGAGGAACCAGCCACTCAACCAAAGCTGGTAACATTCCCTACCACTGTAATAGATGGGAAATCGCGCTCCTTCAGTAGAAATTGGTACGAGAAGTTCAAGTGGATGGAATATAGAAAAGAAAGAGACGCTATTTTTTGTAAAGTGTGTCGACATTTCCCAGAGGCGCACACAGAGTTCACTTTTACAAGAGATGGATACAAAAATTTGAAACGTCTCCGGCAGGCCTGTGACAAACACGAGTCTAGCAAGCCGCATGCTGTTGCCCTCACCAACTTGGATGGGTACAGGCAAAGCCATGATGGACCCCAAAGCCGTGGGACAGTGTTAAATCAAATGCACGGTGATGCCGTTTCATTCATAGAGCGAAACCGGCAACACGTTAAAGTTGTGTTAGACATTGCTATGTTGTGTGCCAAGTTGGAAATTCCACTTAGAGGTCACAGAGAAACGGAAGAGGCGCTCAATAAAGGTAATTTCTTGGAGCTATTCAAGTTCATGTCAAAATATGATCCAGAAATTGAAAATAGACTGAAGGAACTGCCTCGAAATGCCACGCTCCTAAGCCATCACATTCAGGATGAGCTGCTTGAGGCTGCAGCCTCACTGCTAATTCGAAAGATAAAGTCTGAACTGCATGAGCAATCCACAGATTATGCCATACTTGCGGATGAGTATAAAGATCTATCCAAGCGCGAGCTAGTTGCTGTCTGTATTCGATTCATTCATGGAGGGGTAATTAAAGAACGAGCAGTAGGCTTTGTGGAAACTGCGGAATTGTCTGCTCAAGGAATATCACAGAGGATCCTAGTGTGTATTCGTTCATTTATTTGTTCATACATTAATTTATGTACCTATATATTTATTGTTAATTCTGTCAGACTTGGTCCTCCATAGTTGATGGTTATTGGTTAATTCATTGACTATTGCTTGCGCTTGAATGCCTTGCGTGTGTGTATTATAATAACTTGTTTGGCTGTCCGTTGCATTCTCTGGGTAGACAGGTACTTTATTTATTTTCCGTTCGTTTCATGGTCTGCATAGTGATCTCCTCCAGTCCCTGCGAATATTTTGCGTGTGTGCGTGCGTGCGTGTGCGTGTGTGTGCGTGTGTGTGCATGCGTGTTGGTCGTACCCAAATGTTTCGAGCACCCACGGGCAGAAACATAAATCGGCGCCTATGATCGCGAGCCCGGTTGTGTTCCATCCATCTGGCTGCTCATACATAGGTCTAAAACGTGCGGTGATGAGTTTCACTCAGGCCTACCCAGATTTTTCCAGGCCCACCCATCAGCCACTTTCTGTATCCGCCACTGGCCTGACTACTAAAACACTAGAGTGAAAGAGACTACATCTCTGTATGCCAGGATCCCCCGAGGATTTGATGTGTGCAAGAGGATGTGTCACACTCTATGTGCTACGGATACTGGCTAGTTACTTAGGGATTATATTATGGGATATGTGACACTGTAACCTAGAGACACACTGCGCTGTTACGTGACGTCCTGCCAATGGGATGTACAGTATTGTCTCAGGTTGGCATTTTGATGCTTGGTCTTGGAAACAAACACCATGTTTGCACAAACATTGTTTTTTTGTTGTTGTTGTTGGTTGCAATAAAAGCCTATATTTTGGATTGATATCTCTACTGTATTTATTTGATTCCGTTTGACCAAAATATAGAAAAAATATTTCTTTAATCCATGCATACAATTGCAAATGTTGGGCCGCTACCCACACGTTTAGCTGTGTTGCTCATTCCACAAATGCATGATCCTTACAAGTCATACCTCGTTGTAAAAGTGACTAATCAGCGGGTCATTCCACTAAAGGTGGATCAGTATAGCGGCGCTCAGGGAACTCGAGATTGGAAATCAAGCCTCAGGTGATTCCTCGAACGAGGATCAGCCTTGTGTCATCAGTGTTCACAGAAGACAGGCTTACAAATCTTCGATATGGGCGCGTGCACGCAGACATAAAAAGCCCTGAAGTGTCGATCTGTCGAAATGAAGATACTCCACTCTGCAGGGGTACTACATTTGCGCAGCATTCCGAATTATTGATTTTTATGAAGACGGAAAAATAAGATGTAAAATAGTGCAATACTGCCGCAATTAACAAGGCGAGGGAAATGGTTTGGCAAGAAATTGCTGACCGATTAAATGCGTAGGTCATACTAGCCCCAGTTATTGTTATATGTTCATATTTTAATAAATGAATATTACTACTGTGGTGATATCCGCAGCAGGCTACAAACCGTCATATCGCCACAATGGCCTAGTGGTATTGACTGCTGCCATAGGATTTAATCGTCATTTTATATCAGTGGTTCGAATCCCTCTTCAGGCGCACTTTTTACTGCATTTCGTTGTCTGAATCTAATCTAAAATCTCATCTAAAAAAGTATTGTAGGCTATAAAATTATGGTGCAGGCTAATTTACAAGAACTGACACGATTACAATGGTGTTTGAAACCTTTGCATGAAATCTTCGGTTAAATGTAAAAAAAAAAAAAAATGAATGACTTAGTCAAGTCTCGAACTCGCAACCTTTGGAACTCCGGTCCGCAGCCTTAACCACTACGCTAGCATGACAGCAATGCAAGTTGTTTCTTTTTACACTCTTTTCTTTATTGATATATCGATTTATCTATCACACTTTCAAAATATCAAGTTATCTATCACACAATCAAACTATCTATCGATCGATCACACTTTCAAAATATCAAATTATCTATCTATCACACAGTCAAACTATCTAATCTATCTATCTCGTGTGAAGTGGGAACTAATATTTCCTAGGGAGGAACTATCGTTCGGGATGTAGTTTCCGCCTGTGAGCCTTTTTTGACGCGCGTCTCACTATAGCCTGTGTTTTCGATTTCGAAGACGTCACTCACTGTGCTACGAAAACTGGCTAGTTACTTAGGGATTATATTATGGGATATGTGACACTGTAACCTAGAGACACACTGCGCTGTTAC
The DNA here is from genome assembly GCF_963989245.1 of Nansenia antarctica. Classification (NCBI taxonomy): domain Eukaryota; kingdom Metazoa; phylum Chordata; class Actinopteri; order Argentiniformes; family Microstomatidae; genus Nansenia; species Nansenia antarctica. The sequence continues at coordinate 21,300,657 of NC_137683.1, forward strand.
GTGACGTCCTGCCAATGGGATGTACAGTATTGTCCCATAGGTTGGCATTTTGATGCTTGGTCTTGGAAACAAACACCATGTTTGCACAAACATAGTTTTTTTGTTGTTGTTGTTGGTTGCAATAAAAGCCTATATTTTGGATTGATATCTCTACTGTATTTATTTGATTTCGTTTGACAAAAATATAGAAAAAATATTTAATAATGTGTATATATATAGATATATCACTGGTGTTCTTTTAGGAATATAAGATTTTCAATTCCATCTCGAAAATGATCTATCTAGGGAGTTATATAAAATGCTGAGACAATACTATGACATTCATTGTGTTCTTCATTATTTCCAAGTCATCTTAAGACCCCCCCCCAAAAAAAAAAAAAAAAAAAAAAAAATCAAACTCTCATGCAGTACCACATAACGACACATGAGGTCGCTTGACACAACGGCAGGCGGGGAACATAGGACCCTTTTTCGGAAGCGGGGAACATAGAACCCTTTTTCGGAAGCGGGGAACATAGAACCCTTTTTCGGAAGTGCGGAACAGGGGAACATAGGACCCGGGGAACATAGGACCCGGGGAACATAGGCATGCTCCCCATTATATCCATGCAGCTAGCTAACATCATTATATGCATGCAGCTAGCTAACATCAGGTTCATTATATCCATGCAGCTAGCTAACATCAGGTTCATTATATCCATGCAGCTAGCTAACATCATTATATCCAAGCAGCTAGCTAACAACAGGTTCATTATATCCATGCAGCTAGCTAACATCATTATATGCATGCAGCTAGCTAACATCAGGTTCATTATATCCATGCAGCCAGCTAACATCATTATATCCATGCAGCTAGCTAACATCAGGTTCATTATATCCATGCAGCTAGCTAACATCATTATATCCAAGCAGCTAGCTAACTTCATTATATCCATGCAGCTAGCTAACAACAGGTTCATTATATCCATGCAGCTAGCTAACATCATTATATGCATGCAGCTAGCTAACATCATTATATCCATGATGACATCAGCTAAATCACAAAGTGGTCACAAAGCAAAGAGCACAGTTCATGTTGTAACTTTTCCACTCTGGCACCATGAGTTCACATACACACACACACACACACACACACACACACACACACACACACACACACACACACACACACACACACACACACACACACACACACACACACACACACACACACACACACACACACACACACACACACACACACACACACACACACACACACACATCTGGCACCATGAGTTCACATTGAACATAGTTGATGTGTTTGAAATGAGATTTATTTAGCCTTTATGAATCAATCAAAACATTTTATATACCATGTGCAATGACGATAATGAGACAAATATGTATATGTACTGTAACCAAAATGTTGCAAATATTGGAATAGAGAACTATTCCATTTCATCACCAAAATAATAACATGTTCTATCCACACAGAGATTACTGGGAAAATTCCAGAGTCAGGTAATTCTAGCTCCTTTCACATAAATGATGATTGAATGTTAACATGGAATTTGTCATTCAACTATTGTTGTATTCTGTGTATTTTTGTTTGGATACTGATACACCCATCATTTTACATTTCTCTCCTCTACATAGTTTGGGGCCATAGTTTGGTTCATCATGGAGGTAATTTGAACAATGTTCTATATCCCATACATATTGTGTGGCTACATAAATCAATGAATTAGTGATTGAGGGCATACACAGACAGTATGTACAGTAGATTTGTGAAATAGCTTTAATAACTTTGGACAAAGAAGATCAAATTGCAGGTTAGTTCATTATTACGGTTCAGTCCAGTTCATGATGGGATGCATGAGCATTCAAAGTATCAGAACAGTTATGCACAGTGTCTATTCTACCTTTTTTCAGAGGATGTGACTCTCGACCGTGACACTGCACACCCCACTCTCACTCTATCTAGTGATAACAAATCTGTCAGGTTTGGAGCTCCACGTAAAGAAAAGGGCACTGAGAAGAGATTTGAGGAGAGACAATGTGTCCTGGGAACGGAGGGATACGACACAGGTAGCCATTACTGGGAAGTTGACCTGGGAGAGAAGACCCAGTGGAGTGTTGGAGTCGCCCAGGATCCAGAGAACAGAGGTCTCTCAAACCTCCAATTCTACCCAGGAAATGGCTACTGGAGCATATGTTTTGAAAAGGACGAACTGAAAACAGTTGAAGGGTCATGTATCCTTCCCCCTGAACTGAAACCTGAGAAGCTGGGGGTGTTACTTGACTGTACAAGGAAGAAGATATACTTTTTTAATGTGGAAAAACGGTGTCTTATCCACACTTTCGCTATGATTCCGATTCCTACCAAGAAACTATATCCATTCTTTGGCCCTTTGTTTAGTTGTAAGGAGGAACTCAAAATTGTTAAGTCTGACGTCAAAAGTGACGTTTAGCCATTTCCGGGTCCAAACCAGAAATTCTCCGCACCAGAGTACCTCTGAACTACAGTGGTAGAATGACAGTTAATCGTTTTTTAGACTCGGATCTATTCATACAAGGGACACAGCACTTTCCCGTTTTCCCCATATTGTCAGGGTATTTGAGCCTCGGAAAAGTGCTATATAAATATAATATATAATTTATTATTATTATTATTTCGGCATTTCGAAGACAGCGCCTCAGCCAACGTTGGACCCGGAAACACGTCACGACTTAACAAGCGGAGTGTTAGTGTACTAGATGGTACATGGTAGACAAGGTAATTGGGATGTGAACATTTACTCAAGTCCACTCAAGTGCTCGTACCTGGACTCATAATCGATTGTGAAATATCCATTCTTGAAAATACTTTTTTGGCTTTTTATAAGAAGGCTTCGTCTAAGCCTTGTATGGTACAACTTTGACCTGGTAGATTCATGAAATGCGGCATTATTGTTTTTTCTACACAAACACAGCACTGCACTGCACTGCACTGGAGGAGTGAGGGAGAGAGATTTGTTTGTTTCTATGTAATTTCTATTTTGTTATGGATGATGAAGTTGGTGAAGTGACTCTAATTGTCAGTATATGGAGGGCAATTTATTTTATTGCATTTAAGCTCCACATTTTCCATTTATATGTATGCATGTACTTTGCAGAAATCTAAGTTATGTGATTGCTTTTCGGAATGGATTAGTTTGCACTTTGACCTTTTATGTTTTGAAGTTTTGTAATAACAGCAAATATGAATGAGCATATGTAGACATTTCCTTTTTACAAATCAGCATAACGTCAAATAAACAAAACAGAAAATACATGTTTTGACATCAACTTAATTTAAATTGAGGACACTCCTTTGATTAGAGTATTCCCACTAGCTCTGAACTCACATGCCAATAATACGTCTTTAGTTCTATGACACAATAACAGGTCTGACAGTAATAGTCCCACATTACAAGCTATGCCAATGTTTTTGGGCAGACAAAGGGGATTCTTCATGTTCTTGACTCTGAATAGGCAAAATGTGTATTTTATTTTGTTCAATGCTCCATGGTGAGACAAGAGGGCAGATCTCATTTTCATAACCTGGTCTCTTGTCAGATGAGTGACTGAGTGAGCTGTCCTCTGCATTATAGAAAGTCACCTTCTTCTCCTGCCAATCCAGACACATTCACTAAATGCAGGTCAATGCATTCCATCATATTCAGCTGTCATAGATATTAAAATATGACCATAAACTGTACTGCTGCATTCATGTGAAACACATATAGGCCTGTAACAGGCTGTCGTGACTCAACAGGATATACTGTATACATACGTAATAAAATCTAGACCATAACAGATGAGTATGGAAGTAAGAGATTAGTAACCTGTAAATGATAATGATAATAATAATAAATTAGATTTTGCACTGGATTTTAACCAGTCTGCTGAATCAGCTGAACTTAGCGGATAAAATATTTTTTACCAATGTCAGAAGATTATTTTACAGTAAGCTAAATTTTATTCAAGTTCAATCTTTAATATTTATGCAGAATAACACAGGAAAGGAAAACATTTCAGCTCCAGTTGCATTTAAATGTTGTAAACCGATACAAAATAAAAGAATGAATGAATAATGAGAAGAATATATACTATTTGTAATCAGGCTGGTATATAGGAATTCTGTGTATTTTTCATTTAATGCTCTATAAACCATACACAGAAAATGTCTCTAGAGGGCCTATAAATCATGTGTTGTTTGTATTAATGCAAAATGTAATATGCTGAAAATAAGAAACTGCATTGCTATACAACAATTCTATACTGTAATTTCTAGACAAACATAATATTTTATTCTGATGTTTTTTCTACATCAACATATATGGAGGTGTGGTTAAACATTACTGATTGTAAAAGAAAAAGCTTGTGAGTAAAAACGAAAGTGTTTGCTTGATCTTAAACTGCCAGACTCTGGTATAGACGTGCAGTGTTGGCGTTCAGGTAAGAATCACTATAGTTTTAATTTAAAAAGGGTCCAATAAATGTTATCTGAGGCAAATGGATTTACAGCAAAGCATGCCTAATGCTTTACTGTAAATCCAGTTTAAAGTACTCTCATGTTCCTTAAGGGCAAAGTGACAGTGTACCATGTGGCATGGTTATCAGATCAATGACTGCAAATACAACACAGGGGTGTGTTCAGATAGGTGAAACCTTTAGAACCTTACTGATAGCATGTGTATACTGTATTGCCGACAGACAGACTATTCTCCTGGACAAAGACTGATTCCTGTTCTCCATCATAATTTCCTTCTAAAGAAGCTTTATGTTTTATGTTCGGTCAGGTGCATCATGGGACTATTAATACAGGAAGTCTGTTTGCTGACATTCCTCGTCTTCTTTGATACCTGTTCATCTATTACAGGTAAATATGATCAATATCATCTAGTTACACTTACACATTGTGAATGAATTTGTTTGAATCTAAATTATTTAAAAGATGCACTGTACTTGATATTCAACACTTAATTAGAAGTGGGCCTATGGCAAAAAAAAGCCTCTTTACTTTTTATAGTATACAGTATACTGTAGTGATTAGTGAAACATTCATTGGTGAGTTGAAACAGTTAAAATGCTATCTATATTCATCCCAAATAGTTGGAAGTGTTCTCAGTGCATCATTCAGACTGATTGTACAGTAAGACCTTCTCTTCTCTCACACCAGATTACAGGGAGCTCACCCTTGTTGTCCCTTCCGACCCTGTAGTTGCCTCCACTGGCCATGACATCATTCTACCCTGTCACCTCTCTCCTCAAACTAGTGCTGTTGCCATGGATATCAAGTGGTTCAGGGAGGGACATTTTGTTGACTACATGTACCAGTATCAAAGTGAAAAGGGGTTAGAGGGGAAGGGCTATGAGGGCAGAGTGAGTCTGTTCACCCAGGAGCTGGAGAGAGGCAACGTGTCACTTCTGCTGAAGGACGTCAAGATGTCTGATGAAGGGCGGTACAAATGCCAAGCTAGCCACTTGGAATGGATCCAGGAACCATCGGTTGAGCTACAGGTTACACGTTAGTATATATTTGGATTATTAAATAAAAATAACATGCATCCAATTGTAAGTGTTATTTTGTATTTCAAATTAGCTTCTTTTTTTTTTTTTTTTTACAAATATCAGTTTCATCCATTACGTTTGGTACAAATAGGAATTGTTCTCATTAGTGTCAGTACAATAAGTGGATTGATGATTGTATTAATCAGTACAAATGATTACAGATCCATCCTGATCCAAAAATCTGTAGATGGCAGCAGACATTGAAAAAGTTTAACCAAATCCGCTTTTATTGTGAAATCATCTCATCTCATCTTGTGTTGTCATCCTCTGATGGCTTTTGATCCAGACTTGCCATGAAAGAACCACTTCAAATCACCTATTGAATATATTTAGCAATAAAGTACTGTATATTGGATATAGTGTTTATTTGTACTTGTTTTGAGCAAGCCGGCACTGATCAGTGGGTATGTAAACTAAGTTTATGTGTCCCAAAATGGCTTTACGAATTACAGAAGATTGTTGCTTAAAGCAAGAGAACTGCTTAAAATCTAACCTTGTAACCAGGCGATCAAACCTTGCATTTCACCAACACAAATACCACTTCAATTGTGGTCTAGACCCATATGCCTGCTGTATGTCATAGTATATCCAATGGCTATGTGCTGCTCGATTTGGATGGTGCTCCTTTATTGAATTGAAGTGATGGAGGAGATTCTGGTGTAACGTATCGCTTAAAACTTCCTGCTGTCCTAAATGTTTTCTTCCTCCTGTTTTGAGCAGAGCAGGGCAGTGTTCCCAGGATCTCCGTGGGCAGGCATCACAGAGTGTTCATCCAGCTGAGCTGCAGCTCAGAGGACTGGTACCCAGAGCCTCACATGCTGTGGACGGACCGCAGTGGGAAGTAGATTACCTCAGCACAGACAGACAGACCCAGACAGACAGAGGGAGGAGTCCTGTACTCCATCACCAGTCACGTTAGACTAGGGATGGACCAACTGGAGGGAGTGACCTGTGTGGTGATGCTACAGAACAAGAGATCCAGGCTGGAGTCTGCAATGCAGATGACTAGTAGGTTTAGACTCTGGGATGCACAGGGAGGTACACATTGTGATGTTATTAGGCCATTGCCCTCAATTCAGTCAATACTGGATAAAGCATTCATAATTTTCATTAACATTTTTGACATTTAGCAGACACTTTTAACCAAAGCGACATTTATCTAAAGTAAGTGAATCATCCATATCTCAGTGATCAGAAGTAAAATCTTTTCCTGGACCAGGGGCCATTAGCAATCAAAATACTATAATAAGGAAAAGTACTTAGAATACTCTCTTTTCTTTTTGCACTCTGTACCTGCCCACTGCTACCCCCTAATATCTTTGTTTGTTACATCACAAATGTCAGGGGCCACTGTTGTCAGAAAACAGAGACTATAAGCAGTGTTGATTTAAATTCAGGACTGTAGACTACTGCAGTGTTTGGAGCTAAGATCAACCTTGACCTTGATTTTCTCCTGTAACAGAGGAGTTCTACCTGAGCACTGTGCCTGACCGGGTTTACATCTCTGCATTTGTGGTTCCTGTGTTTCTGGCGCTGGTGTGTATCACTGCATCTGTGCTCTTCGTCATCCATCACAGAAGAGGTTAGTGTCAATCAAATCAAATCAATGTTTGTTTTATAAGTAAAATATCTCTTCTACACATCTAATGATAGTGTAGTAGATCACAATAATCTGTAAATTATGATTCAGGTATACAACAGCAAGCCCTTTACCTTTGTATTGGTGTATAATGACTAGAATATTTTTTTGATTTTCAGCTGGTCTGGAGAAACTCCAGCCTTTAAGTAAGATCAGATTCAAATACCCTCATTAGCCGATTACAGTAACACATTTGTTATTCATTTTACTTAGTTGCCTACAAAAACATTTATATTCAGGTGCTCTTCAATTCAATAGTTTAACATATTGTATTACTACTATCATTGCAGATAAAGTAAAGGAAGAATTAAAGATGGTGAAACAAGGTACCTATCCCTAATTCTCCAGATATTTTTTTTTGTCACAATTGTTGCATTGATTGAGTCTGAAAGATTAACAATGCTCCCCTATTCTGCAGAGCTCGACAAAAAGAACAAGTTACTGGGTAAGTATTGTATGTAGTGCAATGGCGGCTCATACCCTTTATTATTTGGTACGTTTTTGGAGTTGTATAGGCTATGTTTCAAATGTGTGCATGAAAAGGGTATGCAAAACACATTCATAACATCTGACATAAACACTTTATAAGACAGTCACAGATTTTGTGTCAGAAGTATTTATGTAACACCTATGGTGATTGTGAAAATAAAAGTCCCCCCAAACTATACATTTTTCTGTCTGAATTTGCCTACTTGGTATGATAGTTGTACATACTGTAGACTCGGCAATATGACATCACAGTACACCACAGGTTGAGTTCCTGCTCACAGACACAGATGTGAACAACCTCAAGCCCCTACCCTCTAGCTACTAATATGGCAATCATTTCATCTAGCTCTCTTATAGGCCAGATACAATTTTAACCATTTCACTAAATGCACCTATCCAATCTTAGGTCCACTCAAATGCAAAGGGGTGGGGGGTTTGTGGTTGATGAATGGCATGAGTGACACAGTCTGGTGAAAGGGGTAACAAGTCATCAGCCCATTTAATGTTCTGACTTTCCTTTTGAAAATAAATTTCAGCGTAGTTGAAAAGCATTGACACACTCGCTAGTCAACTAACACAGCTTGTTTTTGTAAAGTAGTGTTATAGTTAACTAGGTAGCAGTGGGGATTACTCACTGAATTAATTGCATTGCAATATGTTGGCTTGACTAGCGAGTGTGTGTTGTGATTTTCAACAACGTTGAAACGTATTTCTGTGTCTGTCTGAACATTTTCATTGGTTGCCGACTGGTTCCCCTTTTCACCAGACCGTGTCACATAAATGGCAAAATTCAAACATGCTGTGACTGACATTATTGACTGTGGGCAAATGTATAGATTTTGGTCTGGACAATGTGTACATACATTCAATGTATACATACATAGATACATACATGAATACATTGTATAGCCTCAATTGAAACCTAAAATGCAAACTATGACTTTCTAGCTATCACTGGCTGTAGCCTAGTAGAAGCAATAACTCCAGGTTCATTATGTGTTCGCTTCGGCGGCACATATACTAAAATTGGAACGATTATATCCATGCAGCTAGCTAACATCAGGTTCATTATATCCATGCAGCTAGCTAACATCATTATATGCATGCAGCTAGCTAACAACAGGTTCATTATATCCATGCAGCTAGCTAACATCATTATATGCATGCAGCTAGCTAACAACAGGTTCATTATATCCATGCAGCTAGCTAACATCATTATATGCATGCAGCTAGCTAACATCATTATATCCATGCAGCTAGCTAACATCATTATATGCATGCAGCTAGCTAACATCATTATATCCAAGCAGCTAGCTAACATCAGCTAAATGACAAAGTGGTCACAAAGCAAAGAGCACAGTTCATGTTGTAACCTTTCCACTCTGGCACCATGAGTTCACATTGAACATATTTGATGTGGTTGAAATGAGATTTATTTAGCCTTTATGAATCAATCAAAACATGTTATATACCATGTGCAATGACGATAATGAAACAAATTAATATGTATATGTACTGTAACCAAAATGTTGCAAATATTGGAATAGAGAACTATTCCATTTCATCACCAAAATAATAACATGTTCTATCCACACAGAGATTACTGGGAAAATTCCAGAGTCAGGTAATTCTAGCTCCTTTCACATCAATTATGATTGAATGTAAACATGGAATTTGTCATTCAACTATTGTTGTATTCTGTGTATTTTTGTTTGAATACTGATACACCCATCATTTTACATTTCTCTCCTCTACATAGTTTGGGGCCATAGTTTGGTTCATCATGGAGGTAATTTGAACAATGTTCTATATCCCATACATATTGTGTGGCTACATAAATCAATGAATTAGTGATTGAGGGGATACTCAGACTGTATGTACAGTAGATTTGTGAAATAGCTTTAATAACTTTGGACAAAGAAGATCAAATTGCAGGTTAGTTCATTATTACAGTTCAGTCCAGTTCATGATGGGATGCATGAGCATTCAATGTATCAGAACAGTTATGCACAGTATCTATCTTACCTTTTTTCAGTGGGTGTGACTCTCGACCGTGACACTGCACACCCCACCCTCACTCTATCTAGTGATAACAAATCTGTCAGGTTTGGAGCTCCACGTAAAGAAAAGGGCACTGAGAAGAGATTTGAGGAGAGACAATGTGTCCTGGGAACGGAGGGATACGACACAGGTAGCCATTACTGGGAAGTTGACCTGGGAGAGAAGACCCAGTGGAGTGTTGGAGTCGCCCAGGATCCAGAGAACAGAGGTCTCTCAAACCTCCAATTCTACCCAGGAAATGGCTACTGGAGCATATGTTTTGAAAAGGACGAACTGAAAACAGTTGAAGGGTCGCCATGTATCCTTCCCCCTGAACTGAAACCTGAGAAGCTGGGGGTGTTACTGGACTGTGACAGGAAGAAGATATACTTTTTTAATGTGGAAAAACTGTGTCTTATCCACTGTTTCGCTATGATTACGATTCCTACCAAGAAACTGTATCCATTCTTTGGCCCTTTGTTTAGTTGTAAGGAGGAACTCAAAATCTCACCTAAGGCTATTACACAATAGACTTACCCTCCAAGCTCTGACAAGTGTTAGTGTAGTCAGGGGCGCCGCTAGAGATTCTGGGCCCCATGACAGAATATAATTTTGGGCCCCCCCACCTAAACCACCCATCAACCTAAACCCAGTTGAAGTTGATGAACTATTGATGCACTGCAAGAAATCCAATGATGGACATCTTTTGTAAATGTAAAATTACAGTTAATACAGGAATCAACAATTCAGCAAAGAAATCTCAACATTCTTTAACTTATTAAATTAAGACTTGAACAACACAAGGACAAAAGTATAATTAAATGAAGATTGGAACCCAATTATAAAAGTATAAATCACACAAAAAGTAAAATATATAATTTTAATGGGGTGGTATTGTGTCTAAATAAATGTAGATCTTGTAAAGATCAGTTGGCCATAATACTGTCAGGATTAGATCAATGAAGAATTACAGCAGAGAGATATTTACTGACTCAGCATTGCTTGTTTCACACAAAGACAAACGTGTCTTATACAAGAGGGAGCAACACAGACATGGTGCCAGCGAAATTGAATGTGAAATGGGAAGATTTTTATTTTTACACTGCGGCAGTATTTAGTATACCTGGAGAGCTAAAAAACTATATCTAGCCTAATGCACAACGATTCAAGATAGGAGTAAAGAGATCAAATCAAATCAAAGCTAAACGCTGGGCCTTCTTAGTATATAGCAACATCTTTAATAAGATCCTTGAAATCTAGTGATGAAGCCAACTTGCTGTGCTGCTGTCATTGTCCTTTGTTCTTCTTCTGCCTCTTTACCTCTTAATTTTTTAAATTGTAATTAATTTTGCCATTTAGCAGACGCTTTTAATCCAAACAATTACGAATTACAGGGACATTCCCCCTGGAGTAACTGAAGGCTAAGTGCCTTACCCAAGGGCACACAAGTAGTGGTGAGGTTTCAGGCGGGATTTGAACTTGCAACTTTCCAATCACAAGTCCAACTCACTATCCACTACTAGACCACCACTACCCCCCACCTCTGCTCTCCTCTCTGGCTGCCTTGCTTGAAGTGGGCCCTGGCATGGAGTATCCATAGGTACATAATTCATAATATGTCCTATAATAGTATTAACATAATAATACATACATTACACCAGATTAGCTAACTTAAATGTTATCTAGCTAGCTAACAATATTATTAAGATGCCAGTGGTCAATGTTATTGCAATTACTGGAAGAACTATTAACTAAATATGAATATTAGCTAAAGTTGTATTCAATGCTTGCATGGTAATGCAGCATACATTAAAATATTCAAAATATGTTTGTTAACCCCAAACTCCTACTGCTCACCTCCTTCTCCTTCAACTGGGAGGTGGGTTGAGGGAAGGAGTCCTGATCCTGGAGCTGCATCTGTGCATGACGTCATTAGCATGTAACATTATACTAGTTAGCTAGCTAGCTATAGCAAGAGTGCATAGCTGCTGGATACAAATTCACTGAGCTCTAATAACCTATATTTGGACCAAAATTGCACTCATCTCATACATTTAACTGAAATTATACTGACAGTGCACTGTAAGTTAACTATACTTGAAGTTAATGTTAATTAGCTATAGCGAGCTAACTAGATCATCCACGCAGTGATTAGATCACAGATTTTTTTACTTTTCTCTTTTGAGACCCTGACTTTGGCTTTGCCTTTCACGACATCGTCCACGCACGCACACGTACATTTGATGCATTTCCAATCTGGCTGTCCTCCATCTGTCCCACACACATACTACAGCAGGACATGTTGGTCATGGAAACCTTGTCAGAATATTTGCGGTAACGTTCCTCTAGTCTAGCAGCTCGCGCGCGGTGGACTGAACCATGCAATGAATAAATAGAGGGGTAAATAATAAGGCTTCATTTTGTTAAACATAGAGAAACAAAACTCCAGTTTGTTTCTTTTGTGACTTTTTTTAATACATAGAATTATAATTTGAATTCGGCTACATTAACGTCCTTATGATATTAATAATATTATTTATAAATATAATATATATATTTTTAAAGATTCTCATGGGCCCCTGTCAGTGCTGGGCCCTTAGAATCGTCCTAACTTACCACCCCCTTAGCGGCGCCCCTGAGTGTAGTATATTTTACTTGAACACACACATGCATGCATGGACTGTATTACGTAGGGTTAGGCTTTTTGGCTATGGAAGAATGTCTGCTGACAAAGGGGTGTTTTATGACATCTTGTAAACACATCCTTTTGTCTCAAGAGCCATATGTTTTTGCCTCAGGAAGTGCTGTCCTTATATGGGCATTTTAGGATGACTTCCTGTGAATCTGCCCTGACCTTTAACCTGGAATGACTTTAGGCCAGAGTGACATCATAGGTGACTGCCCCACTTTCACACTCAGGTCACCAACTACAGTGATTGTGATAGGCCTTTGTTTGAAACGGTATTTACACATTGTGGCTGATATAGACCAGCCCCTGGCATGCCTCTCTTCTCTCTTGACTACCAGCAGCCAGCTCTCATATTTTGTAACCTGTATACTTTAAATAAATCGTCTTGAAACCTCAGAAGTATATTATCGATTATTATCCAACAAGTAACTTAAGAAAGATACAACATTAATGTACTAGATGGTACATGATAGACAAGGTAATTGGGATGTGAACATTTACTCAAGTCCACAAGTACTCGTACCTGGACTCATAATCGATTCTGAAATATCCATTCTTGAAAATACTTTTTTCGCTTTTTGTAAGAAGGCTTCGTCTAAGCCTTGTATGGTACAACTTTGACCTGGTAGAACATGAAATGCGGCATTATTGTTTTTTCTTGTCAGCCGTGAGAGAGCCACAGTGGGAGCGGGATGTGCGCTCACTCACTCACACATGCACACTTTCTATTTGGTTATGGATGATGACGTTGGTGAAGTGACTCTAATTGTCAGTATATGGAGGGCAATTTATTTTATAGCATTTAAGCTCCACATCTTCCATTTATATGTATATGCATGTACTTTGCAGAAATCCAAGTTATGTGATTGCTTTTCAGAATGGATTAGTTAGATTGCACTTTGACCTTTTTTGTTTTGAAGTTTTGTAATAACAGCAAATATGAATGAACATATGTAGACATTTCCTTTTTACAAATCAGCATAACGTCAAATAAACAAAACAGAAAAGACATGTTTTGACATCAACTTAATTTAAATTGAGGACACTCCTTTGATTAGAGTATTCCCACTAGCTCTGAACTCACATGCCAATAATACGTCTTTAGTTCTATGACACAATAACAGGTCTGACAGTAATAGTCCCACATTACAAGCTATACCAATGTTTTTGGGCAGACAAAGGGGATTCTTCATGTTCTTGACTCTGAATAGGCAAAATGTGTATTTTATTTTGTTCAATGCTCCATGGTGAGACAAGAGGGCAGATCTCATTTTCATAACCTGGTCTCTTGTCAGATGAGTGACTGAGTGAGCCGTCCTCTGCATTATAGAAAGTCACCTTCTTCTCCTGCCAATCCAGACACATTCACTAAATGCAGGTCAATGCATTCCATCATATTCAGCTGTCATAGATATTAAAATATGACCATAAACTGTACTGCTGCATTCATGTGAAACACATATAGGCCTGTAACAGGCTGTCGTGACTCAACAGGATATACTGTATACATACGTAATAAAATCTAGACCATAACAGATGAGTATGGAAGTAAGAGATTAGTAACCTGTAAATGATAATGATAATAATAATAAATTAGATTTTGCACTGGATTTTAACCAGTCTGCTGAATCAGCTGAACTTAGCGGATAAAATATTTTTTACCAATGTCAGAAGATTATTTTACAGTAAGCTAAATTTTATTCAAGTTCAGTCTTTAATATTTATGCAGAATAACACAGGAAAGGAAAACATTTCAGCTCCAGTTGCATTTAAATGTTGTAAACCGATACAAAATGAAAGAATGAATGAATAATGAGAAGAATATATACTATTTGTAATCAGGCTGGTATATAGGAATTCTGTGTATTTTTCATTTAATGCTCTATAAACCATACACAGAAAATGTCTCTAGAGGGCCTATAAATCATGTGTTGTTTGTATTAATGCAAAATGTAATATGCTGAAAATAAGAAACTGCATTGCTATACAACAATTCTATACTGTAATTTCTAGACAAACATAATGTTTTATTCTGATGTTTTTTCTACATCAACATCTATGGAGGTGTGGTTAAACATTACTGATTGTAAAAGAAAAAGCTTGTGAGTAAAAACGAAAGTGTTTGCTTGATCTTAAACTGCCAGACTCTGGTATAGACGTGCAGTGTTGGCGTTCAGGTAAGAATCACTATAGTTTTAATTTAAAAAGGGTCCAATAAATGTTATCTGAGGCAAATGGATTTACAGCAAAGCATGCCTAATGCTTTACTGTAAATCCAGTTTAAAGTACTCTCATGTTCTTTAAGGGCAAAGTGACAGTGTACCATGTGGCATGGTTATCAGATCAATGACTGCAAATACAACACAGGGGTGTGTTCAGATAGGTGAAACCTTTAGAACCTTACTGATAGCATGTGTATACTGTATTGCCGACAGACAGACTATTCTCCTGGACAACGACTGATTCCTGTTCTCCATCATAATTTCCTTCTAAAGAAGCTTTATGTTTTATGTTCGGTCAGGTGCATCATGGGACTATTAATACAGGAAGTCTGTTTGCTGACATTCCTCATCTTCTTTGATACCTGTTCATCTATTACAGGTAAATATGATCAATATCATCTAGTTACACTTACACATTGTGAATGCATTTATTTGAATCTAATTTATTTAAAAGATGCACTGTACTTGATATTCAACACTTTGCCTATGGCAAAAAAAGCCTCTTTACTTTTTATAGTATACAGTATACTGTAGTGAAACATTCATTGGTGAGTTGAAACAGTTAAAATGCAACTATATGTATGCCAAATAGTTGGAAGTGTTATCAGTGCATCATTCAGACTGATTGTACAGTAATACTTTCTCTTCTCTCACACCAGATTACAGGGAGCTCACCCTTGTTGTCCCTTCCGACTCTGTAGTTGCCTCCACTGGCCATGACATCATTCTACCCTGTCACCTCTCTCCCCAAACTAGTGCTGTTGCCATGGATATCAGGTGGTTCAGGGAGGGACATTTCGCTGACTACATGTACCTGTATCAGAGTGAAAAGGGGTTAGAGGGGAAGGGCTATGAGGGCAGAGTGAGTCTGTTCACCCAGGAGCTGGAGAGAGGCAACGTGTCACTGCTGCTGAAGGACGTCAAGATGTCTGACGAAGGGCGGTACAAATGCCAGGCTAGCCACTTGGAATGGATCCAGGAACCATCGGTTGAGCTACAGGTTACACGTTAGTATTAGGATTATGAAATAAAATAACATGCATCCAATTGTAAGTGTTATTTTGTATTACAAATTAGCTTATTTAAAACAGTTTTACAAATATCAGTTTCATCCATTACGTCTGGTACAAATAGGATCTGTTCTCATTTGTGTCAGTACAATAAGTGGATTGATGATTGTATTAATCAGTACAAATGATTACAGATAAGCCATCCTGATCAAAAAGTAACAGAAAATATCTCTTCTAAATATTTGACATAATACATCTTGAAACATCTGTAGATGGCAGCAGACATTGAAAAACTGGGCAGTTTAACCAAATCTGCTTTTATTGTGAAATCACCTCATCTCATCTTGTGTTGTCATCCTCTGATGGCTTTTGATCCAGACTTGCCATGAAAGAACCACTTCAAATCACTTATTGAATATATTTAGCAATAAAGTACTGTATATTGGATATAGTGTTTATTTGTACTTGTTTTGAGCAATCCGGCACTGATCAGTGGGTATGTAAACTAAGTGTATGTGTCCCAAAATGGCTTTATGAATTACAGAACATTGTTGCTTAAAGGAAGAGAACTGCTTAAAATCTAACCTTGTAACCAGGCGATCAAACCTTACATTACACCAACACAAATACCACCTCGATTGTGCTCTAGAGGAGGGAGAACCAATAGGGATGCCTGCTGTATGTCTTAGTATATCCAATGGTTATGTGCTGCTGGATTTGGACACTGCTACTTTATTGATGATGAATGATGCCCTCTTTGGGGGATTGTTATATCAGAGTCGACAAGTGATGGAGGAAATTCTGGTGTAACGTATTGCTTAAAACTTCCTGCTGTCCTAAATGTTTTCTTCCTCCTGTTTTGAGCAGAGCAGGGCAGTGTTCCCAGGATCTCCGTGGGCAGGCATCACAGAGTGTTCATCCAGCTGAGCTGCAGCTCAGAGGACTGGTACCCAGAGCCTCACATGCTGTGGACGGACCGCAGTGGGAAGGAGATGACCTCAGCACAGACAGACAGACCCAGACAGACAGAGGGAGGAGTCCTGTACTCCATCACCAGTCACGTTAGACTAGGGATGGACCAACTGGAGGGAGTGACCTGTGTGGTGATGCTACAGAACAAGAGATCCAGGCTGGAGTCTGCAATGCAGATGACTAGTAGGTTTAGACTCTGGGATGCACAGGGAGGTACACATGGTGATGTTATTAGGCCATTGCCCTCAATTCAGTCAATACTGGATAAAGCATTCATCATTTTCATTTACATTTTTGACATTTAGCAGACACTTTTAACCAAAGCGACATTTATCTAAAGTAAGTGAATCATCTATATCTCAGTGATCAGAAGTACAATCTTTTCCTGGACCAGGGGCCATTAGCAATCAAAATACTATAATAAGGAAAAGTACTTAGAATACTCTCTTTTCTTTTTGCACTCTGTACCTGCCCACTGCTACCCCCTAATATCTTTGTTTGTTACATCACAAATGTCAGGGGCCACTGTTGTCAGAAAACAGAGACTATAAGCAGTGTTGATTTAAATTCAGGACTGTAGACTACTGCAGTGTTTGGAGCTAAGATCAACCTTGACCTTGATTTTCTCCTGTAACAGAGGAGTTCTACCTGAGCACTGTGCCTGACCGGGTTTACATCTCTGCATTTGTGGTTCCTGTGTTTCTGGCGCTGGTGTGTATCACTGCATCTGTGCTCTTCGTCATCCATCACAGAAGAGGTTAGTGTCAATCAAATCAATGTTTGTTTTATAAGTAAAATATCTCTTCTACACATCTAATGATAGTGTAGATCACAATAATCTGTAAATTATGATTCAGGTATACAACAGCAAGCCCTTTACCTTTGTATTGGTGTATAATGACTAGAATATTTTTTTGATTTTCAGCTGGTCTGGAGAAACTCCAGCCTTTAAGTAAGATCCGATTCAAATACCCTCATTAGCCGATTACAGTAACACATTTGTTATTCATTTTACTTAGTTGCCTACAAAAACATTTATATTCAGGTGCTCTTCAATTCAATAGTTTAACATATTGTATTACTACTATCATTGCAGATAAAGTAAAGGAAGAATTAAAGATGGTGAAACAAGGTACCTATCCCTAATTCTCCAGATATTTTTTTTTGTCACAATTGTTGCATTGATTGAGTCTGAAAGATTAACAATGCTCCCCTATTCTGCAGAGCTCGACAAAAAGAACAAGTTACTGGGTAAGTATTGTATGTAGTGCAATGGCGGCTCATACCCTTTATTATTTGGTACGTTTTTGGAGTTGTATAGGCTATGTTTCAAATGTGTGCATGAAAAGGGTATGCAAAACACATTCATAACATCTGACATAAACACTTTATAAGACAGTCACAGATTTTGTGTCAGAAGTATTTATGTAACACCTATGGTGATTGTGAAAATAAAAGTCCCCCCAAACTATACATTTTTCTGTCGGAATTTGCCTACTTGGTATGATAGTTGTACATACTGTAGACTCGGCAATATGACATCACAGTACACCACAGGTTGAGTTCCTGCTCACAGACACAGATGTGAACAACCTCAAGCCCCTACCCTCTAGCTACTAATATGGCAATCATTTCATCTAGCTCTCTTATAGGCCAGATGACATTTTAACCATTTCACTAAATGCACCTATCCAATCTTAGGTCCACTCAAATGCATAGGGTATATGCAAATGCAAATGCAAAGGGTTTTGTGGTTGACAAATGGCATGAGTGACACAGTCTGGTGAAAGGGGTAATAAGTCATCAGCCCATTTAATGTTCTGACTTTCCTTTTGAAAAATGAAAATACATTTCAGCGTAGTTGAAAATCATTGACACACTCGCTAGTCAACTAACACAGCTTGTTTTGTGAGCCTGCTAACAATGTAAAGTAGTGTTATACTTAACTAGGTAGCAGTGGGGATTACTCACTGAATTCATTGCATTGCAATATATGTTGGCTTGGCTTGACTTGCGAGTGTGTGTTGTGATTTTCAACAACGTTGAAACGTATTTCTGTGTCTGTCTGAAAATGTTCATTGGTTGCCGACTGGTTCCCCTTTTCACCAGACCGTGTCACATAAATGGCAACATTCAAACATGCTGTGACTGACATTATTGACTGTGGGCTAGGGCTGCAACAACGAATCGATTAAATCGATAATAATCGATAACGAAATTCGTTGGCGACGAATGCCATTATCGATTCGTCGTTTTCTTTTTTTCAACTTTTTTTTTTTACTTATTTTTTTTTTTACTTATTTTTTTCCCATAACAAACCTACTTCCTGTTGACGCACGCCACACTGTCTTGCGGCCGGTGTAGGCATCGCGAATCATAGCGCTACCTATGGCCGGAAAGGACAGAACCTATGACCGGAACCGGAAAAGTGGGAAAATCCGGTACCTACACCGGCGCAGCGGCTACATTTAAATCATGCTACTCAAAAGCCTTGAGAGTGAAGCTGTCTGCTGTCTGCTGTCAGGACATGCTAGTGAGTTAGCTAGCAGGGTTAGCTCGCTGCTGCCGCTAGCTGACTGTCACTATGCTGCTCGTCCAGCTGTAGTCTGCGTAGCTGTGCTGAGAACCAGAGCACTAACTATGTTTCTATAGAGGAGGGTTACACTAACTATGTTTCTATAGAGGAGGGTTACACTAACTATGTTTCTATAGAGGAGGGTTACACTAACTATGTTTCTATAGAGGAGGGTTACAGCTAACTTCCTATTGTTTTATTATATAAGTCCTGCTGGGCTCAGCCCTTCCATGGTCTCCTGCTCTCCATGCAAATGCGTTAGTGTGAGTTCTGGCGAAGCGTCAGCTAAATGACTGTAATGTAATGCGATAGCCAGTGAGTGTTTGCTCGCATTCATGAATTCAATATTGCATGACAAGTGTATTTAGCTAGCTGGCTAACGTCAGTGGTAGAGCAGAGGTGATAAGCTAAAGGCTAGCTAGTGGTAGCCTACCAAGCTACCCGTGAGTTAGAGTGAGACACTGACTGTAGCCTAGCCTATTGTATGGAGTGAGAGGACACATTGCATTGTTTTGGAGCATATCTGTTATATAAAAACATTAGTGTCTTGTCTGTAGCCTATATTGCACTTTGGGTTACTGACCTTTACATTAAGCAAAGTTATTACCTAAAACAATGCATGTATTGAGCTAGAGTTCAACTACTTTATTGAAACAATCTACCGCCATAGTCCATGGCCTGTTGTTAAACCTATTTGATGTAGCAAAGCCTTTTTTATTTATATTATTTTTTATTTTTTATTAATACTTATTCATGTTGCACATGTATATGTATAGGCCTGGCTGATTTAGAAAACATAAAATAACATTTGCAAAATCAATCTTAAAAAAAAAAAAAAAAAAAACTTTTTTCTGTTTTTTGGGGTAATCGGTTTAATCGATTAATCGGGGGAAATCGGTTGATTAATCGATTATCGAAATAATCGTTAGTTGCAGCCCTACTGTGGGCAAATGTATACATACATACATACATACATACATACATACATACATACATACATACATACATACATACATACATACATACATACATACATACATACATACATACATACATACATACATACATACATACATACATACATACATACATACATACATACATACATACATACATACATACATACATACATACATACATACATACATACATACATACATACATACATACATACATACATACATACATACATACATACATACATACATACATACATACATACATACATACATACATACATACATACATACATACATACATACATACATACATACATACATACATACATACATACATACATACATACATACATACATACATACATACATACATACATACATACATACATACATACATACATACATACATACATACATACATACATACATACATACATACATACATACATACATACATACATACATACATACATACATACATACATACATACATACATACATACATACATACATACATACATACATACATACATACATACATACATACATACATACATACATACATACATACATACATACATACATACATACATACATACATACATACATACATACATACATACATACATACATACATACATACATACATACATACATACATACATACATACATACATACATACATACATACATACATACATACATACATACATACATACATACATACATACATACATACATACATACATACATACATACATACATACATACATACATACATACATACATACATACATACATACATACATACATACATACATACATACATACATACATACATACATACATACATACATACATACATACATACATACATACATACATACATACATACATACATACATACATACATACATACATACATACATACATACATACATACATACATACATACATACATACATACATACATACATACATACATGAATACATTGTATAGCCTCAATTGAAACCTAAAATGCAAACTATGACTTTCTAGCTATCACTGGCCGTAGCCTAGTAGAAACAATAACTCCAGATTCATTATATCCATGCAGCTAGCTAACATCAGGTTCATTATATCCATGCAGCTAGCTAACATCAGGTTCATTATATCCATGCAGCTAGCTAACATCAGGTTCATTATATCCATGCAGTTAGCTAACATCATTATATCCAAGCAGCTAGCTAACATCAGGTTCATTATATCCATGCAGCTAGCTAACATCAGGTTCATTATATCCAAGCAGCTAGCTAACATCAGGTTCATTATATCCAAGCAGCTAGCTAACATTAGGTTCATTATATCCATGCAGCTAGCTAACATCAGGTTCATTATATCCATGCAGCTAGCTAACATCATTATATCCAAGCAGCTAGCTAACATCAGGTTCATTATATCCATGCAGCTAGCTAACATCGGGTTCATTATATACATGCAGCTAGCTAACATCATTATATCCATGCAGCTAGCTAACAACAGGTTCATTATATCCATGCAGCTAGCTAACATCGGGTTCATTATATCCATGCAGCTAGCTAACATCATTATATGCATGCAGCTATAGCTAACAACAGGTTCATTATATCCATGCAGCTAGCTAACATCGGGTTCATTATATCCATGCAGCTAGCTAACATCAGGTTCATTATATCCATGCAGCTAGCTAACATCAGGTTCATTATATCCATGCAGCTAGCTAACATTATTATATCCATGCAGCTAGCTAACATCAGCTAAATCACAAAGCGCTCACAAAGCGAAGAGCACAGTTCATGTTGTAACTTTTCCACTCTGGCACCATGAGTTCACATTGAACATATTTGATGTGGTTGAAATGAGATTTATTTAGCCTTTATGAATCAATCAAAACATTTTATATACCATGTGCAATGACGATAATGAAACAAATATGTATATGTACTGTAACCAAAATGTTGCAAATATTGGAATAGAGAACTATTCAATTTCATCACCAAAATAATAACATGTTCTATCCACACAGAGATTACTGGGAAAATTCCAGAGTCAGGTAATTCTAGCTCCTTTCACATCAATTATGATTGAATGTTAACATGGAATTTGTCATTCAACTATTGTTGTATTCTGTGTGTTTTTGTTTGAATACTGATACACCCATCATTTTACATTTCTCTCCTCTACATAGTTTGGGGCCATAGTTTGGTTCATCATGGAGGTAATTTGAACAATGTTCTATATCCCATACATATTGTGTGGCTACATAAATCAATGAATTAGTGATTGAGGGCATACACAGACAGTATGTACAGTAGATTTGTGAAATAGCTTTAATAACTTTGGACAAAGAAGATCAAATTGCAGGTTAGTTCATTATTACGGTTCAGTCCAGTTCATGATGGGATGCATGAGCATTCAAAGTATCAGAACAGTTATGCACAGTGTCTATCTTACCTTTTTTCAGAGGATGTGACTCTCGACCGTGACACTGCACACCCCACCCTCACTCTATCTACTAGTGATAACAAATCTGTCAGGTGTGGAGCTCCACGTAAAGAAAAGGGCACTGAGAAGAGATTTGAGGAGAGACACTGTGTCCTGGGAACGGAGGGATACAACACAGGTAGCCATTACTGGGAAGTTGACCTGAGTAAGAAGACCCAGTGGAGTGTTGGAGTCGCCCAGGATCCAGAGAACAGAGGTCTCTCAAACCTCCAAACCTACCCAGGAAATGGCTACTGGAGCATATGTTTTGAAAAGGACGAACTGAAAACAGTTGAAGAGCCGCCATGTATCCTTCCCCCTGAACTGAAACCTGAGAAGCTGGGGGTGTTACTTGACTGTACAAGGAAGAAGATATACTTTTTTAATGTGGAAAAACGGTGTCTTATCCACTGTTTCGCTATGATTACGATTCCTACCAAGAAACTGTATCCATTCTTTGGCCCTTTGTTTAGTTGTAAGGAGGAACTCAAAATCTCACCTAAGGCTATTACACAATAGACTTACCCTCCAAGCTCTGACAAGTGTTAGTGTAGTATATTTTACTTGAACACACACATGCATGCATGGACTGTATTACTTAGGGTTAGGCTTTTTGGCTATGGAAGAATGTCTGCTGACAAAGGGGTGTTTTATGACATCTTGTAAACACATCCTTTTGTCTCAAGAGCCATTATGTTTTTTGCCTCAGGAAGTGTTGTCCTTATATGGGCATTTTAGGATGACTTCCTGTGAATCTGCCCTGACCTTTAACCTGGAATGACTTTAGGCCAGAGTGACATCATAGGTGACTGCCCCACTTTCACACTCAGGTCACCAACGACAGTGGTTGTGATAGGCCTTTGTTTGAAACGGTATTTACATATTGTGGCTGATATAGACCAGCCCCTGGCATGCCTCTCTTCTCTCTTGACCACCATCAGCCAGCTCTCATATTTTGTAACCTGTATACTTTAAATAAATCGTCTTGAAACCTCAGAAGTATATTATTGATTATTATCCAACAAGTAACTTAAGAAAGATACAACATTAATGTACTAGATGGTACATGATAGACAAGGTAATTGGGATGTGAACATTTACTCAAGTCCACAAGTACTCGTACCTGGACTCATAATCGATTCTGAAATATCCATTCTTGAAAATACTTTTTTTGCTTTTTGTAAGAAGGCTTCGTCTAAGCCTTGTATGGTACAACTTTGACCTGGTAGAACATGAAATGCGGCATTATTGTTTTTTCTTGTCAGCCGCGAGAGAGCCACAGTGGGAGCGGCATGTGCGCTCACTCACTCACACATGCACACTTTCTATTTTGTTATGGATGATGACGTTGGTGAAGTGACTCTAATTGTCAGTATATGGAGGGCAATTTATTTTATAGCATTTAAGCTCCACATCTTCCATTTATATGTATGCATGTACTTTGCAGAAATCCAAGTTATGTGCTTTTCAGAATGGATTAGTTAGATTGCACTTTGACCTTTTTTGTTTTGAAGTTTTGTAATAACAGCAAATATGAATGAACATATGTAGACATTTCCTTTTTACAAATCAGCATAATGTCAAATAAACAAAACAGAAAAGACATGTTTTGAAATCAACTTAATTTAAATTGAGGACACTCCTTTGATTAGAGTATTCCCACTAGCTTTGAACTCACATGCCAATAATACGTCTTTAGTTCTATGACACAATAACAGGTCTGACAGTAATAGTCCCACATTACAAGCTATACCAATGTTTTTGGGCAGACAAAGGGGATTCTTCATGTTCTTGACTCTGAATAGAGTCAATTTTGTTCAATGCTCCATGGTGAGACAAGAGGGCAGATCTCATTTTCATAACCTGGTCTATTGTCAGATGAGTGACTGAGTGAGCCGTCCTCTGCATTATAGAAAGTCACCTTCTTCTCCTGCCAATCCAGACACATTCACTAAATGCAGGTCAATGCATTCCATCATATTCAGCTGTCATAGATATTAAAATATGACCATAAACTGTACTGCTGCATGCCAAAAAAAAGCCTCTTTACTTGTTATAGTATATACAGTATACTGTAGTGGAACATTCATTGGTGAGTTGAAACAGTTAAAATGCAACTATATTCATGCCAAATAGTTGGAAGTGTTATCAGTGCATCATTCAGACTGATTGTAAGACTTTCTCTTCTCTCACACCAGATTACAGGGAGCTCACCCTTGTTGTCCCTTCCGACCCTGTAGTTGCCTCCACTGGCCATGACATCATTCTACCCTGTCACCTCTCTCCTCAAACTAGTGCTGTTGCCATGGATATCAGGTGGTTCAGGGAGGGATTTTATGAAATAAAATAACATGCATCCAATCATAAGTGTTATTTTGTATTTCAAATTAGCTTATTTAAACATTTTAAAACAGTTTTACAAATATCAGTTTCATCCATTACGTCTGGTACAAATAGGATCTGTTCTCATTTGTGTCAGTACAATAAGTGGATTGATGATTGTATTAATCAGTACAAATGATTACAGATATGCCATCCTGATCAAAAAGTAACAGAAAATATCTCTTCTAAATATTTGACATAATACATCTTGAAAGATCTGTAGATGGCAGCAGACATTGAAAAACTCGGCAGTTTAACCAAATCCGCTTTTATTGTGAAATCACCTCATCTCATCTTGTGTTGTCATCCTCTGATGGCTTTTGATCCAGACTTGCCATGAAAGAACCTCTTCAAATCCCCTATTGAATATATTTAGCAATAAGGTACTGTATATTGGATATAGTGTTTATTTGTACTTGTTTTGAGCAAGCCGGCACTGATCAGTGGGTATGTAAACTAAGTTTATGTGACCCAAAATGGCTTTACGAATTACAGAAGATTGTTGCTTAAAGGAAGAGAACTGCTTAAAATCTAACCTTGTAACCAGGCTATCAAACCTTACATTACACCAACACAAATACCACCTCGATTGTGCTCCAGTGTTGGATTGTATCCAAGTGTCTGCACCAGTAAATGTACAGTATATAGAACTTGTGTGTGTGTATACTCACCAAATACATTATTAGGAACACTATACAATGTTATGTTCATGAAACCAGTTTGAGACGACTGCTTTGTGTCATGGTGCGTTATCATGCAGGAAGTAGCCATTAGAATATGGGTACATTGTGGCCATGGAGGCATGCACATGGTCAGCAACAATACTGAAATAGGCTGTGGCATTCAGGCGATGATTGATTGGTATTAACGGGTACAAAGTGTGCCAAGAAAACATTCCCCACACCATTACACCACCTGAATGAATGAGAAGGTGTAACAGGTGTTCCTAATAAAGTGTCCAGTGACTGTATATAAACAAGATTATAACAAATATGAGGACAAGGCATTCTAAATCATTACAGCTTCTGTTTTATTTCTCTCTTACAATAATATTGTAGGTGCACATTTGATCTTGTTTGCAAAGCTTTCCCCATTTCCAGTATGTATGTGTGGGTTGAACATCACATACCCTAACATCATATTATATTATTTTTGTCTCAATTTCTCTGAAATAGTGAATGTATTAATTATGGATATTGTGGATATGCTTGAGATATGAGGTGAGTTGGATAGTGGTTTTTCATTTTGCATTTACTGTTTAGCCAGCTTGTTGAGGTCATCATGCACACACACACACACACACACACACACACACACACACACACACACACACACACACACACACACACACACACATATACACACACACACACACACACACACACACACACACATTCTGATGCATGCATGAATAAATGATTACAAACAATAATAAGTGTTTTTTAAATCTTTTTTTCTCTTTTCTTTTTTCCAATATCGGACCAGAAACAATCAAATTCTTTGTCTTTTTTTTGCGAATACCAAACATCACTTTCCAAACTGTGTTATTCTTAAGACTTTCCAGTGAGGTTAAGTTTCCTTCTCTTTAAAAAATAGTACAATAAGGTGGTTGTTTCTTCTCTTTAACCAGTAGAAAACATTTAGTTGATACAGAGTACAAGTTGGGACAAGGGAGAGAGGGGTGATCCCTGTTCTGTGTGACACCAGGTGAACAACGTGAGGCAAAACACACCAGTCCTCCTCAGCTGGGCCCTCCCCTCACACTCACAGTAAACCCAGGAGGAGAGAGACTAACGTTTCAGACTGAACAAGGAACATTAAACACATGTACATTTTGAACCGCAATCCCATGGTTTGTTTAACAGACAACACTCCCCCTTTGCCGTATTTCTCTTACGCCGTGAGTCTGATAAAGGTGATGCTCATTGGGCAGAACACCTTAATATCTGACTAGGGCAGTGAGAAAGAGATACAGGAAGCAAACAGGAAGTGACACAACATGTGTTTACGATGAGATGTTAGGAAACTGAAAATTGGTGCTACTGTAGCTTTTGGCCACTATTGGCTAAAGCAGAGCAAACCCAAGGATGGTAGTGAACATTTATTCATCGTCATCATCGTCATCATCGTCATCATCATCATCATCATCATCATCATCATCATCATCATCGTCATCATCATCATCATCATCATCATCATCATCATCGTCATCATCATCATCATCATCGTCATCATCATCGTCATCATCATCATCATCATCGTCGTCGTCATCGTCGTCATCATCATCATCATCATCATCATCATCATCATCGGGGTCGATCTTCCCGGACAGCACGTCTTCGATCCATTCCTCCAACTCATCTGCAGTCGGCATGTCTTCATCGTCGTCCATCTCCAGCCACACACTGTCGGCCTGCGAGAGAAAACACACAAACACACGCACAGTGAGACCTCCCTAATACTTGAGACACAGAGAAACCTCCCTCGAGACAATATGAAGACTCAACGGGCTATAGGCGTGCTATCATTGAGACTGAAGACCCGCGGCTCGGGTGAGAAGATCATCATATTAGACCAACAGCAGCCTTGAAGTGCAAAGAGACAGCAGTAGTAGAACCTGATGAAAGAGGATAAGAGAGACAGAAAACAGACAAGAAAAGGACTACTTACATCCTCTACGTCCACAACGCCGATTTGGGGGGAAGAGAGGTCAATTCCGAAGGTCTTCTCCCAGTAAGGCACAAGCTAAAAGGAAACAGAGAGCGGTGAGGAAAATGGAATGAAAAAAGATAAAAAGATAAGACACTAATCAGGACAACTGTTGTGTGCTCTAGTATTCAAACATTAAAAAACATGTTCACTACATGACATAGTCGAACGTCAACTAATATATTTAATCTGTACAATGACACATGCATAGTCGAACGTCAGCTAATATGTTTAATCAGTACATATGACACGTCCATTACAGCCATAGCTAGAGATGATAGATCTTACCAGGGGGAAATCGTCTGGGTCGATCCAGATGATGCTGAGGTCAGGGTTGTCAGTGTTCTCGCGGGCCACCTCTTTCAGGATCTCCAGGAACTCATAACCGTCTGGGAAAAGGTCAAAGGTCATGTGCTGTAGTCTTTACACAACGAACGTCATCTGGGCCGTACCACCAGACAGGTGACTGTATATGACAGGTAACTGTATTATGACAGGTGACTGTATTATGACAGGTGACTGTATTATGACAGGTGACTGTATTATGACAGGTAACTGTATTATGACAGGTAACTGTATTATGACAGGTGACTGTATTATGACAGGTGACTGTATTATGACAGGTAACTGTATTATGACAGGTGACTGTATTATGACAGGTGACTGTATTATTGGGGGGAAATCAGTGTGATGATGTCACAGCATGTTACCTGGGTCATCCTCCTCAGCGAAGGCAACGATGTGCTCTCCATCAATGTCATCCTCCTGGAGGGTCGAATAGGGATGAAGGATGAGAGGTCATACACTCTTATACTAACATACTAATCTATAATATATAGTGTATATACATTATATTATACATACTAACTATTAGTATGTATATAGTGTACAGTGTATATACTTTTTTATTTTTTCCCTTGCAGACAACATAGTGCAAAAAAAGAGGGCAGCCTTGAAATATAAACAGGCTAGTTTGTCTCAGCAACTGGCTGAAAGACAAGAAGCAGAAGCAGACCAATGGGTTTGTTGTTACTGTGAAGGGTACTGTTTTTGTTGTCACCATTTTAGATGGCACTTGCGACTTTATGTTATAAACTGATGGTCTGTTTATTATTTTGACCAAGGATATTTGGGTGGGTAGGGGAGGGTGGGGAGAGTAACATTAAGTTAGGTACATTGTGTGATCTGTTGGCCTGTGTAGCTAAAATAAACAGGATTTTGCTGCTTTAAATGTATATATATGTCTATTGTAATTGATTCACTACAAATCCATTTGAATTGAAAACTGTTGCTTCTCGTGTCAAATATTGATATGCGATTAAAATGCGATTAATTTCTATTAATCTATTAATTTATTAATTTATAATTACAAAGCCTCTAATTATTTAGAAAAAAAAATGTTAATCACATCCCACCTCTAATATATACAGTATATTATATTAGATATATACTGTAGTAAATGAGGAATTCTTACCCAGGTCTCATACATGCTGTGGGGCTCAAGCTTCCTCAGGGTGGGCCTGCAATGAGAATGACAGAAAAACAAAACATCAGTCTTTACTCCTTCCTATGTCCGTACACGTATGATCTGTATCCTGTACGGCCTAGCCTGGCGGTTGTTCTGGTCTCCCATATCATCACCTGTCGTGCTCCTCGATGTAGTCCACGAGTTCAGCCTCCATGTAGGGCTTCCCTGGGATGGTGACGGGCTCCTCCATGAAAGGCTCGTAGAAGTCGACCTCGTTAAGGTTCAGCTTCAGCTTCTTGGCAAGCTGGGGTGGGGGGGGGGGGGGGGGGACAGGTAGGGAGTCAGGAGGGGACAGGTAGGGAGGGAGAGTTAAAGAGGTTAGATCAGCAGTGGGGGTAAAGGAGAGATTGCAGCAGGGGAGGCAGGTGAAGGTAGAAACAGGAGGACAGGCGTGTCTTGTAGTGGAATGGAATGGAATGAGGAATAGTGTTTGATACCATTCCTCATTCCATTCTATTCCATTCCATGCATAATAAGCAAGCCCTCCGATAGCTACCTCCACCAGGCTCCCCTGGTTAGCAGAGATAGTGTATGCACATCCAGCACGTTTTACATGTTCATCAAGTGTGTTCGGGTGTCTTCCGGTTATGGTGTGGTATAACATAATCAGATAAAGGAAAAAATCGAGTCTATGAAAAGTCTAAACAATGTGGGTGAATCTTAGTTTTTCTTTCCAGACAGTGGGAGACATGGATACAGTATATCATGTTTGGAACATGCTATCGCTTGTCCTGTCTGTCTTAGTTGGTAGAGCCATGGTGGCAGCAAAGCTTAGGTTGGGGGTTAGATTCCCGCTGGGACCATATATACAAAAAATGTACACCTGCACATCTTACTGTATGTACTATAAGTAGCTTTGGATAAAAGCGTCTACTAAAAGGCTCCCTGTGTCTCCGTACCTTGGCGTTAAAGGTGGCGTAGAACTTGATGAAGGGGTGGAACTCCTCGGCAGCATCATCATACTCAATGAAATCTGGAGAGATCAAAACGACACGAACCTCTGAAAATACTCATCACATATTCAGGCATTGTTTGAAAGACAGAAATGAAAAGATTTACTGTCACTACATTAGAATAAATTACAGTAGGACCCGCACACTCAAATGGTCACCAGACAACGTTTCCAGCCAACAAGGACCTTTTTCAGGTGATCTAAAAATAGGGTCATCTGAATCTTCACTCTTTATCTTTCTATATTTCCAATACCGCTGTTATCTCAAAAACAGACTTGTTCATCCTAGATTCCAGGTAAATCCAGTGGTAATCCCACTAGACCGGTGCGGCCCTGCCTGTACTTACGGGGGGATTTCTCGCTCTTGAAGTATCCAACCAGCTTGATATCCTCGTCAATGTTGTAGAAACCCTTCAGCTCACGCTCGTTGTCAATGATCTCCACGGGGTCCTCAATCACCTGTGGAGAGAGTGGGGGGCCGAGACGAGGGGAGAGGATTAAGGAAAGTTCAGCCAAGGAGAAGGACGGAGAAAGATTTGAAAGCAGATACTACATTTTTGTATTTGATGAGTAGAGCCACATGTTATCTCAGAGAAAGATCAAATGTGTCAGGTCACCTTCAGAGAGAGAGAAACAGGGTGAGGAAGAAAGAAGGAGAGAGAGAGGATGATACGGGGAGGATAGAGACAAGTTTGGCGTGGCATCAAAATGAGTGGGCCAGAAAAATGACTGGCATTTTGATCGTTGCTTGGAAGGGGCTCATGTCTCTCATTGCCACATCACGTACTGGCTATGTACTGACTGTAAGTTGCTCTGAATGAGACACTCTGCCAGATGACTGTAATGTTATGTAATAAAGTGTAATGTAATATACTTACATCATAGAGGAATTCCACCAGGGTGTCAGCGGCCAACTCTCCATCGTACTCGATGATCTCGTTATCGGCAAAGATGTAGATGCTCTCCACCTCATCCAGACCTGGGGAAGGAAGAGAAGACTTAGGGGACTGTTCATAGGGACTAGAGAAGGTGACAGGTTAGGGACTAGAGAAGGTGACAGGTTAAAGACTAGAGAAGGTGACAGGTTAAAGACTAGAGAAGGTGACAGGTTAGGGACTAGAGAAGGTGACAGGTTAAAGACTAGAGAAGGTGACAGGTTAAAGACTAGAGAAGGTGACAGGTTAAAGACTAGAGAAGGTGACAGGTTAGAGACTAGAGAAGGTGACAGGTTAAAGACTAGAGAAGGTGACAGGTTAAAGACTAGAGAAGGTGACAGGTTAAAGACTAGAGAAGGTGACAGGTTAAAGACTAGAGAAGGTGACAGGTTAAAGACTAGAGAAGGTGACAGGTTAAAGACTAGAGAAGGTGACAGGTTAAAGACTAGAGAAGGTGACAGGTTAAAGACTAGAGAAGGTGACAGGTTAGAGACTAGAGAAGGTGACAGGTTAAAGACTAGAGAAGGTGACAGGTTAAAGACTAGAGAAGGTGACAGGTTAAAGACTAGAGAAGGTGACAGGTTAAAGACTAGAGAAGGTGACAGGTTAAAGACTAGAGAAGGTGACAGGTTAAAGACTGGAGAAGGTGACAGGTTAAAGACTAGAGAAGGTGACAGGTTAAAGACTAGAGAAGGTGACAGGTTAAAGACTAGAGAAGGTGACAGGTTAAAGACTAGAGAAGGTGACAGGTTAAAGACTAGAGAAGGTGACAGGTTAAAGACTAGAGAAGGTGACAGGTTAAAGACTAGAGAAGGTGACAGGTTAAAGACTAGAGAAGGTGACAGGTTAAAGACTAGAGAAGGTGACAGGTTAGAGACTAGAGAAGGTGACAGGTTAAAGACTAGAGAAGGTGACAGGTTAAAGACTAGAGAAGGTGACAGGTTAAAGACTAGAGAAGGTGACAGGTTAAAGACTAGAGAAGGTGACAGGTTAAAGACTAGAGAAGGTGACAGGTTAAAGACTAGAGAAGGTGACAGGTTCAAGACTAGAGAAGGTGACATGTTAAAGACTAGAGAAGGTGACAGGTTAAAGACTAGAGAAGGTGACAGGTTAAAGACTAGAGAAGGTGACAGGTTAAAGACTAGAGAAGGTGACAGGTTAGAGACTAGAGAAGGTGACAGGTTAAAGACTAGAGAAGGTGACAGGTTAAAGACTAGAGAAGGTGACAGGTTAAAGACTAGAGAAGGTGACAGGTTAAAGACTAGAGAAGGTGACAGGTTAGAGACTAGAGAAGGTGACAGGTTAAAGACTAGAGAAGGTGACAGGTTAAAGACTAGAGAAGGTGACAGGTTAAAGACTAGAGAAGGTGACAGGTTAGAGACTAGAGAAGGTGACAGGTTAAAGACTAGAGAAGGTGACAGGTTAAAGACTAGAGAAGGTGACAGGTTAAAGACTAGAGAAGGGGACAGGTTAAAGACTAGAGAAGGTGACAGGTTAAAGACTAGAGAAGGTGACAGGTTAAAGACTGGAGAAGGTGACAGGCTAAAGACTAGAGAAGGTGACAGGTTAAAGACTAGAGAAGGTGACAGGTTAGGGACTAGAGAAGGTGACAGGTTAAGGACTAGAGAAGGTGACAGGTTAAAGACTAGAGAAGGTGACAGGTTAGGGACTAGAGAAGGTGACAGGTTAAAGACTAGAGAAGGTGACAGGTTAAGGACTAGAGAAGGTGACAGGTTAAAGACTAGAGAAGGTGACAGGTTAAAGACTAGAGAAGGTGACAGGTTAGAGACTAGAGAAGGTGACAGGTTAAAGACTAGAGAAGGTGACAGGTTAAAGACTAGAGAAGGTGACAGGTTAGAGACTAGAGAAGGTGACAGGTTAAAGACTAGAGAAGGTGACAGGTTAAAGACTAGAGAAGGTGACAGGTTAAAGACTAGAGAAGGTGACAGGTTAAAGACTAGAGAAGGTGACAGGTTAGAGACTAGAGAAGGTGACAGGTTAAAGACTAGAGAAGGTGACAGGTTAGAGACTAGAGAAGGTGACAGGTTAAAGACTAGAGAAGGTGACAGGTTAAAGACTAGAGAAGGTGACAGGTTAAAGACTAGAGAAGGTGACAGGTTAAAGACTAGAGAAGGTGACAGGTTAGAGACTAGAGAAGGTGACAGGTTAGGGACTAGAGAAGGTGACAGGTTAAAGACTAGAGAAGGTGACAGGTTAAAGACTTGAGAAGGTGACAGGTTAAAGACTAGAGAAGGTGACAGGTTAGAGACTAGAGAAGGTGACAGGTTAAAGACTAGAGAAGGTGACAGGTTAAAGACTGGAGAAGGTGACAGGTTAAAGACTAGAGAAGGTGACAGGTTAAAGACTAGAGAAGGTGACAGGTTAAAGACTAGAGAAGGTGACAGGTTAAAGACTAGAGAAGGTGACAGGTTAAAGACTAGAGAAGGTGACAGGTTAAAGACTAGAGAAGGTGACAGGTTAAAGACTAGAGAAGGTGACAGGTTAAAGACTAGAGAAGGTGACAGGTTAAAGACTAGAGAAGGTGACAGGTTAAAGACTAGAGAAGGTGACAGGTTAGGGACTAGAGAAGGTGACAGGTTAAAGACTAGAGAAGGTGACAGGTTAAAGACTAGAGAAGGTGACAGGTTAAAGACTAGAGAAGGTGACAGGTTAAAGACTAGAGAAGGTGACAGGTTAAAGACTAGAGAAGGTGACAGGTTAAAGACTAGAGAAGGTGACAGGTTAAAGACTAGAGAAGGTGACAGGTTAAAGACTAGAGAAGGTGACAGGTTAAAGAAGGGAGAAGGTGACAGGTTAAAGACTAGAGAAGGTGACAGGTTAAAGACTAGAGAAGGTGACAGGTTAAAGACTAGAGAAGGTGACAGGTTAGAGACTAGAGAAGGTGACAGGTTAGAGACTAGAGAAGGTGACAGGTTAGAGACTAGAGAAGGTGACAGGTTAAAGACTAGAGAAGGTGACAGGTTAAAGACTAGAGAAGGTGACAGGTTAAAGACTAGAGAAGGTGACAGGTTAAAGACTAGAGAAGGTGACAGGTTAAAGACTAGAGAAGGTGACAGGTTAAAGACTAGAGAAGGTGACAGGTTAAAGACTAGAGAAGGTGACAGGTTAAAGACTAGAGAAGGTGACAGGTTAAAGACTAGAGAAGGTGACAGGTTAAAGACTAGAGAAGGTGACAGGTTAAAGACTAGAGAAGGTGACAGGTTAAAGACTAGAGAAGGTGACAGGTTAAAGACTAGAGAAGGTGACAGGTTAAAGACTAGAGAAGGTGACAGGTTAGAGACTAGAGAAGGTGACAGGTTAAAGACTAGAGAAGGTGACAGGTTAAAGACTAGAGAAGGTGACAGGTTAGAGACTAGAGAAGGTGACAGGTTAGAGACTAGAGAAGGTGACAGGTTAAAGACTAGAGAAGGTGACAGGTTAAAGACTAGAGAAGGTGACAGGTTAAAGACTAGAGAAGGTGACAGGTTAGGGACTAGAGAAGGTGACAGGTTAAAGACTAGAGAAGGTGACAGGTTAAAGACTAGAGAAGGTGACAGGTTAAAGACTAGAGAAGGTGACAGGTTAAAGACTAGAGAAGGTGACAGGTTAAAGACTAGAGAAGGTGACAGGTTAAAGACTAGAGAAGGTGACAGGTTAGGGA
This sequence comes from Nansenia antarctica, assembly GCF_963989245.1. Taxonomy (NCBI): domain Eukaryota; kingdom Metazoa; phylum Chordata; class Actinopteri; order Argentiniformes; family Microstomatidae; genus Nansenia; species Nansenia antarctica. Next base: position 21,335,499 of record NC_137683.1, read on the forward strand.
CTAGAGAAGGTGACAGGTTAAAGACTAGAGAAGGTGACAGGTTAGAGACTAGAGAAGGTGACAGGTTAAAGACTAGAGAAGGTGACAGGTTAGAGACTAGAGAAGGTGACAGGTTAAAGACTAGAGAAGGTGACAGGTTAAAGACTGGAGAAGGTGACAGGTTAGAGACTAGAGAAGGTGACAGGTTAGAGACTAGAGAAGGTGACAGGTTAGAGACTAGAGAAGGTGACAGGTTAAAGACTAGAGAAGGTGACAGGTTAAAGACTAGAGAAGGTGACAGGTTAAAGACTAGAGAAGGTGACAGGTTAAAGACTAGAGAAGGTGACAGGTTAAAGACTAGAGAAGGTGACAGGTTAAAGACTAGAGAAGGTGACAGGTTAAAGACTAGAGAAGGTGACAGGTTAAAGACTAGAGAAGGTGACAGGTTAAAGACTAGAGAAGGTGACAGGTTAGAGACTAGAGAAGGTGACAGGTTAAAGACTAGAGAAGGTGACAGGTTAGAGACTAGAGAAGGTGACAGGTTAAAGACTAGAGAAGGTGACAGGTTAAAGACTAGAGAAGGTGACAGGTTAGAGACTAGATAAGGTGACAGGTTAAAGACTAGAGAAGGTGACAGGTTAAAGACTAGAGAAGGTGACAGGTTAAAGACTAGAGAAGGTGACAGGTTAAAGACTAGAGAAGGTGACAGGTTAAAGACTAGAGAAGGTGACAGGTTAAAGACTAGAGAAGGTGACAGGTTAGAGACTAGAGAAGGTGACAGGTTAGGGACTAGAGAAGGTGACAGGTTAAAGACTAGAGAAGGTGACAGGTTAGAGACTAGAGAAGGTGACAGGTTAAAGACTAGAGAAGGTGACAGGTTAAAGACTAGAGAAGGTGACAGGTTAAAGACTACAGAAGATGACAGGTTAAAGACTAGAGAAGGTGACAGGTTAAAGACTAGAGAAGGTGACAGGTTAGAGACTAGAGAAGGTGACAGGTTAAAGACTAGAGAAGGTGACAGGTTAAAGACTAGAGAAGGTGACAGGTTAGAGACTAGAGAAGGTGACATGTTAAAGACTAGAGAAGGTGACAGGTTAAAGACTAGAGAAGGTGACAGGTTAGAGACTAGAGAAGGTGACATGTTAAAGACTAGAGAAGGTGACAGGTTAAAGACTAGAGAAGGTGACAGGTTAGGGACTAGAGAAGGTGACAGGTTAAAGACTAGAGAAGGTGACAGGTTAGGGACTAGAGAAGGTGACAGGTTAGGGCCTAGTGAGGGTGACAGATTAGTGCTGTGGATAGGGCCTAGTGAAAATTATTTCAGGGGATGAAGCAGAGGAGAAATTGTTGAACATGACTCCCCCTACAGATTGAATAACACAAGACGCCTGACCTGTGTCTCAAGAACCTGTAAACCTCAGTCAAGTTCAAGGACAAACCTTTATTGTCCAATTTAGCTTTGGCTTTGTTGTGTCTGTTTTGTGCCCAATCACAGATAAACATCTCATGTTTTCCATTTTGACGTTCCAAGTTCAAAACGTTAGTGTTCATTTTCGGTTTGGCATTCATTTTATATCCTCATTTACAGTAAACCTTCCCTGTGATTTACTTGTTTGTATGTTTTATTGCCTACACGTGTATCATAAAGTGGGATAAGGTATCATAACGTTCAAATAGGGCACAGGCTTTATTGTTAAACTATTATTTATTATATTACTATTACTACCATGCCGTGCTGACATGCCCTCTCACCTTACTTTCATGTCTGTCTTCACTATCTGTCCAATAAAAACTAATGCACTTTGACTCAGGGTGCGTGACTGATTTACCCACAGTATACATATGAATGTCACAGTCCTAGCAGCTATCAGCATTGTTCTCTATTAATGTTCTATCGGTTTAAAAAACCAAAAAAACAGAGGCTTACTCATAAACAATTACTTTAAAATTCTTAATTCATCAGTTTGTGTTGGAGCACTCTAACGTGATTTCTGAGTACTCTTCCAAGACAAGCTGAAGAAACAGTCATTTCTAAAGTATTTGTTTACAAGTAAGCCCCATGACTTTAGGTTGAAAATGGCTTTAGGCTGAAAATATGTGTTATACATTTAGATCAGTCACTCAAATCACTCAGATGTGCATCTTTTCATTCAAACCCCAACAGGTGTTGAGTACAACTAACGACCACAAGAGGGCAGCATTTAGTCTGGGTTCATGTTTGCCACTGAAGCAGGTCTCAGTTATGTCCATGCTCATAGTCTATTGTATGCACAGCAGTGGGGCTGGTGGAGGTAGAAATCGGAGGATGGCCTCAATGTAATGCATGGAATGAAATGAAGGATGTTATCAAACTGTTATCAGTGTGTTTCTGCGTACACCAGCCCCCACTGATACATTGTACAATACGCCCTGAAGTTGGCTATAAGTATAAGTATAAGATATAAAAATCTCCTCAGGTGGAAAGTGTTATGTTGTGTTATGAACCACCATGTTGTTTAGGCTCTGTGGCCACTCAGTTTGGCAGACAGTTCTACGACTGTACAGTGGCTGGTGCATTACAATGAGCTCGTCCTCCGATTTCTACCTCTACCAGCCTCCTGTGTACAGCACCGTACAGTATATGCATGTGAAGGACATGAGATGTAATCATGATCCCTATGACTCATGTCCACAGCTCTTACGATGGAATATGGCCATGGAAATGTAGTGGAAAGGTGCATTGATAGGAGTATTCTTTTTTCTTTTTTAAATGTATCCTTTTTTTATTCAAAGAAGTCCCTTTGAGACCAAAGTCTCATTGACGGGAGCATTTGTGATTACTTGATTGATCGATTGATTTTGATGATGAAAGTGGAATCAGAGATGAAAGAAGGTCTAATACCCAGCTTCTTGGCGACTGCTGCGTCCTTCTTCTCATCCACGAGACCGAATCCAATGTCCTCATCGTCAAGATCATCCAGAACCTGGGCAGCAAGCTGTAGAGAGAGGGGGGGGGGAGAGAGAGAGTGAGAGAGAGAGAGAGGGCGGGGGGGGGGAGAAAAATAGTTAGAATTTTGTTAGTGTTATTTCAAACCTTTCTCCGAACCTCTGCTCAGCATTTAAAAACACTTTGATTTTGCTGAGCTCATAGCATAGCAGCCAGTGTTTATAAATGTGCTCTCACCTAAGACTTGTCTGCTCAGCACACCAATTCAGTCACAGACACATACTGTATGACGGCACTCGACTGAATGAAAAACATATTTCCCATGTAAGCAGCACACCCCCCCGACCACAGGGTTTCCTCTCTCTACTTTCAAGGCCTTAAAAGCAAAAGCCTTGGAGCGCTGCCTTGCACTTTCTAATTCTGAGTGAAACTGGAGCCAACGTTTGACAGTCGTCTCGGCCAATGGGAGAGATGCATAGGCAGCCGGGGGAGAGAGAGAGAGAGAGGGGGAAAAGGGTAACAGAAGGGTGGGACCTGTTCCAACTGTGTCGACGGAACGAGACGCCTTGACAGGTGCAGCTGAACGGATCACGCTTTGTAAAAGAAAACTCCCATCCTCTGCTGTTAGAAACACACACGTACGCACACACACACACACACACACACACACACACACATACGTGTGCGCGCACATGCAGACACACACACACACACACACACACTCTCACACACACACACACACACACACACACACACACACACACAGTCTCACACTCACACACACACACACACACACACACACATACATTCACATATTTCGAAATACAAATTGTGCAGATTATATCCTCTAGAAGCCAGCAAACTATAGTAATATACTGAAAACGTACAATTGACACCCATTCCATTAATAGAGAAAACGAAACTTTCTATCATAGAAATGTGTACTGTACTACTCATGTCTATGTATGAATGCAGAATGCAGCCAATTTCCTAATGTCCCTTATGTCCTTTGAATGAATGAATGAATGAATGAATTAATTAATGAATGGTCTTTATTGTCATTGCTATAGTACAGGTACCAAACAACGAAATTTGGGAGGGGTGGCTCCCCTGGTGCTAGGAAAGAAAAAAAAAACTAAAAAAACAAGAAGGGAAAGGAGCTGGTTTACATAAATAAAGGCTATGTACACTATCCACTATACTATACTGTACAGATAAGACGACTAGGGTTGTCATATTGCACATAGTGTTATTGCACATTCATTTAAAGTGTTGCAGTTTGTTTTCATTCCAAATCCATCTAGCCTGGATATTACTGTAAGTATCCACACAGGCAAACAGTCATCACCCCACATATCTAGTATCAGAAGCCACAGATCGTGGTTCGGCCTACACTTCATCTCATCTCATCTGACCCAGGTCACATCATCAGCAGCCCTGAGACCTTGTCCCATCACTTCAGACATCAAACCAAGATGGCCTCCTTCCTGAAGTATACAGTACAGTAAAGCTGATGGGACAAGTTCTGCACTCTTCAAGCAATGCCTCGGGGGACAGCATCTCTGCTATGCTTGGAGATGTTGAAGATGGATGGATGGATGGATGGATGGATGGGTGAGTGGATGGATGGATGTGTGGGTGGCTGGATGGGTGAGTGGGTGGGTGGATGGATGGATGGATGGGTAGATGGATATGTGGGTGGATGGGTGGATGGGTGAATAGAGAGATGGATGAATGGATGCATGGATGGATGGATGGATGGATAGATGGATGGACAGATGGGTTAAAATGAATGGGTTAGATCAGCTCTATATTTGAATGGTTTTGCTCATGTCCTCCTCTGCCATGGTGAGTACAGTAAAACAGCTTGATTGGCCACACATTCATCGATACAATAACAGAGATGCACAGCCTCAGTATCAGCCCAAGCTTCTGGGCCCCCGGGAGTTAAAAACGTTTAATCAGAATGATCCGGATTCTTTTTGTTGTGATCCAAGATCAGATCTATCTGGCAAAGATGGATTTCCCCAGTACTACTCAAAATCTACCATATAAACCTGATGCTGGATCGCAATTAAAAAGAATCTGGATAATTCTGTGGTAGATTAAAGGTTTTGAACCCCTGGGCCCTGGGGTGTGGAGGCAGCTTGTAGAGCACGGGGGGGGGGGGTCAAACTCAACTCCTGAATGGCTGCAGTGTCTGATCGTTTCCAGGCCTTTCCCTTTGGGGCGGCTGTGGCGCAGGAGGTAGAGCCGGCGTCTAACGATCGCAAGGTCAGCAGATCGGCGGCTCGAACGTGGTGTCCTTGGGCAAGACACGGAGCCCCAAATCGTTCCCAATGAGCGGGCCAGTGCCTTGCATGGTAGCTTGCCGCCATTGGTGTGTGAATGGGTGAATGAGACACCATTCTAAAGGTCAGCGATTTGGAATAAGGCGCTATATAAGTCAGTCCGTTTACCTTTCATGACTGTTTGAAGACCTGGGAAACCAACAGGGTGAGTGTCTTCCAGGGGAGGCTGGTGGAGGTAGAAATCGGACGACGGGGTCACTGCAACGCATGGAATGGAATGAGGAACGGTATGAAACACACACACACATGTTTCACACGGTTCTTCACTCCGTTCCAGGCATGACAAAGAGCCTGTCCTTCGAAGTCTACCTCCGCCGGCCTCCTCTGGTGTCTTCCTGGTCCTCGTCCAATCGATGGGAAGGGCAAGGGAAAGACAACGGCAGAAAAAACCCCTAAACATTCAGACACTGCTGCCCTCGAGGCCTTGTGTTTGGCGCGTCCCCATTGCAGAGGGACGGTGGTGGTGGGAGCACCTGGTCATACCTGGTACGTCAGGGCAGCGGGACTGGTGAGCAGCTGCAGAGAGAAGTCGTGCTTTAGGTCACAGGACAACAGGAGATTTTGAAGATGTGACAACTCAGTTCAGGAGATGTGACAACTCGGTTCAGGAGATGTGACAACTCAGTACAGTAAACATGTTTTTGGGGACAGTGTTTGGGGACTGTTATCCATACTTCCATGGATATCCTTAGATTTATTTTAGTATTATTTAAGTATGGAAACGAGTATACAGAGATTTGCAGTTGAGGCTGGTGGAGGTAGAAATCGGAGGACAGGCTCATTGTAATGCATGGAATGGAATGAGGAATGGTATCAACGTGTGTTACAATGAACCAATCCTCTGATCTCTACCTCCACATGCCTCCCCTGCAGTATGGTTAGCCAATATATTACCATGTCATCATACTGTCCTTCGTAGTAAGTTAGTGTTGATATTAAGACAGTAGTCATGACATCACAGTCGGCAGTCGAACACAGAACTGTTTTACAGCGCCAGAGCCAGGACCGGTAATGGAACACAGAGCTGTTTACCAGCACTAGAGCCAGGACAGGTAATGGTTTTTGATTGATTGAAAACTTTATTAGAAGATTTGCAGAAGTAGGTACATGAAAGTACATATTACATACAAGGTCAACTAACAGGATAAAAACCCAAGAAAGCCACTGGCTTATTTCAATTGGGGTCCTTGATTCTCAATTCATCGTTACATGTAAGACAGACAAAAAAACTAGTACTATCTACAAGATAATACAGACAAATAACTATTACTATCTACAAGATAAAAATACATCCATCATGGGAAGAACAATACAACAAAACATAAGGTATGTACAGCGGGTAGGACAGGTGGGGACATACACCACAGGTGGGGGCGGGGGACAAAACACAAAGTATGTACAGTGGGTAGTTCGGGTCTTTTAATCTGATTTTTGATTTGGAACACAGAGCTGTTTACCAGCACTAGAGCCAGGACCGGTAATGGAACACAGAGAGGCACAGAGAACGCCAGAGTAGAGAACAAAACCAAAGCTAATGGACGACCATGTGACATTTTTACATAGCATACAAGCACTCCCTAAACCTGAAAGCTTTTGTTCAGACCTTTAACTAAGCGGACAAACACATCGCCCCGTCCCACCCCCCCCTTCCCGTCCCAAAACACACAGCCCCCACCGCTTTCTCCTGTCGCCTGTCCCTACCCGATACCCCCCCAGGCACAGCCATATTAGTCACACGGGGGTATTTATACAGTAGGAGTCAGGGGGGTAAGGAGCTGGATTTTGCGGAGTAGGGGGGGGGGGGGGGGGGGGGGGGTGAGGGCCAAGGAGCTGCCGATGGGGGGTGAGGGGAGGGGTGTCTGGGGCAAAGCAGGCTGTCCTACAGCTATATAAGGGCATGCATGAGCCATGACCAGGGCTGGACAAGAGAAGAGAAGACGGGGGAGCTTAGTTACATGTAGGTGGGGAAGGGGGGGGCGGAAAGGGGAGGAAGGAGGGAGGAATGGGGGAGGAAGGAGGGAGGAAGACATCGGATACACAAGCTAACACTCCCTCTGGTCTGTCAGCACATTAATCATCTTCTCAGAGTTTCTCACACTTTCTATTTACCTCGTATTCACTTCTTTATGGTCCTCTCTGTCTACCCCCCCCCCCCTCTCTGTATTGCACACACGGACGCATGCACACATGCACACAAATACACACACACACACACACATGCACACACACACACACACACACACACACATACACACGCACGCATGTACACACACACACACACATGCATACACACAAACACACGCATACACACACACACTCTCTTTCTGTCTCTTACCACCTCTCTCTCTCTATCTCTCTCTCGCACATATGCACACACACACACAAAAACACATACACGCACACTCACTCTCTTTCTGTGTCTTACCACCTCTCTCTCACTCTCTCTATCTCTACACACGCACACACACACACACGCACGCATACAAACACACACACACACACTCTCTCTCTCTCTCTCTCTCTCTCTCTCTCTCTACCTCACTTCTCCCCCCCCCCGCCCCCAGTCTCCCCACCCCCCCACCTGTCCATGCCAATGTGACTGCCAGGAGATGGGGTGAGTCCTTGGCCCCCTCTCTGCTGTCCGGCTACAGTCTTGGTGTGTGAGATGAGATCAGATGAGATCTGGGGCGCAGTGCCACAATGAGGTGTCAGAATCAGAAACGTGCCCCTTGGGGGGGTGGGGGATGGGGTGTTGGGTGGGGGTGAGTGGGGGGGTTGGGTGGGGTGAGTGGGGGTGGGGGTGGGGGGTTGGGTGGGGGTGGGTGGGGTGTTGGATAGGTGAGGGGATGAATGAATGAATGAATGGTCTTTATTGTCATTGCTACAGTACAGGTACCAAACAACGACATTTAGGAGGGGTGGCTCCCCTGGTGTTAGGAAAGAAAAAAAAACACTTTAAAATAAAAAATATAGGATAGGTGGGGGGTGGGGGCGGAGGATTAGTGAAGGGGTGTCTGTCTGTTGAGAGACCCACAAATATTATCATTAAACACAACATTATTAGAGACTTAGAGTCTTCATTACGAAGCTACCTTATTTGAATGAAGGATCTGGAGTAGACAACAAGGGACAAACAGTGACTCAGTATCACATAATGTGATTCTATGTTTTTTATTATTTCTTTTCATATTTTTTTGGTTTATCCTTCACTAAACACAAAGCGACGGACTAAATCACACTTTCAGTGTGGATTCTCAATTAATTATTTTTAGTTGGGGACTCATCTTAATCAAGGTCCAATCAAGTGGCCCCAAAGAGGTAAAGTGTTCCTATGAGGTAGATGACAAAGGGACAAACAGTGACTCAGTATCACATAATGTGATTACAGGGTCTGGGTGATTTGGAAGAGTGAGGAAACAGATTTCATAACAAAGGACGCTCAAACTGGAATGACCTTCATCCCTCCATTCCTCCATCGTTCCATCTCTCTATCCCTCCATCTCTCCATCCCTCCATCCCTATATCCCTCCATTTCTCTATCCCTCCATCCCTCCATCCCTTAAAATAGCTGTATAGGGTCACTCTACCCTTCCTCTGTGCCTGTTTCAATTGGAGGCGCATCCTTGTCCCTGTCAACGTGGTCCTGGCTAAGTGGTCCTGTGTGTATGTGTGTGTGTGTGTGTGTGTGTGTGTGTGTGTGTTTGTGAATAGTAGGAGACACAGTAGAAGAACCTGATTAACACAGAAGACAATAGACCTACACTACAGTATAAGCTAAAGCCATCGAATGATTACATCCAGTTTAGATATCACAGGTTGAACAGCCTTTTATCTGATCACATTTGCACCAAAGGAATTGGCAAGGAAGGATTTAAAAAGGGTACTTAAACCTTTGCTGGCTGGGCTACATTGTTTAATAACAGTGTTGATGCAATCCAAGGCCACAGTTCCAGTGCTTCATCAATAACCATTCAAGAACTGTTGAAAGTAGTTCAGATGACACACCATTGCCTTCTCTCCTTCGCTACCACTACTAGTGCTTTTTAGTCCCAACACAAACTCAAGCTCAAACTCTCATCTCAAACTCTCATCTCAAACTCTCAAACTCAAACAAAACTCAAATCAAAACTCTTCTGGGGTTGTCTTACCTTGTGTGCACCAAACCTTGCTATGTCAAAGCTACGACTCAACTTCACACACACGAATAAAAAAATATTCACAACAGAAGGCTTAATAAGAACACTAAGAAAACCAGAGGAAAATGTTCCAAGCTACACAGTAAATTAGTCATGGATGCTGTAACGCACCAAGACACTCTATACCAACACATTGCATAACACTCCACTGTTCGGTCGTTAAAGATTCAGAACACAAAATGCACACGGAACCTTATGCAGAGGCACGCAAATACACACTACACTATGTTTTGCACACACACACACACACACGCAGAGCACAACGCAGAGACACACGCGCACACTGTACGGAGCTATTGAGCTAGCTATTGAGGCACACAAGCAAACACTACGCACTACACTACGCAGAAGTAGACAAACACACACTACACACTACACTATGCAGATGTGCACAAACACATTATGTACAAGACCCTGTGACATACCAGCGTCATGTCCAGGGGGTGTACTTGTACATCAAGCCGCCTGACACTACGGAAACAGGAGATAGGCTCCTGCCCCCTAAGGGCCATTAGGCTAGAGAGAACCATCAGTTCTTAAGGCTACTTACTTACACAACACAACAACCACAGATGGGTATAAATATGTTAATGTTAATGTGTAGCATGTGGGTGGGGTTGAAAAAATGTTATTTATAATAACTGTGTTTACCACAGTTTATCCGTTTAAAGTTGTGTTCTATAAATGTCTCATCTTTCTGGCCAAAATGGTTACCCATACTCTTGTTTGTGGACTGTTTGGAGGGTAAAAAGGAAAGTTATTGAAGGTACCTTTACACAGCTTTTCACTACAAATAATTGTCATTCTGTATTAATTTCAGAAAAGACACAAACCCATTATGTGCGTGTTGCCGGGTAGGTGAGGAGGCGTGCAGGGTGTAGAGGTCCTCCACCATCTGTCAGTGACTCATGTTGACAACATGGGCTCCATCTCAAATGTCACACGCCAAACCAGCCAATTTTCTTGAAGAAACTGAGAGTGTGACCATTTTTATCTCAACTTCAGAGGCACAACAGAATGAGTTTAGAAGTATAATACAGTAACACATAGGCCTGAGATGAGAACTTTAGGAGCCTAAAGCGGAGGCTGGTGGAGGCAGCAATCGGAGGATGGGCTCATTGTAATGCATGGAATGAAATGTGGAATGGTATCAAACATGTGTTGAGTGTGTGAGTGTGTGTGTGTGAGTGTGTGTGTGTGTGTGTGTGTGTGTGTGTGTGTGTGTGTGTGTGTGTGTGTGTGCGTGTGTGTGTGTGTGTGTGTGTGAGTGTGTTATGGTCACTGGGTGCTCTGTCTGGTGCCTGGGGTGAGGTAAAACAAAGACAAAACGTGGAGCTTAAAATGTAACTAGGTACTTTGCTCCCCTGCCTTTCCCCCACATTTCCCGACATGAATAAGAGATATAAATATGTTGTTCTTCCATTCAAAAGACAGAGAGAATGAGAGAGAGAGAGGGAGAGGGAGAGAGAGAGAGAGACAGAGGGAGAGAAAGAGAGGGAGAGAGAGAGAGAGAGTTAGAGAGACAGAGGGAGGGAAAGAGAGGGAGAGAGAGAGAGGGAGAGAGAGAGGGAGAGTGTTATCATTCATAAATCATTAGGCCCTACAGAGAAGTACACCCTTTTACAACACAACAGCAATGTATGTCCTCAAGGCTTTAAGTGCAATACAATGGAACGTGTCACGTTGCCGCTGCCTGTGACTAAATCCAGTAACAATCCCCCAGTGACCCTTAAACACACACACACACACACACACACACACACGCACACACACACACACGCACACACACACACACACACACACACGCACACACACACACACGCACACACAATCAGGGGAGGCTGGTTCCATGTGTTTGCTACCATTCCTCATTACCTCATACCTCCACCAGCCTCCCCTGATCACACAACCTGGTCTTCTTCTCTGCATTCCTCCTCATGTTCTAGAGATTTTATTTAAACAGCAAATAATGTAAAGACCTCAAAACACTCAGCTTCGACTGGTATTCCATTGCACACATGCAAAGCTGCATACAATGGCGACAATTACAGCATAATCTGCTGGAGCTATTAAAGTAGCTGGTACAGTAGTTTCATTAACTCAGACTCTCCTTTCAATCGAGAGATGAAATACTGGATATCCGAGATTGAGTAGCAAGTAACAATCAGCAACAAATCACTACTGTTAACTGCACTGTACCACCATCTCCACTAGAGGGCAGACTCTGTGCAAACACAGATAGATAGAGAGATCGGTAGATAGAGAGAGAGAGAGAGAGAGAGAGAGAGAGAGAGAGAGAGACAGATAGATAGATAGATAGATAGATAGATAGATAGATAGATAGATAGATAGATAGATAGATAGATCTGTCTAGAGAGACATATAGAGAGGCAGAGTGACACATAGAGACACATAGAGACACATAGAGACAGATAGAGAGACACATAGAGAGACACATAGAGACACATAGAGAGACACATAGAGAGACACATAGAGAGACACATAGAGGCAGAGAGACACATAAAGAGGCATAGAGACACATAGAGACAGATAGAGACAGATAGAGACAGATAGAGACAGATAGAGAGACACATAGAGAGGCATAGAGACACAGATAGACACATAGAGACACACATAGAGAGACACATAGAGAGGCATAGAGACACAGATAGACACATAGAGGCAGATAGAGAGACACATAGAGAGCTGTCAAGCTGATGTCAGAGCGGCACAGTGCCCTGACAATCAGGATGGATGGAGGAGAGATGAATGGTTGGGTTTCAGGATTCGGTTGGCGATGGGGGTTAAATTTAGCCCCACATCTACAGCGGCCGGCCCTCTGCCAGCACAGCGACTGTTTTGGCCCTTCTTTGGGAGCTGCTGACAGGTACTGCGCAGTACTCATGGCTGCTTGCTTTCACCCCAGCCAACACTGCAGCATCCTGGGCAACAGGGGCTTAGCTCGGGCCTAGCGGTGTGGCTAGCTGCATAGAGGACTGGGATATGGCACAATCTGACAATAGAGTCGAACAAAGAGCATGGAGAATCGTGTGGTATAGTTCAAGTTTAAGTTCAAATAATGTTTATTATCCCCACAAGGGGGATATTTTATTGGCTGAAATTCAGCGTTAAAGAGGTATATACATCTGTTGTATGTCCTAGCAACTACAAGCTGTACAGCAGTTGTGTTAGTCCACAGGACAATGTGCTTGCTATTATTGTTTGTTGACATAAGCAAGCTTTCTATGCGTTGCCAGAATTAGGCAACAGCTCATGGGTGTAAACTATTTCAAGTATATTGCATTATTACAGCATATCAATATATTGTATCAGCTGGTTTATTTTCTGGCATTCTGAGAAGCTATACTTGTAGAAAGTTTTATTCGGTGGTTTGATACCATTCTATTCCATGCATCACAATGAGACTGTCCTTTGGAGAATATTTTTTTTAGTAATAATAATAATAATAACTTTTATTTGTATAGCGTATTGTATATAATCATATAATATAATATAATCTACTGCATACTACTGGATTACTTGTATACCATTGGAATAATTTACTACAGTACTGTACTGTATTACAGTATATTGCATTTCATATCATTGTACTTTGCACAGCATTTCTTGCACTATTGAAGCCACTGTAAAACATCACTTTATTACTTTATCAATGTAGGGATACTTATTTTACCTACTTACTTATGACTGTGTTTTTTGTATCTGAATGCCAAAGATTTTTACTCTTGTGTACAGTAAGTATTATCCTTGTGATTGATGTGCCATAAATCTCTCTCTCTCTCTCTCTCTCTCTCTCTCTCTCTCTATCTCTCTGTCTCTCTCTCTTGCGTGCACACACAAACACACACACACACACACACACACACACACACACTGTCCTACCTTCTCATTCCACATAGTTCGCATTGGGAAAGTGCTACGAATGTGGCTATTAAGAAATAATAAGAAATAATCATAAATATTTAAAACTAACGACATCATGGAGGGTTTGTCCACCAGGTACACACGCACTGCATAAAAGTGTAATTAAGAATCCCAACAATGATACAGAAGTGCAGTTAATAGGGAATCACTACAGTAGTATGTGAGACCCATTATGTTCATCGTGTAAAAATAAATACAAATGTTCTTCTGGTGAGTGTAAATAGCCGACAATAAAACAACAACTTGTCAACAAAAGCAAAGTAATAATATAAACAACAGGTGTGTCCTTCACCAGACAGAACCACCTGACCCCCCTCTGCCCGACTGGCGATGCACAGACTCCTCCTCTATCAAACAGAGGAGGTGTCAGCAGCCTATTGGTTCATAAATGCAGTATCCAATCATATCACATCATCCATCACATAGCATTTAGCACTCTTAACTGTCACTGACCAATTTGTCTCCTTTGGTTCCTCTTTTTGACTGGTGTGGTGTGCAGGTGTGGTGTGCAAAAAAGGTTGATGTAAACAAACATGTTGTTACTGCCAGGGTGGCAGATTTGGCGGCTGTGGCTCAGGATGTAGAGCCGGCGACTAATGATCGCAAGGTCGCAGATCGGCGGTTCAACCCACGGCTGGCCACATGTCGAGGTGTCCTTGGGCAAGACATTGAACCCCAAATTGCTCCCACTGAGTGGGCCGGCGCCTTGCATGGTAGCTTGCTGCCATTGGTGTGTGAATGTGTGTGTGAATGGGTGAATGAGAGGCCGTTGTAAAGCGCTTTGGAATAAGGTGCTATATAAGTCAGTCCATTTACCATTTATTTCTGAAAAAAGCCTTCTCCTTTAAGGCCTTTTTTTCGGGAACCAAGAAGTGGCAAAAGAACACAGACATACAGTACTACCATGGAGAGGTTCAGGCCAAAGAACAGGACGGATTATAATGACATTTTGTCCTGTCACAAGTTGTCATATGGGGACAGAAACACACACATTCTGTGTAAACTCTGTGTTTTAGTGTCCCCTCTCTCCCTGAGGTAACATGGCCAATGTACTGTAGCTATGGGATGATTTAAATGTGCCATCCTCACTCTCTCTCCACGTGGGTGCCGTTGGGCACCTCTGCTACCTCTGAGATGATACAAGGTAATGAGCTCCATATTCCACTCTGGCTGGGAGATCAGAGATAAATTATAAATTAAATGGCTAAATCTCTGTGTCAGTCAGGGATAGGGTTAACAGAGGTGACATGTGGGCTCCCGGGTCACTTGATGACAAACTCGAAAGGAGACGATGTGGCAACACAATCAAAGCTGTCAGACCACAAGCTATTCATTGTCTTCTTTTTTGGGATAGTTTGCAAGGATACATGTATGGTTAGAGTTAAGGGTATATTTAGAGGTTGAATCACCCTTTGCTGTTAGGAAACGCCGTGTCCGCCCTTTTCAGCATCCCCTCCTTAGGAAACTCTGTGTCCGTCCATCTGACCACGGCCACAGAATGACGACCTGCCGGCCGGCTCTGCGTGCTTTGGTCGAGCCTCCCTGTGAGTACCTGATCCTCTGTGGACGGAGTCCACGTCTTCCTGTGGCCTGTTTATTCCCTGGCCTATCGGTGGACAGGGATTTGTGGAACGTGGTCAGGAAGTAGAGGAGTGTGGTGGGGTAGAGCTGTGGAACTCTAGGGCTGCGGGAATATTTGAATCATCCCATTTTAGTGCAGCGGAATTTGGAATGAATAAAACACAAGCTCTGGAGTGCAATGAGGCCTTTAAATTCCCTATCGACCAAACCCCTCCATCCTCTCCATGCTTATGCTCTCCGATCCGATTGTTGCCATGACAGCCCTTCCACCTATCTCCATCCATTAACATCAATGCATGAGATGGAAACATGGAAATCCAAGGTGCGTACTGTACAGCCAAGTGGGTCTGATGTCATCGGATCTGCTCCTCTTGAGAACTGCACTTAAAACACACTTACTAGAAGCCTTCATGAAAACCTGTTGTACTGCACACAGTTGGCTCATGGAAAGCTTCCTGCATGACTAATGAAGTAATAGTCAAAATTCATAGCAACACAGACAAGATTGATATTAAGGTTAAAACAGCTACAGGCCCAGAGATATAGGCCCAAGAGCTGTGTGCTTGTAGATGGGAGATGGGGCTGGGGGATATCAAAGCATTCTGTGGCCTGTAGGACAGAGACTGGTGCAGAGTGGTA
>NC_137683.1:21356115-21368615 GCF_963989245.1 Nansenia antarctica
GTCTGATTGCCTGAGCACCTACTGTAGTCTTCCCCATCTCCAAACCAGGGAAGGCTGGTGGAGGTAGGAATCGGAGGATGGGCTCATTGAAATGCATGGACACAGTAACACACGTGTGAGCCCGATTTCTACCTCCATCGGCCTCCACTGACCAGGACCACCTGAGCACCTAGTCTTCACCCATCATCTCCAAACCATCTCCTTCTCAGTCAGTTCATCTCCCTCATCCATGCCCCCCCCCCCCCCCACCACCACCACCACCACCACCACCACACCTCCTCCCCCCACACCTCCCCATGTCCCTCTGCACCCCCCCCCCCCCCACCTCCTCCTCCACCGCCAGGGGTTCATGCTGGCTGGGACGTACCTCCAGGGCCAGCTCCTCAATCTCAAACTGCTTCAGGGCTTGCTTGCTGGTCCCCACGTGGGGATGGTAGTAGATCACCATCACGTCGTACTTCTTCATCACAGACTTGAAGTTCTTAGCGTTGAGGTCGTGGACACGGTCTTTGCCATCGTACTCGGGGATCTCCAGACCCATCTCTCCCCAGGTGAGGGTCCCCAAGGAGAAAAGGACCCCCAAAAACACCCAGCCCCACTTCATGGTTGTCGGATCCCACTCGTCTAGGCCTCAATGAGTAAACTAGTTAATAAAAAAAAAGGAAAAAAAATAAAATAAAAAAATCTAACCAAAAAAAAAACTACTTTTTATTTTTTTTACGTTGTTCCTAACTTTAGGTTGTAAAAAAAATCAAAAATTAGGAACAAGGTCCACTTCGTATCCCCGCTGGCCAGAGAAGAGCAGGACAAACAGCGGAGCCCCTCCTTTTAAAAAACTACACGTGTGCAAAGATGCTACTGGTCAGGGGCAAAAGAGGGGGTGGGGTCCAGAGACAAGCGTGGGTGCATGGGGGGGGTACGGCAGGCTGGAGAGAGCAAGCTGCACCCAGGGTGAGGGGGGAGGCCGAAAAAGTAGGAGAGAAATTGGAAGGGGGGTTCTTGATTAGTGGAGGACGAGAGGGGTAGGGGGGTAGGAATGGGTGGAGACATGGGAGGAGCTATTCTGGAGGTTGTACTGTATGGCCACCTGTTTGAAGCCATGGATACGGAATGATTGAGCGAGGGAGGGAGGGAGGGAGGGAGGGAGGGAGGGAGGGGAAGAGGGTGAGAGATACCTTGCATCAGAGAGGGATGGAGTTATGGGTGGGTGAGGGAGGGAGAAGGAAGGCTCTGGGATTCCATTCCCATATTAAGTTTTGTAGAGGACCCTGACCTTGGCTAAAAATAAGGATGCTGTGAGCAAGATGCCGGTCAGGGTATCCAGCAGCAGACCGATGAACGACGGGGTTGGTTGATGGAGGTGGAGGCTAAAGGCTAACGTTCTCGTCCAGTCCACAGTGACTGCAAGCACAGACAGACCCGGAGGCATAGTCTCTCTCCTGCTCAGTACCGTATAGGGAAGGAAGCGGGAAGCATAGTCATGATCACTATGACGATAGTCATCTCTATGACTATAAAAAAATAATTTAAAAAATCAGGACATGGTCTTATAAAAATATCAACTTTATATGTAGTATGTCCTCAAATGTGATGACTAGTCAAGATGGATTTCATTTCCCCCTGGTGTTGGTAAAGAGAGGGGGAACAGCAGGGGGACGTTCTTGTGTTGAACATGATACTCCCACTTGGTTCTCATAAACAGTACATACAGTTTCATTGGAACTTTAAGGGTTTGAATGCAAGATAGTGTGGAGGAGGGAGAGGGTGGGAGAGCGAGATAGAGGAAGAGGGTGAGGGAGGGAGAGGGAGACGTAGGGAGGGAGAGAGAGACAGAGGGAGGGAGGCAAAGTGAGAGAGACAGGGAGAAGGAAAGTGAGAAAGAGGGAAGAGGCATATCCTTGTCCCACAGAATGGCTGACAGAGTCATGTACAGTATGTGGATGGTGCATCATTTGTGTGCATTTAGCCTGTGTACATATATACATGAGTGTATATACGTCCATGCAGAGGCGTGGACGGAGGGAGAGAGAGAGAAAGAGAGAGAGAGCATGTCAGATATTAGTTTACAAAGTGAAAGAGGAGAGGGGAGTTATTAATACCAGTTTGAAACATGATCCCTGCTCTGCCATCCCATATGCTGGCTCAGACAGAGTGTGTCTATTTATCTGACAGGGAGGAGCAGGAGCTGGCACCACTACAGGGTGGGCATAGGGCTGGTGGAGCCAGGAACCAATGTTGGAACCTTCGTTATTGTGTGTGCTTATATATTTGGTGTGTGTGTGCGTGTGTGTGTGTGTGTGTGTGTGTGTGTGTGTGTGTGTGTGTGTGTGTGTGTGTGTGGGTGGGTGTGGGTGTGGGTGTGGGTGTGGGTGTGGGTGTGGGTGTGCTTGCGTGCACGTGTCTTTGTATGTATGTGTGTGTGTGTGTGTGTGTGTCTGTGTGTGTGTGTGTGTGTGTGTGTTTATGTGTTTGTGTGTCTGTGTGTGTGTGTGTGTGTGTGTTTATGTGTGTGTGTGTGTGTGTGTGTGTTTATGTGTGTGTGTGTGTGTGTGTGTTTGTGTGTGTGTGTGTGTGTGTGTGTGTGTGTGTCTGCGTGTGTGTGTGTGTGTGTGTGTGTGTGTGTGTGTGTGTGTGTGTGTGTGTGGGAGGGGGGGTATTGAGGTGTGTATTGGACCACAGTGGACAACAGCACCCTCCTCTGGCTGTAGCAGTAATGTTGAGAAGCCAACATCTCAGTAACTACGAGCAACTACTACTTTCCTTTCCTGTTCTAAACATTGATGCAACACAGTAGTATCATAACTCCTTTTTCAATACTACAAGGTTGTTAGGAATGTGTCTTTAGGTCAATGCGCATAAGGGGTAGTGGCAGCCTAGTGGATAGTGAGCTGGGGGATGGAAGATGATTTTACAGTTTTTTACGATTGCTAACTCACCATGTTCAATACTGAAACCACAGTTTCACAACTCTTCATACAGTCTGCATTCATAACACTCATGTTGGCCAATGACTTCATTCATGTCTCAAAAGAAGCTCGTTCAACCACACACTGTCAACAATGTTCACTCAGAAGCATACACTGTCATTCATAACATTCTGACTTACAAAATACTAACAACAGGGAGCATTACATAGTTTGAATGATTTTCACAAGAATGAATATTTCATTATAAAAATGGTTTGATTTATAGTAATCATAGACAGAATAGTTGACTGTACAATTGTAAAGTATTAGGCAACAAGAATGAATCAGAAATGCCGCAATTTGCTTCTATCGTTTATCCTATCTTTTGCTTCTATCCTTTACTGTATTCTATAGTTTATCCTTTTTTTCCAGTATCTTTGCAGAAAGTAAGTTACGGTACATTTACTTCAAAGTACACTACATTTACTTGTGTAAAATGAAAAGTGAAAAATAAAGTGGAAGATGCAAAGTTCAAACAAAAAAGAAAAACTGAAATTCCAGGGCTACAATACAATAGCAATCACACCAAAAATGTCTCACTCCTGAGGATTTTGGTCCACCCTCTGGTCTGCATCTGGTCACATCTAATGTCTTCCCAGGCAATGCATCTAGTCTATTTCATTTCATTGTATATATTCTGCTACTGTAATATTTTCTAGACATTTCAATATGATTACTGCAAATAGTGAAAATACCACCGCTCATCCGTTATCAGACTTTGCTGAGGTTCTGGAACTGAAGAGTATCAATAGAGTGCAAAATAACAGCATCTGCACACTCAAACACTGTGCAAAAAACGGTTTATTGCAAACTTTCTGTCATATATGATAGGAATATGATTACTGCAAAATTGCACCAAATAATTCAGTTTTGAATGTGTTCTTCAAAGTTTTGAACACAGTATGTTAGCAATGAAAAAATGTGTTGCAAATACATAGTATTTTGCAAGTGGGGGAGTTTGAATGAGAGAAGTGTTATGGCATTTGGAGAACGTAGTCATTGAATGCATTCTGTATGAAAGCAATGCACAAATCACAGAGAAAGAGTCACAGTTTTGTTCACATGGGTTTCTGCTCAGCTGACTGTATGGAGAGTTGTGAAACTGTGGTTTCAGTATTGAACATGGTGAGTTAGCAATAAAAAAAAACTGTAAATGAATTGTTCTGTTCTGTATTTATTTCTTTTATTGTTTTTTCCCTGAATTGATAGGGGACTAATGCCTACATATTTCTTGTAATGTGCAAATAAGGTACTGCAAATTATGTAAATATGATGAATTTTTTATAAGAAAAGAAAAAAAGTGGACAGTGAGTTGACTGATGATCAGAAGGTCATGAGTTCACCCACCTGGGAACACTACCACTAGTGTGCCCTTGAGTAAGGCACTTGATATGAAGGAGAGAGGTTGATATGAACGAGGGATGAAGGATAAACCTGGAGAGCAGAGCGATCTAGGAGAGAGGTCTGGACTAGGTTGAATGAAGTTCAGTTGAATGAAGTGCGGCGAGAACCTGAATTGAATTGTGAACACATGTACAGAATGATGCTAATCCCTCTAACCAAGTTACTTCACTAGTATAGTGAAGGTAGGTGGAGGTAGAAATCAGATGGGCTCATTGTAAAGCATGAGAGTTTGACAAATATCAATTAATAATATGAAACTTTGAGAACGCTCCTTCTCTCTATCTCTCTCTCTGTGTCTCTCTTTCTCTCTCTCTCTCTCTGTCTCTCTTTCTCTCTCTCTATCTCTCTCCATCTCTGTCTCTGTCTCTGTTTCTCTCTCTCTATCTCTCTATCTCTCTCTCTCTCTATCTCTCTCTCTATCTCTCTCTCCATCTCTGCCTCTCTCTCTCTCTCTGGCCTGACACTGTTCATTTTGGAATTTGAGCTACGCTGATATAAACGCATTATTATTATTGTGGACATTGGAAAGAGTGTGCCGTTACCACGGTGACCTGAGGTTCCATCCACTTCCTCAAACAAAGGCGGTATGGTGTCACAAACTAGCTCTAATCATCTGATTCAACCGGGAGGTGTGGGAGGTGTGGGAGGTGTGGGAGGTGTGGGAGGTGGGGGAGGTGTGGGAGGTGTGGGAGGTGTGGGAAGTGTGGGAGGTGTGGGAGGTGTGGGAGGTGTGGGAGGTGTGGGAGGTGGGGGAGGTGTGGGAGGTGTGGGAGGTGTGGGAGGTGGGGGAGGTGTGGGAGGTGGGGGAGGTGGGGGAGGTGGGGGAGGTGTGGGAGGTGTGGGAGGTGTGGGAGGTGTGGGAGGTGTGGGAGGTGTGGGAGGTGGGGGAGGTGTGGGAGGTGTGGGAGGTGGGGGAGGTGGGGGAGGTGTGGGAGGTGGGGGAGGTGTGGGAGGTGTGGGAGGTGTGGGAGGTGTGGGAGGTGGGGGAGGTGTGGGAGGTGTGGGAGGTGTGGGAGGTGTGGGAGGTGTGGGAGGTGGGGGAGGTGTGGGAGGTGGGGGAGGTGTGGGAGGTGTGGGAGGTGTGGGAGGTGTGGGAGGTGGGGGAGGTGTGGGAGGTGGGGAGGTGGGGGAGGTGTGGGAGGTGGGGGAGGTGGGGAGGTGTGGGAGGTGGGGGAGGTGTGGGAGGTGTGGGAGGTGTGGGAGGTGTGGGAGGTGGGGGAGGTGTGGGAGGTGTGGGAGGTGTGGGAGGTGTGGGAGGTGGGGAGGTGTGGGAGGTGTGGGAGGTGTGGGAGGTGGGGAGGTGTGGGAGGTGTGGGAGGTGTGGGAGGTGTGGGAGGTGGGGGAGGTGTGGGAGGTGTGGGAGGTGTGGGAGGTGGGGGAGGTGTGGGAGGTGTGGGAGGTGGGGGAGGTGTGGGAGGTGTGGGAGGTGTGGGAGGTGGGGGAGGTGTGGGAGGTGTGGGAGGTGGGGGAGGTGGGGAGGTGTGGGAGGTGTGGGAGGTGGGGGAGGTGTGGGAGGTGTGGGAGGTGGGGGAGGTGCGTTTGTTTAAAGGTCTGTTGACTGAAAGATTGGCATCTTACCGGTCTGCTCAAGATGTTTAATTCCCTCTCATCACCTGGAGCAAACTAAGGTGTGTATAGTTCAAACCAAACAATGCCATGCACATAGGGTTAGGGTTAGGGTTATGGAAATGGAAATATGCCATTTCACTGACGCTTCTATCCAAAGCGACTTACTGTCCATTTCGGTGAGTATGTGCATCTATTTTTCAGTACATATGGCCCCAGGGGGGGGCCAAACTGCCACAACCTTACTGTTGTGAACACCAACTGACCCGGTGGAGAGGAGACCTATAGTACAGTGTAGGCCGGTGTTTGAGATGTGTTTTATACCGTTCCTCATTTCATTGCATTCATCACAATGAGTCTGTTGTCTGGCTTCTCCCTCCACCGGCACGCCCTGCTATAGTACTAGTTACAGTGGATACAGTAGGGCCTGTGTACTGTCCTCTGATAAATCAGTGCCTGATAATGAGTCTGTGTGTGTGTGTGTGTGTGTGTGTGTGTGTGTGTGTGTGTGTGTGCGTGTGTGTGTGTGTGTGTGTGTGTCATAGTGTGTGTGTGTGTCATAGTGTGACGGGCCTAGATGAGGTGTGTGTGTGAGTGTGTGTGTGTGTGTGTGTGTGTGTGTGTGTGTGTGTGTGTGTGCGTGTGTGTGTGCCTGTGTGTGTGCGTGTGTGTGTGCGTGTGTGTGTGTGTGTGTGTGTGTCATAGTGTGTGTGTGTGTGTGTGTCATAGTGTGACGGGCCTACATACATGTCACCTCCTCCAGACCGTTAGTACATGGTGAGAATGTGACACATCCTCGCTTAGGCTGGTAATGAGAACTAACTGATCTGAGAGAGAGAGAGAGAGAGAGAGAGAGAGAGAGAAGGAAAGAGAGAGAAAGGGAGAGGAGTGAGAGGGAGAGAGAGAGAGGAGAGAGAGAGGGGGAGAGAGAGAGGGATATAGAGAGGTGAGAAAGTCTCAAATCAGTGAGAAAATGAATTATTATGACAGTAATTATACTCTTTGGAGATGACTGAGTCATGCTCAGACACTCTGGGACTTTGTATAGTTCACACATACAAGTGCACACGCACACGCACACAAACACACACACACACACGCCAACTCTATTCAAATACACTCATACTTTATATTTGCATGTACACAAGCTCCCAAATTAATTTGCTTGCTCTCACACACACACACACACATCCACTATGTTCTATCCAGACCAATCCAATGCGCTAATAGTCCAGATCTCATATCATAATGTTGAAAAACATGATCAAGGAAAGGCAAGTTTATTTGTATAGCCCATTTTATACAACAGGGCCAATTCAAAGTGCTTTACATACAGCAGAAGAAAAAAGAAGATATATCAAGAGGAGAATAGTAAACAGATAAAAAAATAAAAGTAAAATATAAACTATAGATATATAGATAAACATTTAATAACATAATGAATAAGATACTAGAAATTAATTTTTAAAATGGATGGAAGTGTTAGTTAACAAAATCAACAAAATCCTGCCCAGTACCCCACTGTGCCTGCTGCCTACTACTAGCGCCTGCTGCCTACTCCCCCCTCTGTGCCTCGCCCACGATCCGTATGCTGGTCTAAACGTTGCTAAGCGTCCCCCCTTGTGGTTCGCTCCTGCTCAACACTCGAACGCTGGACGCTCGGCGAACAAACATGTTTGGCATCGTGTGCCAACTGAAACGGTGGACGGACAGCCTTTAGCTCTGGTGTCCAAGCAACCAGAGAGGGCAGAGAGAGAAGTGTGTGTGTGTGTGTGTGTGTGTGTGTGTGTGTGTGTGTGTATGGAGGGGGGGGGGGGGGGGGGGGGTAGTGATGGTAGTGAAGATGCAAAACACAGGCACATGCCTGTCTGTGGAACGTTACTCCACATTCATTCTAGATTTTGCTCTGACATTCTAGATCTTGATCTGACATTCTAGATCTTGATCTGACATTCTAGATTTTGATCCGACATTCTAGATGTTGATCCGACATTCTAGATCTTGCTCTGACATTCTAGATTTTGATCTGACATTCTAGATTGTGGCGACATGCTGTACAGTGGAAGTCACTATGGTTCAGGAGACAGACGTTCGTGGCTGCATACATATTGTCATTTGACTTGTTATGTATCACCGACACTAATGCGATAGTCACTGTCAAAATCTGGGGCCTGCTTGACAGCTGCTTCAATGACTTGAGGACATTTTGCTTAGCAACTTGACAGACTGACAAATAAATTGAGTCCTCACATTGAACAGTTGCTGTGAGCATATACAGTATGAGTGGGACTGTGTTTAGTCAGTAGTGTGTGTAATGGACTGATTTATATAGAGCCTTATTCCAAAGCGCTTTATAACGGCCTCTCATTCACCCATTCACACACACATTCACACACCAAGCTACCATGCAAGGGGCCGGCCCGCTTATTGGGAGCAATTTGGGGTTCAGTGTCTTGCCCATGGACACCTCAACGCGTGGCCAGCCGGGGTTCGAACTGCCGATCTACCGACCTTGTGATCATTAGACGCTGGCACTACCTCCTGCACCACAGCCGCCCCCATGTGTGTATGTCAGTGTGTGTGTGTGTGTGTGTGTGTGTGTGTGTGTGTGTGTGTGTGCGTGCACGTGTGTGTGTGGCTGCGTGTGTGCATATGTGTGCGCGCACACGTGTGTGTGTGTGTGTGTGTGTGTGTGAGTGTGTGCGTGGTGTGTGTGTGTGTGTGTGCGTGGCATGTGTGGCTGCGTGCGTGTGCTCTGGAGATGGTGGAGAACCACTCAATCCACAAAGCACCTTGGCCTCGTTGTCAGACAACTGACCTCCCTCCCTCCCTCCCTAATGAATGAGAGACGTGAAGCAGACGGTCCTTTCAACAGAGAGCACATGGGAGGCTAAGGAGGACATGGCCGTGTCATTCTCCTGGCGTTACAACTCATTTCCTTTCTTCCGAAGGAAACATCTTCTATCCAGTTAACCATAACCACTTTCTCAATGAATGTAGCGGCAGCCATTTTAGATTGAAGAAAGACAGGATTTATTCGGGACTGAGTTAAAGACTTTCATTTGAGGAGGAACTCACAGGGTTGGCTGTGTTTGATTTTATCAAAAATAAGGAAAAGATGTGTTCGATTCTAAATAAAGTTCTCTTTTGATTAGAGTGTCTTTGGAGGTTCTATAGACAAATAGACAAATACATTTTGGTTTAATGCATAATCAGCAGCATAGTCACTGTGAACGTCTCACAACACGACCTTGATTATAACAAGACCTTGATTGTTTGAGTAGGTGAATGAATGAATGAATGAATGAATGAATGAATGGACTTTATTGTCATTGCTACAGTACAGGTACCAAACAACGAAATTTAGGAGGGGTGGCTCCCCTGGTGTTAGGAAAGGGGAAAAAAAAAACTTTTAGAAAAAGAATAAAATCACAAGAAGGTAAGGAGCTGGTTTACATAAATAAAGGCTATGTACACAATCCACTGTACTATACTGCACAGATAGTCAACTAGGGTTGTCATATTGCACAAAAGTATTTTTTCACGTTATTTAAAGTGTCACAGTTTGCAGGCTTGAAATGTACATGTTTGTGCCTCAGCACTAGCTGCCATACAATCCGTCCAGACTGTCCTGGGCCCAGAACTTAGGCCTTTGCTGTGTTCAGGGCCTTGACGGCCCTGTGGTAGAAGCAGTTCTTCAGTCTGTTTGTCTTAGCGGCCGGGGTCCTGTACCTCCTTTTCGAGGGCAGCCTGATAAAGTGTACGTGCTTGTTGTGTTCTTTCCTGAGGCATCTCAGGGTGTATAGCCGCTGTTGTGCCCTCTTGATGGTGCCTTTTGTGTTGTCCTTCCAGGCCAGGTCATCCCGCATGTGATGTCCCAGGAATCGGAGGGTTGAGACTCTCTCCACGCTCTCTCCGTCGATGAGCAGGGGCTTGATCTCGGACTTTTTCCTCCTGAAGTCTACGATGAATTCCTGGGTCTTTGACTTGTTCAGCAGCAGGTTGTTAACCTTGCACAGCTTGCTCAGTTGCTCTACCTCATCCCTGTACACCGCCTCGTCCCCCCCCGAGATACATCCCACCACGGTGGTGTCGTCTGCAAACTTTACGATGTAGTTGCTGGGGTGGACGGGGGTGAAGTCGTGGGTGTAGAGGTTGTAGAGGATGGGGCTTAGCACGCAGCCCTGGGGGGACCCAGTGCTGAGGCTGAGGGCTGTGGAGGTGTGGGGGCCCACCCGCACCCTCTGGGGGCGGTCGGTCAGGAAGTCCTTGATCCACGCACATATAGAGTGTGATAGACCCAGGTCTAGTAGTTTGGTCACTAGCCTGTCTGGAAGGATGGTGTTGATGGTGTTGAAGGCGGAGCTGAAGTCCACGAAGAGCAGTCTCGCGTAGCTGTTTCCCCTCTCCAGGTGGGATAGAGTGGCGTGGAGAGTCGTCGCGATGGCGTCCTCTGTGGACCTGTGGGCTCTGTAGGCGAACTGGTATGGATCCAGGTTGGGCGGGAGGCGTGTGAGTATGTGGGCCTGGACTAGTTTCTCGAAGCACTTCATGATGATTGGTGTGAGTGCCACCGGGCGGTAGTCGTTTAGGCAGCTCACCGTGCTTTTCTTCGGGACTGGGATGATAGTTGAGGTTTTCAGGCAGAGTGGGACGGTGGCCTGGGACAGGGACTGGTTAAAGATGTTGGTGAAAACCCCGGCCAGCTGGTCGGCGCAGTCTCTCAGCACCCGTCCCAGGACGCCATCCGGCCTCGAGGCTTTCCTGGGGTCCACCGCCTTCAGTACGCGTCTCACTTCATGCTCTGTGAGGGTGAGGCTGCTGAGAGCTGGAGAGAGTGGTGTTTGTGTTGCGGTTACCTCCGTTCGCCCCTCGTCGAACCGGGCGTAGAAGGTGTTCAGCTTTCCCGCCAGCAGGCGGTCGTCCTCTGCGGCTGTGAGCCTGTTGGCTCTGAAGTTTGTCATCTGCTGAACCCCCTGCCACATCCGCCTGGAGTCGTTGCTCAGGAGGCATTCCTCAATCTTCTCTCTGTGCTCTGCCTTGGCCGCTTTGATGCCGCGCTTTAGGTTGGCCCTGGTGGAGCTGTACAGCGGTGTGCTCTTCCCTGCGAAGAAGGCGTTGTCCCTCTCGTTGATCAGTTTTTGGACCTTCCCGGTCATCCATGGCTTCGTGTTGGGGTAGACCCGGACCCGTTTGTCCACGGTGACTGAGTTGGTGCAGTTCACTATGTGGTTCAGAACCGACGACGTGTACTGTTCCAGGTCCTCATGCTCATATTCCTGCCATAGGGTGTCATTTAGGCAGATCTGCAGTGGAGCGGACCCTTCTGGCCAGGTTCTAACAGTCTTAGTGGTGATGGGAGCACTTTTCCCCATTGTAGTGTATGCAGGAATCAGGAGGATTGACACATGGTCAGACATGCCTAGATGAGCTAGCGGACTAGCCTTGTAAGCACGTTTGATGTTGGTGTATACCTTATCCAGTGTTTTTTCTCCTCTCGTTGCACATTTCACATGCTGATAGAACTTGGGTAGTACTGCCTTCAGGTCGACATGATTGAAGTCCCCCGCTATGATGTGAATAGCCTGTGGATCAGTGCTTTGTTGGCTACTGATGACTTCATATAGTCGCGCCAATGCTACTCTGCTGTCTGCGCTAGGCGCTATATACACACATGTTATTAGCACCGCGTTTAAACTCCCTAGGGAGGTATGTGGGTCGGCATTTAACAGTCAAGTATTCCAGGTCTGGGGAGCAGTGGCTACTTACAGTTTTCGTGTTTAAGCACCAGCTATCCTTCGTCGATATTATGATCCCACCTCCGCGGGACTTACCGCTAAGCTCCGTTCGGTCAGCGCGGTGTAGGTGTGTTGAAAGGGAGGCTGGTGGAGGTAGAAATCAGGCTCATTACAATGCAATGGAATGGAGGTGGTAGAAATCCTCAGATTTAGTTTAACTTGCAGGTTAACTAGAAATCCTCAGATTTCTACCTCCACCAACCTGCCCTGATGTGTTACTGCTGGACTCAAATCGTGTGCCAGATCTATAAATACGCTGCAATATGACATTTCAGTCACAGCGCTAGACATTCCTTTGTGAGCCACCATTTTGGCTTTTCTTTCCCACCTGCACCACAATAACAGAGACATTTTGGCTCATGATGATGAGTGTGTAAAACCAACAGCGAAGCGGTGCTCCGAGCGGCACTGCTAATTGGGACTGTAATTACGCCCTGACTCACAGCCCCCATGGGGAGGGGTTAATTAACAAGCTGGTGGAGATGGTTATTAATTAGCATTGTATGGGTGTCGCACTCAGACCTTGCCTAACCTCGTGACTCGACTTTGTCGAGCATTGTCCGGGGAGTAGGCTACATGAAGCCTCAGTGTGGGGAGGCTGGTGGAGGTAGACATTGAAGGACAGGCCTCATTGTGATGGATGGAATGGATTGAGGAGTGGTGCTCTAGACTAGAGTCTATACAACATATGTTTGATATATCCATTATTCCTTTCCATGCATTACAATGAGCCTGCCAATATCCATTCTCTCTCTCTCTCTCTGTC
>NC_137683.1:21373615-21376115 GCF_963989245.1 Nansenia antarctica
AAAACGCTGGTAAAGTGATACCAGCGTTACAAAGAACATATCTGGAGACAAACACAGCAAGCTTGTACAGAAAGCTCCATATCGTCACCTTCTTAAAATAATAGCTTAAGTCACTTTTGAGGAAAATTATGTTTTGCCTAAATATCATATATTCTAGATTTGGTTCAGTTTATTCTGTTTTTCGCAAAAATGTAACATGTTTCTGTACACGTATAAATCGATTTTAGCTAGATTGTTTCATGTCATCAAATATTTGTATTTGATATTCGAGACATGTGCTATATATATGTACAAACAACACTAACTGCGACCAGTTGCTAATATAGCTGAAAAAATACTTTTAAAGATAGATCTTCTAACCTGCGCAGTTTTAGGCCTATATGATATCTCCAAAAATTAAGAATATATATTTTTGTATTATTATTATTATTTTCCTGCTATGACTGGTGGATAAATGATTCACTTACTTAAAATGTATTTATTCTTAGTTGCTTTGAATAAAGGTGTCTGCTAAATGTCTAAAATGTAAATGTTGTGTAATATTATGGTGGGAGTACATTCAGCAGCCAGATACAATATGTCCATGTCCATATCCGTTCTGCAGTGCAGATTGTTTGTTTGGCTGTCCCCAGTAACGTTCCACTTCACCAGCTTATTACTTTTTTAAATATTTAAATTTAAAATGTTAATTAATTAAATGTTATGTGTTTAGGGCTTTTCTGCTTTAATGAGACAGAGACAGTAGAGATTGAATGGAATGGGATGGAATGGGTGAGAGAGAGGAGGGATGACATGCAGGATTGTTGTTGTTGTTGTTGTTGTTGTTGTTGTTGTTGACTGTATGTGGTGAGACATGTTTATGTTTTTCTGTGAACATGCTGCTCTAAACTAATTGCCCCTAGTGGGACTAATAAAGTTGTATGAATTGAATTGATAGGTCGATGGCCGGAATTGAACCAGGAACTCTGTGATTACGTGGCATGCACCCCCCACCAGCTAAGTACTTATCCAGTAAGTTCCACTGAGGTCAAATTACCTGTTCTGCAAGTATGACCTGGCCAAGAGGGCAGCTGGAGATGGTGCATGAAAACATACCAAAATGGATAGTCTCTAGAAGAGAACGCTCCCTCTCTCTCTCTCCATCTCTCTATCTCTGTCTCTCTCCATCTCTCCATCTCTGTCTCTCTCCAACTCTGTCTATCTCTCTCTCTCTCACCATCTCTCTCTCTCGCTCCAACTCTCTCTCTCTCTCTCTCGCTCCAACTCTCTCTCTCTCTCTCTCTCTCTCACCATCTCTCTTTCTCTTTCCTGCCATCTCTCTCTCTCTCTCTCTCTATCTGAGCTGAACATGATACATGATGCCCATTATCATTGGGCTTCATCTGCAAGTGCACAGTAGGATCCACCTGGAATACCATTGACGGTTACGTCTATGCAAATTGAGAATGTAATGTGTATTTGCATACATGTCAAAAACAATCTGCCACTTGTTTTTGTGAAACCAACTGTCAATGTGATAAGCGAAACCAATGGTAGACAACAAACCGGTTCTGTGGAAAACATCATGTCTCGTGCCAGTACCCAAAACTGGGCGCCCGGCCGAGCTCAACGACTACAGACCGGTTGCCCTCACTTCACATAGTATGAAGACACTGGAGCGGCTGTTTCTGAGACATCTGAGACCACAGACTGAACATGCACGTGATCCCCTGCAGTTCGGGTACCAGGAAAAAGTTGGTGTGGATGACGCTGTCCTCTACCTCCTCCATCGTGCTTACTCCTACCTGGATGAGCCGGGAAGTCAGGTGAGGATAATGTTCTTTGACTTCTCAAGTGCCTTTAACACCATCCAGCCTCTTCTACTCCGAGAGAAGCTTTCAGATATGGGGGTTGATCCCTCCACTACATCCTGGATCATGGACTACCTCACTGGACGGCCACAGTCAGTCAGGCTGGGGAACTGTGTCTCGGACACAGTAGTGAGCAACACCGGGGCTCCGCAGGGAACTGTGCTGGCTCCCTTCCTGTTCACCCTGTACACATCAGACTTCAAATACAACTTTGAGTCCTGCCACGTACAGAAGTACTCTGACGATACAGCCATAGTGGCGTGCGTGAGGGATGGACGGGAGGGGGAGTACAGGGATCTGATAGGAGCCTTCAGCGTCTGGAGCGAGAGGAATGGTCTGCTCCTCAATCAAACCAAGACCAAGGAGCTAGTTATAGACTTCTGTAGGTCTAAGCCACCTCGGTTGCCCATTAACATCCGGGGCGAGGATATCGAGGTGGTGAAGACCTACAAGTACCTGGGGGTGCATCTGGACGACAAACTGGACTGGTCCACCAACACAGAGGCACTTTATAAGAAGGGCCAGAGCAGGCTGTACTTCCTAAGAAGACTTAGGTCTTTTGAAGTGTGTGGAGAGATGCTGGCCATGTTTTACCAGTCTGTCATGGCCAGCATTCTCTTCTACGCTGCAGTCTGCTGGGGGGGAAACAT
>NC_137683.1:21381115-21393615 GCF_963989245.1 Nansenia antarctica
TTGACTGACCCGTTCACTCAGGCCCACAAAGACTCACCCAAGCATGGGTTAACACATTCAGTGCCCAGGGTGAATAAAGTCTCCTAAATCGTCAACATCCTAGAGTGCCACGGGTGACTTTATTCACCCGAAATTCATTGTAGTCAAAGTAGTGTTGCTAGGGTAAAACACCACATAAAACGCTTGGCACCCTAGGTGGCGAGTGTTCCGGAATTCTTTAGCAGTTGGAGAGTTAACTACGGCAACAGTGTTTGTGAAAGTGTGGTGGCAACTTGTCATTTCAAATATATTACAAGTCCTCTTCTGATTGTCAATGTGCTAGTACAGTAGCAGACATATGGCTCTGTTGGCTGTAACAACACATTGGCAGTGAAAATGGAGCGGGGTGTGCCTGGTGTCCACAGTTAAAGATACAGCGTGAGTGACATTGAGTCAGCTGTTTGGTGGAGTGAGGCTCCTGCGTCTGGGTTTCTTGGTTGTTTGATGTATCGATCTCTGTTTTTGCTTGGCGGTGAAAACTGGTCAGCACAGCAGAAACCTGCTTCCTCTCTGGCTACTTCCTGTCTGTGTTTGTTTGTGTGTGTGTGTGTGTGTGTGTGTGTGTGTGTGTGTGTGTTTGCGCATGTGTGTTTGTCAGTGTTGAGAATGTTTGTGGTTGAGTATTTGCAGGCTTAGGGTGAAAAATCATGGTTTTCGGGAAGTCCTGTTATGCAATCATCAAACATCAAACCAAGACTTTTTTAATGCCAGAGAGAGACTTTGCTGCAGTCGATTTCTCTCTGATTTATTCACTAGAGTTATTCACTCAAGCAGTGCGATATGCAAACTAATCTCTAAACCACTGTTCCCCTCTGTCAGCGAAGGCACTTTTTAAATTCCCTATAATTCCTCTTCCATAATTACAAAAGTATAGCTCATCCGTTTCACTAGAACTTCTCACGAGGTCATCCAATATTTAGAGATACAAGATTGTCAGTGACTTAAAAGAACAACACAATGTTTGGGTCTTATAGCAGTAAGCTATGTTACCTGTTCTTATTCTGAAGAAGAGGAAACTACTGGTGCTTTGCCACAAGAGACCAGGTCCCACTCCAGACCTTTTCTAGGCCCAAGCACTGCTATGTGATATTTTTGGTGCATTTTTGTTTCCACCACCCAGGGTGATTGTGAGAACTTGGGGAGAGCAGGGAGGAGTAAACTATCGACATGCTGTAGCCAGAAACGAGTTTCCCCGACGAGCTTCACCTTCAAACCAGCACGACTATGCATAACTAAAACAATATACAGTATCTGTCAATATTTATTTATTTTAGCAAAGGAGTGGTTGAATGTGAGACATTTATTTGACTTGTAAATGAGTGCGAAAACTAGCATAGATTGTTCAGTTAGCCAGCCAGATGAGCCAGTCACATTTCCCATGGAATGAAATGGGTGCTTACCCTCAGCTGAGCAAACCTAATAGTGCATACACATGCTTCTAGATGTGTTCCTGTTGTAACATAACAAGTACCATAAACCAGAACAACAGTGGGAGGCTGCAGTACACAGCCAAGTCCCCCAAAAGTCCCCAAGAGCCCAGATCAGGTCAGGTCAGGACCTTCGGGTCATCGCCCTGGGCTATTTTGGGCTATTTTGTGTGATTTTTGGGGGGGCCGTTCTTGAAGATGGAAACACAAAGGTCTAAGGCTTTCGGCCAAAGTGAGTCAAAAGTGACAGTGAAAAAGCGCCAGACATGTCTTGAAGGAGCTGTCACGCCAAATAGTGTCCGGGTGCCAAAATGTGTCCGGGTGGGGGTCTCTTGAACACCATGACGCGTTCGTTGCTATGCCGACGCTAGCATTCCAGTGTTCTGCCAATTTATGTTACATATCCAGATACTTAGTTATTCTGCACACGCACACACCTGCGCATGACCCACAATCTTAGGCTCTGTGTCCCATGAATCTGTGCAACCTTTTTGGCTGATGGTGAACAATATCTTTAAAATATGTTTTTCATTGCAACTTTTGATCTGGCTTTGCTGTAGAACTTAGACATTAGCTAGATCAGTGTGTGTTATCTTTAAGCAATGCAGTGTGTGTTATCTTTAAACAACCATAGCTAGCGCTAGCTTGTTATAACATGTGCGTATGTCATACAGCAATATTAAAGCGCAAAAGAAAAACTACTTTGACTGTTCTCTCCTTTATTAAAGAATTCCATGAACACACACACAAACACACACACGCATGAACACACACACACACGCATGAACACACACATGCACACAGCAAGTTTTAATGTTACTATAACAGTTACTGTAACTATGCTAATGTTACAGAGTTGGCTAGTTAACTGATGTAGCAAACAATTTCACACACAACATCACATCAGCCAAAGTAGTGATAACTATAATTCCATAACTGGATACTACTTTGTTTCCAATCATAACTAGCTAGCTACTTTACTTACTTACCTATCATATAGCAGCATGCTAGTCATTTGACTGAACTATTACTACTGTCCCAAATGTACATTTGTATGTAGTAAGCTAGCTAGCTATGATTAAAAATGAAGTAGTATCCAGTTATGGAATTACAGTATTTTATCACTACTTTGGCTGTTTGCTTCATCAGTAGCCAACTCGGTAACGTTAGCGTAGCGAATTACTGAAATTAGCATACTAGCAACTGTAATGCTATTCAATGCTATTCAAGTGTGAGACGGTTACATTTGTTTGTTCGAATTTAAGATACACATTAATCTGTGGTAGTGAGCTAATGGAGAAACAACGAGGGGTAGAGTTTACTCAGGAATGTCCAGAATGGGGTGCTTGGTGGTGTAGCACACTAAAGCGTCAGCCATGTAATCGCAGGGTTTCCGTCAACCTATCCTGCATGTCATCCTTCCTCTCTCTCTCACCCATCCTTGTAGTCAATCTCTACTGTCTGTATCCCAATAAAGCAGAGATGTCCTAAAAACATGTTTAAAGCAATGTCCGGAATGCTAGCATCAGCATAGCAACAAATGTGTCATGGCGTTCGAAAGACCTGATCTCCCGGACACATTTTGGCACCTGGACATTCTAGAAGAAGATGCCACAGTCCTTGTAATACCATGTTCATTTAGCTTCTATTGACTCTCTGTGACAAGGGGTGCGTTCCTAAATTCGCTCTGAGAGCGCCAGAGCGCACACTGGGTTCAACGTCATAAACCGACCAAGTAATTTGACTGGACAAGAGGCATTCCATGAGTGCTGATCAGATTTCCGGGGAGAATTTATGAACGCAGCCAATGTCAGAAGGATAAGCCTCCTCATCTCTAAGCTGGGCACAAAAACAGGATTCAATCCAGAAGATGCTGCTACAATATCCTACCATATGTCTCTTTTTGTACAGCAGTTTACGTATGACATGTCGGAATTGCCATTTCCATTGTAGCCTTTTAGCAGACATTTCTCGTATCCAGAATGCAATGCAAGTGCCTTTCAACAACGGTAAGAGTAGATGAGACAACCACATGAGTGCCAACACTGTCCTGGTACTGTGTATGAGAGACGGTACCGTACACTATCAGCAGACGAGTTAGCCCAGTTCAAAACGGCATCCAGTGTGATAGAAGTCCGATCTGTATGACTGCTGCCACTAGTTCCACTGTTCGCAGCAGAACCATGGTGATGGTTCATGCCACTAGCCAGAATGTGGCTACACCAGGGGGGAGGCTGGTAGAGGTACAAATTGGAGGATGTGGAAACAGAAGGCATGGAAATGGAAGGAGGAATTGCTTCAAACGCGTTTCACTGGTGCTGGCGGACTGGGAGGCGGGGCTATGGGCTGTATTTCGAAACAGCTGGCAGGGGCATTTTTAGCCAGATCTGGATCACTGGCAGGTCCACTTTGGCCAGGACAGGATAACGGGGCGGCTGGTGCCAGTAGTCTGGGTGAGGCCAGTGTGGTGGATGGGGCCAGTGTGGCCTCGAGGGGGTGAGGGGGGTGTGGGGGGGTGTAACGGCTGGGGGGATGTTTAAGCCAGATCTGTCTGACTGGCACTGTTACAATGCGGTTAGGGCTACAGTAGAATAATGGGCCGGCAGACCACCCCGTCCCCCGGTCCTCCCCTTATCCATGTATATAATCCACTCTCCCCCCATCCCAAATGAAATGTCTCGCCAGGCATGATTTGATTTGTATAAGAGTTGATTCAATTACCCTACTGTGTTGGGAGGGGGGGACGGGGGTTGAGTGCACAGACAGAGGTATTTGTATGTGTGTGTGTGTGTGTGTGTGTGTGTGTGTCTGTATGTGCATGTGCAAGCATGTGTGTGTGTGTGTGTGTTTGTGTACAGTAGTCTGATGCCTACTGTGTTGCAGATTTTTTAAAAATGTGATAGCATTTACTCACAAATCTGTTTATGTATTTACAAATATATTTTTTTGCTACAAATACAAATCAATAGGTGTTTGTTTGTGGATAGTAAATCAGATTAGTGCTTTCTTGTTTACGGATCATAGTACACATTTGTAAGTTGTGCTCCTTTTATTGACATTAATATTGTCAGTCA
The DNA here is from genome assembly GCF_963989245.1 of Nansenia antarctica. NCBI lineage: Eukaryota > Metazoa > Chordata > Actinopteri > Argentiniformes > Microstomatidae > Nansenia > Nansenia antarctica. Next base: position 21,385,656 of record NC_137683.1, read on the forward strand.
TCTCCAAAGGTTACACATTGGTGCACATGGTCACAAGGTAATGCATTTGCAGCAGGCGAGGCTGGTGGAGGTAGAAATCGGAGGACAGGCTCACTGTAATGCATGAAATGGAATTAGGAATGGTATCAAAAACCCCATCCATTTCTACCTCCACTAGCCTCCCCTAAGTTGGTCCTCAATGCATTATAGCTTTTATGTAACATGGGAACATATGAGATGCAGTGTGGCGAACCTAACATCGCTCACAGCCTGTGAAACCCATGAGCATTACTCACAGTTAGGGCCAGGGTTTTTTCCTGGTGAGGCACAGTAAGTCACGTGGCCCTCTGTCTAACTATTATCAAATCAAATCCAACTTGTATTTCTGTATTTATTTTCCTCCCATACAGATGCAATGCAATGTTTTAGAGGAATAATAATATAGAATACTTGGGACTAGTTGTTGTCTGCTGTTTGTGTCGTGACGTAAAGCACAGCCGTCATTGGGCCGCTTATCCGCGTGTGTCCTTGTTGCATCATCGCTGGAACAATAAAACGGCCACGGCAGAGTCGTATTACACATCCAGACAGCCATTGGATCGTCTGCGTTAGAACGAATGGCCTTAATAAGTTGTCTGTGTGTGTGTGTGTGTGTGTGTGTGTGTGTGTCTGTGCGATCGCTGTGCCTCATTTAGTTGTCTCATCCCCTTGAAGGAAGTTGATCGACTGAGTTTCATTTTCTCTGAATCGTTCTTTCTTTCTCTCTCTCTCTGACTCTCTTTCGCTCTCTCTCTCTGTCTCTCTCTGTTTCTCTTTCTCTCCCTCTCTCTCTCTCCCTCTCTCTCTACCTCCCTCTACCCTCTTTCTCCCTCTCCCTCTCCCTCTTCCCACCCCCTCTCTCTTGCTAATGGAAAAGAAGAAAGGGAAGGAGCTGTCATGTGAAACGTTGAGTCACTGTCACTCGCTGGCCTGCGTCTGCGGAGGACTAAACTCATCCTGTTAATTGATCGTCTTAGCCCTGTACTTTCATGCCTATTTAATCTCCCCCCCCCGTGCGGAACATGCCAAATGAGGCTGTGGCCATACAGATATGGAAGACTGGCTAGATTGGCGCAGGTCAGCGGCTCAAATACAGGCTGTCGCTCCGCCGCCTCAGCCTCCCCAGAGATGCCAAAGTCCTCCACGGCAACGGATGAGGGTTGTTACTGTCATAAATGATAGCTTCCTCTCCTCTCCCCCTTGGCTTCCATGATGTCTGTAAACTGTCGATGACTCAGGCCTCCTCCTCCCCCGCCACCCTTCCTACTCTGCCCTCCCCCTCCCCCCTATCCTCCTCCTCCTCCTCCTCCTCCTGGTCCTGTTCCTGCTCCTCCCTTACCTTCTCCTCTGAAAGGAATAGAAAGGAAAGGATGAAGTTGCCACGAACTACAATTTGAGGATTAGGTTTCTTTATACCTTGGTTACAAGGCTATTAGGAGGTGAAATGTCCAAGGTGGTCGCCTGTGTGTGTGTGTGTGTGTGTGTGTGTGTGTGTGTGTGTGTGTGTGTGCGTGTGTGCACGTATCCTTTGACACTAGAGACCTATACGCCCACTGAACTAAGGATCAGATCTAACAGTGAACAGCCTAAAGCGAACAGGTGCACCCCCTCACTGACCTGGCCAATCACCAGCCCTCATTTAGCCACATTCTGGATTTCCTCCAGAGTCCAAAACCATGGTTAACATTCCTCCTATTCACCTCTTGTTACACACCTCTTCTTACACACCTCTTCCTTTCCCCCCGCAGCGTTTTCATCAGAGTAGTTCAGAAGGAGGATTGCGGTTCGCTCATCAAAACAGGGACAGCTTTATAACTTTACAATGTCAAATCCACTCTCCCGTCTGCTTTTGCCATTTAACAAAAGTACAGAATACGAAAAGGCAGCGTCCCGCGTGTCGTCCCCCCCCCCTCTCCCCTCCGGCTCAGGGCTATTTCCAGACAGTGGAACTGTGTGACTATAATCAGGAATTTGGCCGGCATTCAATAGGAAGTATACTTTGTGTGAGTGTGTGTGTGTGTGTGTGCGCGCGCGTGTGTGTGTGCGGATGTGCGTGTGTGTGTCTATCTGTGTGTGCGTGCGAGTGTGTGTGTGTGTGTGTGTGTGCGCATCTGTCTTTGTGTGTGTGTGTGTGTGTGTGTGTGTGTTGCAGCTGTGACCCTGGTGCACTTGTGGGGCGAGGTTATGGCATCCTGTACCCTTTCCTCACTCCTATTCTCTGTCTCTCCACCTGGACCGAGGCCAAGCCCAGTGAACAGTGCATTACAGTATTAGGCCCTTTATCAGTGTGGAGAATACCCACATCCGGACCACGGCCTGCTGCGCGAGTGTGTTTTTGTGTGTGTGTGTGTGTGTGTGTGTGTGTGTTCTGTTTGGCAAATACATTTCCATGTAGACACACGGACACGTTGTAACAGTTTTCACACAGTGTTTACGTGTCTCTGTAAAGTAGCGATTGACTTGTACAACAGCTGTGGGAAACCTGCAAGACAGGCAAGCAAGACTCAGGAAGCCATGACTACAACAACAAACACACCTATGGCAGATGAAAGTGACGAGAGTTCGGTCATAGTGGACATTATTCCATTGTAACCAACCAATTCATTTACATTTAAACCATTTTGGCAGATGGATTATCCAAAGCGACTTACAATTAGAGATCACAGGGACAGTCTCCCTGGAGTAACTTGGGGCATAGGTGCCTTACTCATGGGTGCACTAGTGGTGGTGTTCAAACTCATGACTTTCTGACCACCACCAGTCCAGCTCGCTATCCACTAGGCCACCACTACCCTGTTCAATACCCCGATTCATTGGTTGTGTGAAACGCACCATTTTGAAGGACCTCTGCAGGCTTCCAGTGTGTGTGTGTGTGTGTGTGTGTGTGTGTGTGTGTGTGTTATTAAGAGGGCAGACAGGGTTGATAAGCAAGGACATAACAGTGACATTATGGTGCTGCTATCTCTACAAACCTTCAGAATGAAATGCAACATGATCATACTGTGCAGACACACGCGCACGGCCGCACGCGCACACCCACGCACCTACCCACGCACCCACGCACCCACGCACACGGCCAGAATTCCTGAACACTCACCACGTAGGATGCCAAGTGTTTTATGTGGTATTTACTTAGCAACAATACTTTAATTGGCAAGCGTCATTATTTATGCATATTTGGTAAATAAAGTCATCCTTGGCACTCTAGGATGTTGGCAATTTGGGTGACTTGATTCACCCTCGGCACTAACTGAGTTAGTTTTTAAATGCATCATCCTTTTGGGATGAGGCAGCTGACGGGAGACCAGTAATTGTTCAGTCAGGTGTGTGTTTATGTATTTATGTATGCAAAGGTGGTGTGTGGCGCCAGCGAGAGTCTTTATCAACTTTGTTTTCCATGTGAGTGATTCAGAGAATGTGTGTGTGTGTGTGTGTGTGTGTGTGTGTGTGTGTGTGTGTGTGTGTGTGTGTGTGTGTTGTGCTGTAGACAAACTTTGTGTTCCTGTTGTTTTCTTGGCAATAGAACCATGTGAGAGGTTGATGTCAGCCAAGTTATCGCACACTCTCCTCCATGTGCTAACTGACTGGAGGTGGGCGGTAAATCATTCCACAGTTTAGAGAGAGAGAGAGAGAGAGAGAGAGAGAGAGAGCAACGAACAACAAACCAGAGAGAGAGAGAGAGAGAGAGAGAGCGAGCAAGCAAACAACAACAGAGAGAGAGAGAGAGAGAGAGAGAGAGAGAGAGAGAGAGAGAGGGGGCAAGGAACCAAGATCTGAAAGAGAGAGAGAGAGAGAGAGAGAGAGAGAGAGAGAGAGAGAGAGAGAGAGAGAGAGAGAGAGAGAGAGAGAGAACACAGGCAGGCAGGAGAAGAGAACTGAAGAGTGAGAGAGAAAAAAGATGGAGGGAGAGAGAGACAGCAAGACAGAGTGTGGAGGGAGGGAGAGACAGCAAGACAGAGTGTGGAGGGAGGGAGAGACAGCAAGACAGAGTGTGGAGGGAGGGAGAGAGGAGTGAGAGAAGAGGGGGTGGGGGGCAGGAAAGAGGTGTGCTGCAGGAGGGAAAAATGTGAGTAGAGAAAATGAGCGGATGTTATTTTTCCTCCAACATTTATCTGAGTCGACATCACTTGATCTCTCTTATCTTAGACTGTGCTGCTGCCTGTGTCTGGAGACCTGCATGGGTGCTATTGATGAAACCTGTCTGTAATGTCATTGATGGTAAATGGACTGACTTATAGGCTATAGCGCCTTATTCCAAAGCGCTTTACAATGGCCTCTAATTCACCCATTCACACACACACACACATTCACACACCAATGGTGGCAAGCTACCGTACAAGGCGCCGTCCCGCTCATTGGGAGCAATTTGGGGTTCAGTGTCTTGCCCAAGGACACTTCGACATGTGGTCAGCCGGGGCTCAAACCGCCAATCTGCCAACCTTGCGATCATTAGATGCCGGCTCTAGCCCCTGTGCCACAGCCGCCCGCTCCATAATCCTACCCCAGGAAGACTAGCTGATGTCATGGCATTAGCTAATGGGGATCCTAATAAACAAAACAAAACGAAACATATGTAGCGCCTTCACCCCATATCATTTTCCTCACGAGCCACAATGCTACTTGCAAGTCGACGGGGCTACAAGTTCACTCTGTCCAAAAAGCACCCCAATAAACTCCACATGACGCTCACAATTCATAAAGGAGTGCCAGTCCATCGAAGCTAATTCGATTTTAAACACCATCACTTTGAAGTCAATTGAACGTTCAATCCATGACTTTGTCAGCAGCTGTGGAAGGATACGTTGAGCTGCAACGTATCCCTCCACAGCTGCTGTATACGTATTATATTCATAACCACATTGTCATCATATGCACATTCAGGTTCTGAAATAAATTAGATGCTTGTGCATACTAACCAACCAACCAACACCCTAGTTGTTGAACACACTGACCTCCTCCGACCTATTCACTATGTGAATGCGACCAATCACGTGCTGTCCGCTGGCTCTCATCGTCCCACCATGGGGTGCTGAAAGCCTTAAGGAAAAAGTCATCTAAAGAAGAAACCCCACTTTATGTTTTGTTCTCTCTCTCACTCTCTCTCTCTGACAAAACTACATCTTGAGTGCCCAATGTCTCTCTGGCTCTCTGTGTGTGTGTGTGTCTCTCTCTCTCTGTCTCTCTCTCCGCCTAATTCCGGTGTGTTCGTCTTCCATTAGAGCTACCAGACATCCGAGCCAGACATCCCGGTTTGCTCGATTATGAAAGACCAATCAAATGTCTCAAAGCATGCTTACGGGCAAGATGTCCTCAAACCTCTCTGTCTGTCTGTCTCTCTGTGTCTCCCTTACTTTCCCTTCAACCCTATTTCTCGCTCTCCCTCCCTCTCTCTCTCCTCTCCTCCCACACTCTCACCCCCACTTCTCTCTCCCTCCCTCCCCCCCTCTTTCTCCCCTTCTCTCTCTCCCTCCCTCTCTCTCTCTCTCCCCCTCTCTCCCTCCCTCTCTCTCGCTCGCTCTCTCTCCTTCTCTCTCCCCCCCTCTCTCTTTCTCCCTCTCTCTCCGTCTGCAGTGCTAGATCTCATTAGCGCCAGTAGTCAAAGGTGTCACATTCTCACAATGTGGCATTTGGATGGTTGGCTCTGTCCCTGTGGCTCTGTCTGTTGCTCTGGCTGTATCACCATGTCTGTATCACCATGTCTGTAGCTTGTGTCTGTGTCTCTGTGTGTGTCTCATTGTCTGTAGCCTGTGTCTGTCTCTGTGTCTGTAGCCTGTGTCTGTCTCTCTGTGTAGGCTATGTGTCTCTAGCTGCATCACCATGTCTGTAATTCTGTGTCTGTTGCCTGTGTTTGTGGCTCTGTATGAAGCTGTGGGTCTCTGACCCTAGCTGTTGCCCTGGCTGTAGCTTTGTGTCTGCGTCTCTGTGCATGACCCTATGATTATCTGTGTGTCTGTAGCTACATGTATCAACCTTAAGTTAATGTAGCTATCGGTAATCTTATTTACATTTACATTTTTACATTTGAGATATTTCGGAAATGCCTGTATCCATAGCAACTGACAACAAGTACATGTGTCTAAAGTAAGTGGATGTGTGTGTGTGTGTGTGTGTGTGTGTGTGTGTGTGTGTGTGTGTGTGTGCGCATGCGCGTGCGTGTGTGTGTTGTGCTGTGGACAATCTTTGGATGAAAAGGTCTTTGTAATCTTATCTTGTAGACAGTAGACAAAACAACTAACTGTGTTATTGAAAGATGGAAGATGGAGAGAGAGAGAGACGTAAGGAAGGGGAGGAGAGAGAGATATAGATATTAGATCTTGAGAATGACGTCAGTTTTTCACACACACACACACACACACAATCAAGTGTCTCAAAGCACATACACTCATACATACATACACATACAGACACACATACATACATACACTCACACACACACACATACATACGCACATACATACATACACATACAGACACACGCAGACACACACACACACACACATACATACATACATACATACTGTACATACATACATACATACATACACTCACACACACACACACACACAATCACACACATACACACATACATACATAACATACATACACATACAGACACACACACACACACATATACATACATACATACATACACACACACACACATACATACATACATACATACATACATACATACATACACATACAGACACACGCACCCACAGGCACACACATACAGGAACGTTGATAGTGCTGCAGTGTCACAAATGATAAAGTCAGGCAAACTCACATACTCACACACCCCCCCCACCCACACACACACACACACACACACACCACCACAGACACACATTACTCTTGTTCTCTCTCACTCTTTCCTCTCTCTCTCTCCTCCCCCCACCCAGAGGCAGAAGGATATTTTTATCTTACGTAAAGCCCCAGCGCTAATGAAGCATCGCATACTGAAATACATTTCCATGATAACTCATACTACCTCCACCCTCTTGTGTGTTTCTGTCCACCTTTCTGTAGCTATTGAACATACAGCTGTGGGCACTACGTACATAATGATCTGATCGTCATTCAAATCATCATTCATATTTAAAGTTCTATCAAAGGATACAGAAGAATTACTGTACATACAGAAACTGTCACACAAGCATGTATGCACACACACACACACACACGTGCACGCATGCTCACGCACACACACATACACACACAAATATGCAGGCATACTCACACACACACACACACACACCACTTCCCTCCCAAAATAAGTATCTGTGGTACCTCCACCAGCCTCCTCCGCATTTCAACATATGTGACACAGTCTGATCATTTGGTCCGCATGTCGGCAACCAATCGGAATGTTCAGACTTTTCTTTTGAAACACGGAACTACGTTTCAACGTTGTTGAGAATCACAACACAAACTCGCTAGTCAAGACAAAATACTGCAACGCAATGGATTAGGTGAGTAATCCCCACTGCTACCTAGTTAACTATAACACTACTTTACATTGTTAGCAGGCTCACAAAACAAGCTGTGTTAGTTGACTAGCGATGTGTCGCGGAAATGTATTCAAATTTTTCGAGGACCAAAGCATCAGAATGTGTCACGTATATAAGGACACTAACATCTGAAGCTCACGATCGTGCGACCACGTTGTGTATGCTAATAGATTAGCGTCACAATGTGTATGTATAAATGTTAGCTTTATGCAATTTCGGATTGCTAGGATGCTACGCTTTGAATGCACTTCGTGACATAACAACAGTCAGAAATGTTTCGTTAGCACGTGGCGCTACACTAAGCAGCCGAAACTCCTAGCGTCATCCTCTCGACTCCAGCCGTTTATAATGCTCAGGTTAGCACTCGACACTACACTTGCTAACATTAGCATTCAATGCTAACGACTCCGGGCTCACTGTAAACGATGAAT
>NC_137683.1:21396115-21398615 GCF_963989245.1 Nansenia antarctica
CAGACAACACTTTAATGAATAGAATATTCCTGAGACCACGAAGATCCGCTGATCCGTGTGAGTGTGTGTGTGTGTGTGTGTGTGTGTGTGTGTGTGTGTGTGTGTGTGTGTGTGTGTGTCAGTGTCTTGCGGAAGGAAAAGCGCCTGTTTCTCTGCTGTGGAATGCACTGTAAACCAGATGTGGCAGTGTGGTGGAATACTCCGGAAACTGCGTCTTCAAAGAGCAGCAGGGAAGGCCTCTGACTTTACGCAACACACACTCACTTGCACGCACACACGCACGTGCACACACACACACACACACACAGACACAGACACACACACACACAGCTACAAAGTTAAAAGATTAAAAGTATCTCCCTTGTGATCCCCCTCTCCCCTATGTGAGTTACATCATTCATCCCAATGGAGACGAGTTCATGTGTGTGTGTGTGTGTGTGTGCATGTTTGTGTGTGTGTGTGTGTGTGTGTGTGTGTGTGTGAGAGAGAGAGAGAGAGAGAGAGAGAGAGAGAGAGAGAGAGAGAGAGAGAAAGAAAGAAAGAAAGAAAGAGAGAGAGAGAGACGGATAGAGACAGTTCTCCCTCACATCGTGTTGAAAGAGGAAAGGCACATTGAAACATTGTCCTTTGGGGAATTAGATAAACAGAAGGTGTATGTGTGTGTGTGTGTGTGTGTGTGTGTGTGTGTGTGTGTGTGTGTGTGATCGCGCATGTGTGTGTCTGTGAGTGTATGTGCGTGCATGTGTACAAGAGGAAGTAGAGACAGCCAAGCTTGACGAATGACGCACTGACTCAGGTCAAGGAAAGACACAGAGGACAGGTGGGATTAGAATGCAAAAAAGAAAGAAAGAAACAGAAAAACATAGTCCAGGTTAACAAAGAACATATTTGTAATAATGCCACACTATTTATACACACTGCCAATCCTTTTCCCTTGAATGAAATAAAATGGGCCAGTGGCCTACATTCCCCGCCGCTTTGCTGCATCTCTAGATTAGAGTTTGCTCCATCTCTCTCTCTCTCTCACTCTCATTTTTTCTCTCTCTCTCACTCTCTCACTCCTGATCCCTTTCACCTCTCTTCCTCCTGCTACATTGTCTCTCTCTCTCGCACTCTTTTTTGTCTCTCTTTCCTCTCTCCTCTCTCCTCTCCTCCCTCTCTCCTTTAGGTTTCCCCTCCCTCCTCTCTTCCTCTGTTCTCCCTCGACTCTCTCTCTCTCTCTCTCTCTCTCTCTCTCTCTCTCTCTCCTCTCTTCAACTCATGCACTGTCCGGGCTGCTTTTACACTGACGGAGACTGACAGCACACACACTGCCACACTCACACACACACACACACACACACACACTGCCACACTCACACAACACACACACACACTGCCACACTCACACACACACACTGCCACACTCACACACACACACACACACACACACACACTGCCACACTCACACACACACACACACACACACTGCCACACTCACACACACACACACACACACACACACTGCCACACTGCCACACTGACACACTGACACACACACACACACACACACTGACACACTCACACACACACTCACACACACACACACACACACACACACACACACACACTGCCACACTCACACACACAACACACACACACACACACACACACTGACACACACACACACACACACACAGTGGTGGACATGGGAAGCAGTCTCAGGCTCCCTCTCACTTATTCCACAGACCCCCCTGGTCCCCTGGAGGGGGTTCAGAGGGGAAAGGGGGAGCATTTTCTTTTTTTTAAACTGCTTGGCCGGATGGATGGGTCTGTTGGTCCCGTGGCGGTGTGGAGGGGCGGATGATAGAGGGAGGGAGAGAAGGGAGGGTTTGAGGGTCAGAGGACGGGGATGAGGAAAAGAGAGGAGAGGATGAACGGCGAGGAGGCGAGAGGAGAGGGGGGTTCGGGTGATTGGCGCATCCCGGAGAGTGGCGTTTGACCTTTTAATGGCTGCAGCGAGATTGCTTTTTAATTTGGTGTGTGTGTGTGTGTACGTGTGCGTGTGTGTGTGTGTGTGTGTGTGCGTGCTGTCAGATGACAATGTCATGCTTGACTAAAGCCATCTAGTGCTGAACCAAAGAGCAGAGGCTCAGTGAAAAGCACTGCTGAACAGTATGAAACACAAGACTTTATTTATAACTACTATACCACTGCATGTTGGTAACATCAACAGCAGGCTTTAACCCAAGCTAACCTAAACCACTGATACATTTCAATAAGATATGAGCATACATCCCATATTTTCTCAGCAGAAATAGACCAGCTTCTGCTGATGTTAATCTTAGCGGTACTGTTCAGTCATTCAGAGACATTCACAGTAGATTGTGTGTGTTTTAGACAGTGAGTGTATAGTGTTGGAGTAGCGTTAGCCTTAGGCTCATGTAGCCATACCTCCAAATCACGTTGTTCTCATGCCTCTTTTGGAGGTCTGGAGGAGTTTACGTGAGCTTAGAATTAT
>NC_137683.1:21403615-21443615 GCF_963989245.1 Nansenia antarctica
ATGTGAAACGTTTCTATCTGCAACGTGCTAAATGTTGTCGAGCAAACAACGTTGTCGAGCAAACAATCCTCAGGAGCTTAGTCATGTTGCTGTGGCTCAACCAATCACCATCCACTTTGTGCAGAGTAATCCGGCTCAACCAATCACCATCCACTCTGTGCAGAGTAGTCCAGCTCGACCAATCACAATCCACTCTGTGCAGAAAATATTTCAGCTCTGGCAGCTCTGCCAATCTCTATTGAGATATGGGTAAAAATAGCCGTGGATCAACCAATTACAAATGACCTTGGCATGCAGAGCCAATTAGGTTCAGCTGTGCTGGTGATTCCACTGTGGTTTGGCCAATTACTATACGGTCCAGGACACTACTTGGAGCGTATGATGCATGTAATGCATTGTCATGTAGCCTATGAATTGTGCATCTAGCTTTTTTATATTCTAATGCCATTTTGTTTTGTGTGTTTGATAGCATTCCTCATTCCATTCCTCCCCTGCTATGATACAGTTATGATACACTGCAAATCCTCAGCATAGGAGTCTGCACTGGCATACTGCCCTCTGCTGGTAGCATACGGTACCACACCTATGGTATTTAGGTCACTCATCCCCGGGCTGTGTTCAATACTTATATGACAGACAACAGACAAAAGCAACATGCCATCTCCACACTGCATCTTCACCACTTCACAGCCCATTGTGTGAGTCACTCGATGCTCTCTTGTACACTGTTACTCTTTTTTACTCAGTTTACTAGACGCCATTGTTCGCGACAAGAGAGGTTCAGTAGCACATAGACAGCCACATACACACAGACACACACACACACACATGCACATGCACACGCACACACACACACTCACACACACACACACACACACACACACACACACACACACACTCTATTTATTGTCTCTAGTACCTCAAAGAAACACACCCATACACCAGATGCAATCTCTCACAAAGGGAACAATCGGACTGGCATTATGGTGTCATATTCAAAATACCAGCAGCTTCATATTGTACAGTATGCACTCTCTCTCTCTCTCTCTTTGTCTCTCTCTCGTCATGTGAAACGTTGAGTCACTGTCACAAACACACACACAGATGCACTGCAATCTCCATGCTGCATAAAGATGAATATTTATGGATCATGGTTAGATTTTAGTACAGCATTGTGTTTGTGTGAAAAGGGTACCAAGCTGTGCTTTGTACAGTAATCTCCAGCTGTGCCTCACAGTGTCTGTACCTCACAGTAATGAGACCCGCATGGACTCCCGCCAGTGACCGCTAGAGGGAGATAGAGAGCTGCTGAGGTTTACATCAGGGTTGACAATAGCCTGTCCAATCCATTAAACCCTAGCCCAGATGAATGCTATGTAAACATATGTAAACATCATAAGTGGTCACGAATGTAACCAACGACTGTCATCAATATTATTAATTTGCGTTAAAAATGGTTTCCAGATTAATCGCGAGCATGTTAACATTGACAGCCCTAAATATATATTAGATAGATATTATTTATCTTAGTAATTCCACACTAATCAATTTCAATTGTCACATCATACAGAGCAGAAAGTTATTAAATAAACTGATTGCTAAGACTAATTTCTCCTCTCTCTCTCTCTCTCTCTCTCTCTCTCTCTCTCTCTCTCTCTCTCTCTCTCTCTCTCTCTCTCTCTCTCTCTCCCTCTCCCCTCCCTCCTCCCCCTCCCCTCCCTCCCACCTCCAGACCATGTCGGAGTACAGCTCTCTGCTCAGCGACCTGTCTGAGAACATCACCAATGAGGACCTGGACCAGCTCAAGTCTGCCTGCAAGGAGGACATCCCAGAAGACCAGAGCAACACCATCACCTCCTCCAAGGAGTGGTTCAACTACTTGGAGAAGAACGACAAACTGGCACAGGGTGAGGGAGGAATGGAGAGGGGAGGAAGGAAGGGGTTGAGGGAGGAGGCCAATTATTTGTATTTGGGAGGGCTGCCTTTTTTCTGGGGGGGGGGGGGGGGGGGTGTACAGTTTCAATGGAATGTAGATACAGTACATTTTGGGTTTTAGGGGCTTAGACAGTCTGTTTAGTACACTTAAAACTGATGAATTGTATGTTTCCCTCGGTTGCCTAGACAACCTCTCCTACATCGAGCACATCTTTGAGATCTCGCGGCGACCTGATCTGCTGACCCGGGTCATCGAGTACCGCACCACCGTGCTCAAGATCTCCGAGGACGACGAGATCGACACCAAGCTCACACGCATCCCCTCCGCCAAGAAATACAAAGGTTTCACTTCCTACTACCACTAGACCTCTGTTTGTCTTTGTCTTTACTCTCTGCCATTCCTTATCACCTCCTCCACCCTTCCTCTCTCTCCCTCCCTCCCCCTCCATCCCTTCCTCTCTGTTTCTCCCTCCCTCTCTCTCTCCCTCCCTTCTTCTCTCTCCCTCCCTCCCTCCCTCTCCACCCCTTCCTCTCTGTCTCTCCCTCTCTCTCTCTGTCCCTCTCCATCCCTTCCTCTCTGTCTCTCCCTCCCTCCCTCCCTCTCCACCCCTTCCTCTCTGTCTCTCCCTCTCTCTCTCTCCCTCCCTCTCTCTCCATCCCTTCCTCTCTGTCTCTCCCTCCCTCCCTCTCCATCCCTTCCTCTCTCTCCCTCCCTCCCTCCCTCTCCACCCTTCCTCTCTCTCCCTCCCTCCCTCCCTCCCTCCTCTCTCCATCTCTCTGTGTCTCTCTCAGACGGGTGAAAGTGTCAGACTTTTTTAATGGGTCTCATCCACGCCCAGTTCAGATCTAACGCAACACGACGGGTCCGTTTTAAAATGTTGTGGAGGAAAAACTCGGCAACCGACGTTCTAAAACTGGGTAGTTCAAACCAAAGATCTGCGATGTCGGTTGCAAGTGGCTGGCGAGTTTTTCCTCTGCAACGTTTTAAAACTGACCAGTCGTGTTGCGTTGCGAATCCTAGATCTGAACTGGGCTTAACGCTGTGGATGACACCCATTAAAAAAGTAATCTCCACCCTTCCTCTCTCTTCCTCCCTCCCTCCCTCTCCACCCTTCCTCGCTCTCCCTCCCTTCCTCTCCCTCCCTTCCTCTCTCTCTCCCTCCCTCCCTCCCTCTCCATCCCTTCCTCTCTCTTCCTCCCTCCCTCCCTCTCCATCCCTTCCTCTCTCTTCCTCCCTCCCCCCCTCTCCCCCCCTCTCCATCCCTTCCTCTCTCTTCCTCCCTCCCTCCCTCTCCATCCCTTCCGGGTGAAAGTGTCTTTAATGGATCTCATCCACATCAGGTAACTCGCTCAGTTTCAAACCTGTTTCCTCTCTCTCTCTCTCTCTCCTCTTTCACCCTCTCTCTCTCCTCTCTCTCTCTCTCCTCAGATATCATCCGCCAGCCCTCCGAAGATGAGATCATCAAGTTGGCTCCTCCCCCTAAAAAGGTGTGAGGTCACCATGACCTTTGCCCCTCCACCCCTGGCACTCCAACCATCTCGGCCCTCCCTTCACCCCACCTCGCCCTGCCCACCCCCACGGCCACACCCAGGCCCCACCCCCTCCACTAACACAACCCCATGACAAAAGAGACGCTATAGCAGCCAATCTCCAATCAACCAATCGGATCGCCACAATGCTTCGCCACCACATCCCAAGGCTGAAGGGGAATGAGTTCTGAGCTTCATGAGAAAAAGAGAAAGAGCCAAAGCCTACGCCCTTGTTGAAGTTGTGCACCTGTAACACTGTTTATTGACAGTGTGTGTGTGTGTGTGTGTGTGTGTGTGCGTGTCTGTGTGTCTGTGCGCATGTGCGTGTGTGTGTGTGTATGTGAGAGCCCTGCCTCCTTCAGTTTCATAACCAGCTGTCGTCATTAGAATGACCCGTTGCTGTGATGCAAATCTACCTACAAGCATGTCCCATGTCCTTCAGTCAATCTCACAAGGCGGAAGGCACTGTAGTCGCCGTTCAACAGGCAGCATTAAGCATCTCTTGATCAGCAGCACAAGGCACCAACAGGTGGTGTCCGAGGAAATCAGATCATTGGATTTCAAAGAAGAAGAAGGAAAAAAACAAGAAAGAACAAAAAACTATTCCAAGTGTTCTAATTATTAGATTTTTCATAGGAGAAGCCAATATTTGCCTTCTTACCTATAGCATATAGTCATAGCATGAATTATCGAGAAAAACTAAAGAAAATATATTTTGGGGATGTAATGTTTATGTATTCACGCATTTATATGGTATCATGCCATGACTATTATGAGTCGAGATCCCTTTTTTTGTTTTACGTCATTATGGACATCCTATCCAAAACCTTACTTTGAGTTAAAGTGGATCAAAACAAACAAGAGTGAAAGTATATTTTATAGTATATAAGTATATATATAAGTATATATATCACACTTTAAGATTTAGAATGCTAAATGCTAACTCCAATTTAGACTGATATTAGCAGAGAACTATTCAACATGGTGCTGTGAAACGTACAAATCTATAACTGAAGATAGTCACTCTGCCCTTATAACCCTTATCTCCTTTTGCTTTGAAAGCATATTTATGATAGACACCTATGTCCCTATTTAGGAAATTAAAACACTATCTAAAACAGAATAATCTTGTGTCAAAAGTAAAGATATATTTTATATGGATATATGATATGTATGAGGTTGCTACTCAAATTCCAGGCCAACGGTTTCACAGTACAGAAAACAAGCACATATTCAAAGGGAAACATAAGGAAATCAATGGGAAAAGTCAGTAAAGAAGAAACTGCTAGAAAGAATAATAACAATTAAATTCAAGCAACTTTATTTGTACCCTTAGGGCAATTCTTACATGCAATATTATCCAAACAACATGTTTCTGGTCAAACTAAGAATACTCAAAGTAAATGTATATGTGGCTCCTACCGCGTGTGTGTGTAAAGGCCCAGTGCTGCATGGTTCATATGCACTCTTTGGTGGAGAAATGAATGTTCATCCCCTAACTGTCTCAGCCACCGTACATCAATATAGTAACCAGACTGTTGATTCAACTGAAATAATGACTCCTTTCAACCAACACTGTGTCCTTCTCCCTGCGAAGAAGCCTTAGCTGATTTTTGTGTTATCTATTTAACAGTCTCACCTGTAAAGATGGGGACTTTTATTTAGAAGTTTGCTGAAGGCTCTAGAAGCGTTGTGTGTGTGTGTGTGTGTGTGTGTGTGTGTGTGTGTGTGTGTGTGTGTGTGTTTGTGCGCGTGCCGTGCATGCGCATGTGTGTGTGCGCGTGCGTGCGTGTGTGTGTGTGTGTGTGTGTGTGTGTGTGTAATGTCGAGCTAAAGGAATATGTGATCCAATATGGAACCTTCTCTGATGTCATCCTAAGCTCTTGAAAGACTTGCACAGGTGTTCTGTCACTGTACAGTCCTGTCTCCAAGCCCAACAATCACTTTCTCTGGATAAAAATTAAAAAAAAGAGACTCTCTTTCCTGTCCTACCCCCCACTTTCACCTCACCTCAGCCCACCCACTCCCACAACTAAATCCCCTCTCCCACTCCTAGTGCCAATGACCAATACTTTTATTTTGATTGCAGGTTTTTGTGATCTGTTTTTGTATTGCTTGCCGTTAATTAATGTAGTGTTTGACTGATTCGTATCCTTTGCTTTTCGTGTAACGCCTCCACATGTATTGTAGACCACTGAACTGAAGTGTGAAAATTCGGGTCATATTTTCAAGGGTAATAGCCAAACCCCCTCGAGGCCAGACCCCTGTAAAGTGAAGCGGTTGCTGCTTACCAACCCTGTGCTTCTTCTGGGAGACAAAATGTGACAACCGCTTTCATCCCCAATGCTAACAGCTAATAGGTTAGCTGAACCTGAACCTTGGGAGCCTGTGCAAGTAACTATAGAATTAGAATTCAACAGACATTCCACTCTCCGACTTCTACTTATATTGGTTCCATTCCATTCTCTGAATTCTAGTTCCATGGCTGTACTGTGTCCATAGTTGACAGTCTCAGGGTGCGTTAGTAAATACGCTCTGGGAATTTGATCAGCACTCATGGAATGCCTCTTGTCCAATCAAATTACTTGGTCGCTCTATGACGTTGAACCCAGTGTGCGCTCCGGTGTTCTCAGAGCGTATTTACGAATGCACCCTCAGTTGGCTGATGGCTGCAGTGTTTCAGGCCAGGGGAAGCAGTAGCGATTACCGCTATGACCTCTGGGTCCTGGTCAGAAGGTTGGGAGCAGGCTGAGGTAATGATTGGTTGGTTAGCTGATCAATTAGATTCCTCAGAGGCCTTCTGTTCATTCTCAATTTCAGGAGGACCTGACATTGTCTTTAGTGTAGTGAAGGAGCAACCAGCCTCAGAATAAAACTTTTTTTTAAAGTGGGCCAAAACATTGACTTGTTAGAGAAAAAGATGGGGTTTTCTTGGTAAATTATATTTTTGTGTAGATTCTCATGAGGATTTTAATGGAGGTCTTGTTTGATTGTTTTGGTTTTTGTCTTTACACATTATTTTCTTTTGAAGTGCTTATAAGTAGCGACTTGTGAATTTCGATGTTTGTGACGAAGTGACCTAATTATTTCTTCCTGTCTGAATGCCGGTAGGTAGGTGGATTGTATCATATTAGCTACTTCGTGGTGGTAGGTTATCAGTAGTTAGACAGCTGGGTGAGCCTCACACACACACACACACACACACACACACACACACACACACACACACATACACTTATAAACGTGTCAGTAGAGTCAGTGGCCCTATGCTAGGTTTAAGGTATGGTTTCACACACACACAAAAAAAGAAATTCTGATATCCAAATATTTTGTTTTGTTATGTGTCCATAATACTATCTCAGCTCACTTCCATAAAATGAAATCAAGCATTGAGGACGCTAAAATACATTTAATTTCAAGATTGCAAATCACTCTTTTACACCAGTATTCAAAGAAAAACACTGAATCCATTTATTTATTTATTGTCTCTAATATTTCCCATAGCCACTCTGACATACAGTAGTCTGGACCCCACTACTATGCAGAGGCAATGACGAAGGAAACACTATGAGTAATCCCTATAGAATGCTAGCTAGGTGGTGTTGTGATGTTTTATGGTCCCACAGTATTTCCTGTTTAATCTTACCATATCCAACCGTATTTCATATAACACATTACAAAAATAATGTATGGCATTGCTTAGCTTCCTTTCAGGCCATTGGCACATACGGTATACATCGACATATCAGTCACAAATGATGTCAATCTGGAATCATATGTACCAAATACATATCAACTTTAGTAAATGCTGCAAAAAAATATAAAACGAAAAAGAATAAAAAATACAGTATATGATAAACATGGAAGTATAACCAAGACATAAATAGGTAGACATAAAATGACATACACAGATAGATATATGACAATTACAGAACGTTCAAACTATACTAGAGTATGATCTTACCTTAAAGTATTTAGTTTGCATTCAATACACTTAAATTATGTTTGAAAGGAATTTTTTTCTGTAGTTATTTCACTTGTGTTTTTTTTTTTTTTCCTCTTTTGATTAGGTTGTACATATATATTGTGAATATACCAATGTGTTTGTTTCATGATGGATTAATTTATTTAATGCCAATGTATTGTTTGTTTTTATTGTATGTATCCTAGTATGTTTACTAACTGGAAACAAATCCTGGGACAAAAATGTGTGTTCAAATGTTAGGGATTGACATTACAATTACCACACTTCAATTTAGATTTTATGTCAGTATCTTTATTCTTATTTTGGATGATTTTGACAAATTGGAAGGTATGTATGGCCTCCATGTTTAATGACCAGATTGTATTGTAATATTTTTTCATTGGATGTATTTGTGTTATCCAGAAAATGTCAAAACCATGAAAGCAGGAAATGGTGGGGGTTACTGTTTGGTGTTACCTCTACTGTACCAATTGAATTGCGACGGTAGAGGAGGAGGTTAGTGTTCTTTGGGACTCTACATTTCTAAACCATTGTCTGAGGTGAAGGTATGTGATTGGCAGTTTGATATTTTTCATGGAAGTAGTTTTGGTCTTTCACTTTTAAATTCACTTCACCTGTATACCATCTTTCAAATTCACTTCACCTGTATACCATCTGATGCTGTATTCAAGTGTTCTCTGGTAATGCGTACCCTCGTGAAACCAATCAACCAATAAGGAGCCCTACACAAATATCTTACCTAAAATGACATCGGAGAGGGTCCAAGGTTTCCCGAGGAGCACTTGAGTACAGCAGAAGCGATCAATCTCTATGTTTTGAATTGTTGTTTATTATCTGATTAATGTCCTTGGTCTGAAATGATTTTGTTGTGTCATGAAATGTAATGCAGGCCACTGAGTATAGTATATAGCAAGCAAAGACCTACAAATTAGAGAGCCCTCTCCCCCCCCCCCGCCCCCCATAACTGGCCTACACAGTCTCACACATGATGAGAATATCTACCCTGTCTTTTTTATTCCTGTTTTTATAGCTGTAGAAGAAAACAGTTGATTTGCAGTTGTGGCCACATGAATAGAGAGCAGGGGAGGCCGGTGGATGTGGAAATCGGAGGACCGGCTCATTGTAATGGTGTGTGTGTGTGTGTGTGTGTGTGTGTGTGTGTGTGTGTTTGATTCCAATGAGCCCATCATTCATTTCTACCTCCATCTGCCTGCCCTGATAGCGAGCTAGTAGGTAGAAGAAGGGTGACTATGGGGTCAGTGCAGTGTACAGTAGTTGAAGAGTGTGTTGGAGTTGCAGCGGCTATAGATTGAATAGAGGTTATAGGGGTTTTCCCAGGCACAAATTAGGACTAGTCCTGGATTTGGAATAATCTGTGTCCGGGTGTTGAATGTGGCAGTTAGTTGCACATGATGCTGTACGGTAGTGTTGAATATGTATGCAGTTCTGTCTGGAGGGAGAAGTACTGACGTTGAGGATGTTGAATGTCTGAAGTTTGGGGAGATTTGCAGCAAAAACAGTGACAAATATTTGTTTGATTTTCTGTCACCGTGCCACCCAGAGAGAGAGAGAGAGAGGGAGAGAGGGAGAGAGAGAGAGAGAGAGAGAGAGAGAGAGAGAGAGAGAGAGAGAGAGAGAGAGAAAGGGAGAGTGATAGAGAATGAAAGTGCAAAAAAGAATCTTAAATTGTGCTCATGATTTTAACCATAGCTATTTAACCCTTTCTTGGACTAAATAGCAAAAATGTGAAATGTGTTTTTTGACAAATAAAGTTTACATTATGCACAAAAAAAAGCAAGCTTTCACAGCGGAATAAAAGTGCCAACTGTAGTTTAGTTGTTAACTGCTGGGGGGAAAGACTTGAAATCATCATGCTTGTATGTGCTGTTGACATTAAAGAATCTAACATGATGCGTGTAATGAACAATCTATTTAGACGGAAGCCGGAGACGGTTTTAGCCAGAACGGCCGTTTCATTAAGTGTGTGTTTTTTGCAGTAGAGACTAGCGGCCATGTTGAAGTAGTGTGTTTTGACGTGCTCAGTCAGATAGGTTGATCTAATCATTGTTACTGCAGTGGTGTGATTTGTCACTGTGAGTGAAGGTGAATGTAAGGTCAAGACATTTCTGTGCTTGGTTAGGATAGACTAGATATAAACATCCACAGTAACTGTTTGATGGGTACAACACTTAACATTGAGTTGCTCTCTTGCCAGCATAACACTATAATTATTCTCGTAACAACATTGTAATTTGAAATCATTCCAACGTAATTTAGTAATTGCTTTGTTATTACATAGTAATGAAGTATTTATTGTCGTTACACAAGTTGAAAGAGGAACAGCCTCTTTATATCTGTATAATAACATACACGTGTGTCACTTCACATACACACTTGTCTGTGTACACATTTAACTCCATGACTACCGTAACTATGAAATCCATGACTATGTAATTATAAAGCAATGTGCTGTACTGTGCAAAAACATGTGGCAGCATTAGGGCAGAAGGGCAACTTGAAATGAAGTGTAACTATTTTTGATTTAACATGAATGAGCTATTATTTTATTTTTATTATTTTATTTTGTGGATTTCACTGGTACATAGAGCCAGAGGTATCCAACCACACTGTCCTATCTCCTCCCTTACCCATGTAGGGAATTCTGGTTCTGACCAGGTAAAGACGGGACCCAGCTGGTTGCAGAGTAGTTGTTTTTTCTGTCGAGGTCACTGCATATCTATCATATCTGGCTATTTTAAATGGTTTAAAATGTGTTTGGGAACAGTTTTGTTGTGATTGTGTGTCCATATACGTGCAAAAGGCATCACAGGCCCAGACTGACTAACTAAAGAGCATTCTTGTGTATCCTAAGACAGTGAGAATGATGCAACTGATTTTGCGTAATCCATAATATCTGAACCATACCATAGTATCAACCATTTGGTGAGATGCAGGTGTTATGTCAGACTGCACCATTCTGGGGGGTGAGAAAGGCTTGAAGCTCTGTTGTAACTACACTACTGTGGATAGGTTATAAAGCTAATACAACCTGGTTGGATGTTCATATCCCCTACTGAATTCCATGGGCTATATGCTGTTAGATTTTATTAGGATTTTCTTTTACAGGACACAATGAAATAAATAAATAAATAATTTATTTTGCAATGACAGCAAAAAATAAAAGATAATGGTATTTGAAAATGTATTTTAAAAAATGAATACCTACAGATGTGGCTTTTGTCATGATTTAAATGAGACTAAACTGAAATGATGCCATTTTGTCATTGTGCTAAAATGAATATAAATATTATATTATATATTAAAATATATTTGCTAACCTAATTGTGTTGTTGGGTGTCATCATTTCACTAATGCACTTTGAGATTATTCTTGAAAAAACACTATAGCCTATCTAAGCACTTCATCAGTGTACATTATTATTATTGTTGTTGTTGTTGTTGTTGTTGTTTGGAGACAAACCAGGGCAGCAAGACAGAGAGACCCAGACAGCAGGCTGGCTGGCCGGATGGCCAGGCATGAGTTGGAACGCTTAAGGCCCACTAGCAATAACACACAGCCAGCAAGAAAATGTAGGGTCTGCATTCGAAGGGGTAAAAGGAGCGAGACCAGAATGTGGTGCAGGTCCTGCCATGTACCCCTGCACTCAGGAGAGTGCTTCACAGCCTACCACACAGAAAAAAAATATGATTGAGTGCATAGAGACACACACACACACATATCTGTAAATAAGTTTACACACACACACACACACACACACATCTGTAAATACGTTTACACACACATACACACATCTGTAAATAAGTTTACACACACACACACACACGTACACACCTGTAAATAGTTCACACACATGTAAATAGATTATTTTGTTATGTTTTGTATTATGTTCTAAATGTTCTAAATCTGTGAATAAATGTAGTTATTTTGTCATCAAAAGCCTTTTTTCCTGTGTTGTTTTTATTGTTTCATAGAAGTAAACAACTTTTCAGATGTTTGAGGTGTCACTAAAACTAAAATATGTGGACGTCAGTCACCGTTTTGCTTGAATTTGCTTCTCTGCAGAAAAAGCTCGTTTTCTCTGTTTATTGGTCAAAATCAGGTGTTTTTGCTGAAACCACCCTACTGTATGTTCTACGGCCGATTTCTAAACACTCAAAGAGGCTAGAAACAAACTTTATTTTTCTGATGAAAGAAGAGAGTCTAACGTTTTGGTAGATATGTTCAATGTTTATGTAGTCCGAAAAGTCAATATTTGGTGGGTCTTCAAAGTTCAGCGAAAATGCCCCAAAAGTCTGGCAGTATGGAGCTCTCCACTCTGAACATGGCTGGCAGTCAAAGAGTTAATTCATCTACCCACACCAAGTAGCTTCACAGCATACCTATACAGTACACATTACCTGACTGCATAATATAAGTTTACATAGCTATCTGAAACAGGAATTCCATGGTCTAGACTAGTAGCCTACTGTAGATGTCAACCAGTCAACCTGACATCTTCAATTGTGGATGGAGCAATCATCTATTTTAACGGTTTGACAGTCAAGGGCAAGATATGAACATCACCATCAGCCAGCCACTACACCTATATAGCCCACAGCTGCCACTATACACATTACTAGCTCTACGAATTACTGCATGTATGATTTATTTCCGTGTCATGCCACATAGCTACACGGCCCATCTCACATACAAGACGCCTATACTAATAACAATCGAGCATGTAGGCACAATATGTCCAGTTGTATCTTGTAGAAATTGTGGAACTAAGGCAAGCAATATTGGTAGAGCCTATTGTAATCAGCCTGCCTGGTCCGACTACGTAACAATTGAGAATGGAATGTTGTGGTGCGACAAAATCGCATCGCACGCCGTGTGCATTGGGATGAGATGTTATCATAGACTTCAATGGTGTGAGTTGAAAATCGAATTTTGTGGTGCGACAAAATCGCATTGCACGCCGTGTGCATTGCAATCGAATGTTGTCCTGCGACAAAATCGCACGCCGTGTGCATTGGCCTTTACACATACGTGACGGATAACAAATAAGGACAAAAAACATGTAAACACTGCATTATCGGGAGAGAGAGTAGCCGCTGCGTCTGCATGCGCCGCCATCTCATCTCTGTTACAATTAGAATAGATTTCCTTTTCAAGTCCCTTATGGGATGAGGATAAATAAAGAATAACTGCCAAAAGCTGCGGAACACTCAAGTCAATGGCATTGAAGAAAGGGCAACACTTAAGTCTCAGTGGGTTTTTGATACAAAATGCTTCTTGGGGACAAGGGAGGTGGGGATGACAGGGCAGTGGACAGGTGGCCTGGGGAGCACGTGGCCACCACTGGACTATCCATCAATGCGTCTGACACTGACCTAAGGTCGAATGGGGATTCAACTATTACTTGGAAGTGGTGACGGACACACACACACACACACACACACACACACACACACACACACACACACACACACACATTTTACAGTTACAAAACGGATGTGCTCACTTGTGTTCCAATCTGATTGGTGCTACGACCTGTCAGTAATTTAATTTTGAGCACCAGCAGCCACTTCTGACTGTTCAGTAACCATAGAACAAGCTGTGTCTGCAGGCTGGAGAGTGTGGAGCGGCAGGGGGATGTAGCTGTGCTGCCACCATGTGGACGTCATGTGTACAGACATTCAAATTGTTCGGGAAGTAGTGTCACTATGTATCCGCCTCCCTATGGAAAGCTGTTTGAACATACATTTAAATATATAATATATATATATATATAATTGTTTTAGCAATATTTCATTTAAAATATTTAAATATATATTATCTATATATACTACCGTTCAAAAGTTTGGGGTCACCCAGACAATTTCGTGTTTTCCATGAAAACTCACACTTTTATTTATCAAATGAGTTGCAAAATGAATAGAAAATATAGTCTAGACATTGACATGGATAGAAATAATGATTTTTAATTGAAATAATAATTTTGTCCTTCAAACTTTGCTTTCGTCAAAGAATGTTCCCTTTGCAGCAATTACAGCATTGCAGACCTTTGACATTCTAGCGGTTAATTTGTTGAGGTAATCTGAAGAAATTTCACCCCACGCTTCCTGAAGCACCTCCCACAAGTTGGATTGGCTTGATGGGCACTTCTTGCGTACCATACGGTCAAGCTGCTCCCACAACAGCTCAATGGGGTTGAGAACTTGAGATCTGGTGACTCCGCTGACAGAATACTAGCTGCCTGCTTCTTCCCTAAATAGTTCTTGCATAATTTGGAGGTGTGCTTTGGGTCATTGTCCTGTTGTAGGAGAAAATTGGCTCCAATCAAGCGCTGTCCACAGGGTATGGCATGGCGTTGCACAATTTAGTGATAGCCTTCCTTATTCAAAATCCCCTTTACCGTGTACAAATCTCCCACATTACCAGCACCAAAGCAGCCCCAGACCATCACATTACCTCCACCATGCTTGACAGATGGCGTCAGGTTCTGCGTCTCACAAATGTTCTTCTGTGTGATCCAAACACCTCAAACTTCGATTTGTCTGTCCATAACACTTTTTTCCAATCTTCCTCTGTCCAATGTCTGTGTTCTTTTGCCCATATTAATTTGTCTTTTATTGGCCAGTCTCAGATATGGGTTTTTCTTTGCCACTCTGCCTAGAAGGCCAGCATCCCGGAGTCGCCTCTTCACTGTAGACGTTGACACTGGCGTTTTGCGGGTACCATTTAATGAAGCTGCCAGTTCAGGACCTGTGAGGCGTCTATTTCTCTAGGAGACTCTAAACTAGAGACTCTAATGTACTTGTTTTCTTGCTCAGTTGTGCACCGGGGCCTCCCACTTCTCTTTCTACTCTGGTTAGAGCCTGTTTGTGCTGTTCTCTGAAGGGACTAGTACACACCATTGTAGGAAATGTTCAGCAATTTCTCACATGGAATAGCCTTCATTTCTAAGAACAAGAATAGACTGTCGAGTTTCATATGAAAGTTCTCTTTTTCTGGCCATTTTGAGAGTATAATCGAACCCACAAATGTGATGCTCCAGATACTCAACTAGCTCAAAGGAAGGCCATTTGTATAGCTTCTCTAACCAGCAAAACCGTTTTCAGCTGTGCTAACGTAATTGCACAAGGGTTTTCAAGGTTTTTCTAATCATCCATTAGCTTTTTAACGCGATTAGCAAACACAATGTACCATTAGAACACTGGAGTGACGGTTGCTGGAAATGGGCCTCTACACACCTATGTAGATATTCCATTAAAAACCAGATGTTTGCAGCTAGAATAGTCATTTTCCACATTAACAATGTATAGAGTGTATTTCTGATTAATTTAATGTTATCTTCATTGAAAGAAACTGTGCTTTTCTTTCAAAAAATAAGGACATTTCTAAGTGACTCCAAACTTTTGAACGGTAGTGTATATTATAGATAATTTAATGATGGATATCAAAAAATAAAATTCTTGATGCGCTAAATTTGTTAAAACTCTTTAAATGCATCCACGAATATCGAGGAGTTGAGGATGTGCTTCAAATGGAGGTGGGGGATTCCAAATGGAATTTATAATGCACACTGCTTTTACACTGCTTTTACGTACAGAACTTTTAATTGAGTGTCAGGTTGTAAACATAGAGCAGAGAGGAATGGGGCATTGTAAACAGCTCCAGGATCTCAGGCAAAAACCTGCCTAGACACGTCCCCAGTTGACGTCCTACGCCCCATCTGGGTTCTGAGATGACTCTAAGGGACTGACATATACAACACCAGACTTAACTCACACTAGTGATGTTCATTTTCATGTTTTTATTCATTATCGCGCAACATAAAACAATATTGTGGGTTGTACCACATACACTATGTATTCACATAATACACCATACAGCTACAAAGAGAGAGACTGAACAGAAAAAAACACCTTTTTACATACTTGACATGAAAAAAAAATAGAACCAAGAACAATTTCAAACTCAAAAAGGAATGTAGCTGCCAGTTGTGTTTTTTGGTTTGTTTTCTTTTCATATGGGGCAGCGTTTAAGCTATCCCAACTTTGGAGAGAGGACAAATTAGGTGATCAATAAAGATCAGTATTGAGGGTTATATTGTGTGTGTGTGTGTGTGTGTGTGTGTGTGTGTGTGTGTGTGTGTGTGTGTGTAGGTGTGGGTGTAGGTGTGGCCGTGGGTGGGTGTGTGGGCGTGTGTGTGAGAGAGTGTATAAAGTATGTAGGTGAGGAGTGAGAAAGTAAGTAGAGAAGTGCCTGAGGGAGAAACAGATGGAGGGAGTAAGTACACCATTGTTATGCTCTTATTGTTCCAATATCTTCACATCCCCCCTCATCATAGAAATGTACAACATACTCAAAAACAATAGCTTCTGGTGCATACACTGCAAGAATTCAATCAAGATAAGTCTTTTCACTTCAATATAATATGATTCTTCAATCCTCATACCTGTTACAATGAGAATAGATTTCCTTTTCAAGTACCTTATGGGATGACGATAAATAAAGAATATGACTGAGTGTTTTTTTTTTTTCAACAGATGTAATTCTGAGTTGACTGCCTTGCACATGACTGAGAAATTCCCATAAATTCAGCAACAGAGCAGTTTCCCATCCGTTGAAAACTGCCATATTCAAAGAATAGTTCTCTTGACATTCAAAGAGCTCAGAAAAATATTGGTATCAATATCGATAATAATTTTTAACCACAATTCCACAGTGAACCTGGGGGGATAGCACCATAGCACCAGCCTCCCCCCAAGCGCCTTCATGGGAGAGGGCACCAACTGCCATCATTCACTTCAGACTTGTATAGAAATTTACCAAATTAAAAAATCCATATACAGTATATATCATCAGCACCCATTATTATATAGATCCTAAATATTACTGAATCAATATAACTGTGTGGAATGTGGCTCATGCATTGCTGTTATCGAGAGGGTCTTACAGTGAGAGTACAATTTGAACAGTATCATGAGAAGTGAGACAAAGGAGTCAGAGTCCTGTTGATCATGTCCGTGACCATCTATGACAATTAACAAAAGACAATAATTACAAACTAATTACCTGGTTATCATCTGCCGTCTTCCATAAATGCTCCGCAATGCAAATTTTTTGTTTGGTACTACTAAGTGTTAAGTTGTCATGGTTTTTCACGACGGTATATCCGTTTCAACTGTTATCATCACTATCATTGATAACAATCAACAAGCACATTTAAAAAAACGGGTACGAGTACAGTAGCCTCTCACCTGATAGTCTAACACAAGGGGACAGGGTGGCTGGGCTGTGTCACCTCACTCTACGTCTCACACACAAGCACTTCTGATTTGGGTTCTGCCACCGTTCATGGATTAAAAACATGTCTCAACAGTTGTCAGAGGGTTTCAGACGGGGTGGATGTCATAGTCATACTCTGGCTCTAGGTGGTCTGGTTAGGTCAATCTCTTCTCATGGAGGGGGGCCTGGATGCTGTCAGAGGTATTGTGTAGTACAGTACTTATGAAAGCAAGACAGCAGTATTATTAATAAGTACGGTATACATTTACAGACACAACACTTTAGAATCAGTTGTGTTGTTTTCTGGTGATGAGGGCTGACAAGCTGAATGGACAAAAATCCACAGAATCATTCATGATTTAGTCATCATCCCTCACCAGTTAAATAATCTTACCTAAATATTTACATTTGTTCTCTCTCTCTCTTCTCTCGAGAAAATTCCAAAAAACTAAAACTAAGCTTCAAGTTGTCAATATTCCGTTCTTTTTTTTTCTTCTCATTAAAATCAAGATTAAAAGTGCTTTTATAAAATCTTTTCTTCTGTATGTACAATTTGTATTAGCTATAGCAGAAAAAAAACAATAACATCAACAACAATCATCATCATTAGTATCATATAATAAATAAGAATAAAAAAGTGGATTCAAATTAGTTATGTAGACGGAGCGCACAGAGAGGGGACTGTGGACAAATGCATGTTGCCGTGCCCTCGGTGGCCACAGCGTGTTGAAGCGTGTGGTGACCGTGACCAGTGTCTCTACAACATGAGGTACAGATAGCTCTACAGCCCCTGAAAAGCACCAGGGTTTCTCCCAAATAGGCACCAAGCAGACCCTGGCCACGCCGCACGCCTGGTGCCGCCCTGGAGCCTACACAGCACGCGCACGCACACACACACACACACACACATGCACAGAAACACACACGGAGGCACACACACGCGCACACAAACACACACAGGGGCACACACACACGTGATGCTTGGTGGCCCTCAGCGCCCCAGGCTCCAGGGCTGGGAGTGTTGAACCCTGTGTGGTGGGGGGGGCACCTACCCCTGATTAGCACCACCCCCCCCAGGGGACAACGCTCCCTTGGTTGAGACCAGGCTGACACCCTGATGGTGTTGTGTTGGGAGGTCATGCTGTAGGACCGCCAGGACCGGGCGCCTCAGTAACGGGGGGCTCCGCTGCTTCACGAACTAACAGGCCGACCGCTCTCTGTGCAGGGGGGTAAATCTGACCCACAACCACTATGGATCTCTTTCAGCATAGCCCTGCACTGGTGCACTGTGACCGAGGTTAAAAAAGACTCCATGCTCGCTAACTGTAAAACACGACGTGAGACATCCCCTTTAAAGCCCACAGACTGAGGGCACCGCAGAGGCAGCCGTGATGACTAGACCAGGTCTTACTCACAGCACCATATACTGTACAGGACTGAGATTTACCACCCTACACAGACCCATCAGAGTCACAGCACCATATACAGTATACTGAGTCACAGCACCATATACAGTATACTGAGTCACAGCACCATGTACAGTATTAGCAGGACTGAGTCAAAGCATATACAGTATACTGAGTCACAGCACCATATACAGTATTAGCAGGACTGAGTCACAGCACCATATACAGTATTAGCAGGACTGAGCCCTTCTCGTGCCAGTGTGTGTAGAGAAAGCACCAGTATGTATATGGGGGTGCCAGAGGCGTTG
The DNA here is from genome assembly GCF_963989245.1 of Nansenia antarctica. Classification (NCBI taxonomy): domain Eukaryota; kingdom Metazoa; phylum Chordata; class Actinopteri; order Argentiniformes; family Microstomatidae; genus Nansenia; species Nansenia antarctica. Next base: position 21,422,077 of record NC_137683.1, read on the forward strand.
CTGTCTAGTGTTCACACACTCTTCCCATCACTGTGTCTCAGGTACCAGCGGTCGGTGCGCCGGGCGTTAGGATGACCTATGATAGCAGTAAGGCGTGGCTCTGCGCTGAGTGACAACAGCCTCAATTAGGTGTGTACTGTTAATGTATGTGTGCACCATTTTTATTTTTGAAAGGGGGGGGGGGGGGTCACTGCTGCCCTTTAGAGTTTACAACGGGAAGTGCTCACCCCTCAAGGGAGGATTCTACCAAAGGAAGAGATTAGGACTTCAAGTGCCTGTTGTTCTGGTCACTCCTGGTCTGTGTTAAGAGCACCCTTATTCGGCATCAAGTGCCAGGAGGAAGAGGAAATGGAGAGACATCCCTGGGCAGGGAACGGAGGAGTGGAGGTGCAGCACCCGTAGTGAGGTGGATGATGAGTGGAAAATGGAGGGAAGAGGAGCCCTTCTCCTCATAGCAAGGCAAGCAGGAGGAGGAACCAGGAGGTTTGTCTATTTTGTATTTAAAAGGTGGTTTGGAGACATCATGAACGATTTTTCTAGAGACGTTCTACTCGCATTGTGGATCAGAGAAGTACAGTAAGTAGCTGTTGCTGTGAACGGTTCTTTACTCTATTTTGGTCATAATGATTAGCATTCATTGCCAAGCCTATTAGGTAAAACCTCCTTTTCCCGTTTGTTTGGATTCACATGTGTGTGTCTTGCTGAGCTGAGAAAGGCCCTTCCTCCAAATACAGGTTGAAATATGACAAAGGCCAAAAAGAAAACCAAAAGAAAAGTACTTCTACTCCATTCAGAACGCTGTCAGAACAGCCAAGCTTGGTTTTGACCTTCATTAGTACCATGTAGGGGAACCCTTTGAAAAACACATCTTGGCTCGCTTCCATTCAGAACCCTCTGTGGAAAGGTTTCAACACGTAGTAGTAGTACCCGTAGGGCAGTGCCGGAAGATTGTTCCCCTTGTGGGGAAGATTGATTCACTGTAACGGTCAAAGGTCACATCTCACCTTTATTATTGCCTTGCTGGGGGTGAGGGGAGCCAGCGTTCCGGACCTCCGTTTTGACGACCGAGCAGGCAGGACTTGGCCGAGCAGGCAGGACTTGGCCGGCTCGGGGAGCTTGCGGACGGCGCGGTGGAAGTTGTCCAGCACCTGGATGGCGCCGGACTTCATCTTCTGCCGCTGGCCCTCCTCGCTGCCGTGCTCGTCGGTGAGGGAGACCTTGTAGAGGGGCAGCACATGGAGCTGCTCGTCCTCGGGGATCTCCCCCACCTTGCGGTTGTCCTCTTTCGTCAGGGTGCACACCTGGGAGAGAGGCGGTGGTGGGGGGGGGGAAGGGGAAGGGGAGAGGAGAGAAGAAGAAGGGACAAGGTTTAGTGTCTGCTGAGTCATCGTGGCGGTGACTGGGCAGGGGGACGTTGTACTGCGGACACACACACAAGTCTCTCTGGCAACTACCCCCCTGAGAAACAGACGAACAACCTAAGAACAACATAGACATGCACAGATAGAGTGAGAAGGAGCGAGAGAGAAAGACAGACAGAGAGGCAGACAAACAGAGAGACAGATGGACAGAGAGAGACAGACGAACAGACGAGAGAAAGAGAGCGCGAGAGAGACAGAAAGAAAGAGCAAGAGAGAGCAAGAGAGAGAGAGACAGAAAGAAAGAGCGAAAGAGAGCAAGAGAGAGAGAGAGAGACAGTAGGTGTCGTACCACGTCCACGGTGCAGCCGTTGTGCTGGTCCTTGTGAGCGTGGGCACAGAAGTCCATGCAGGCGGTGACCCCAGAGAAGGGCCTGCCCTCCTTCAGCCCCAGCCTGGAGCCGCCGACTCGTTCTGACACTGGACACACACGGGGAACAGAACGGGTCATACCCTGTACGACAGCTAGCGAAACACCGTGCTATACGCTTAGAAGAATAAAGCTTCTAGTTAGTACCGAAAAACGTGTTGAAACCTTTCCACAGAGGGTTCTGAATGGAAGCGAGCCAAGATGTGTTTTTCAAAGGGTTCCCCTACATGGTACTAATGAAGGTCAAAACCAAGCTTGGCTGTTCTGACAGCGTTCTGAATGGAGTAGAAGTAGTACTCCACAGCAGAAACTGGACCGTGGACATTATTCACCCAGACAGACAGTGAGGGGTCCCTTCCCTGGACTGTGTACCCTACTCCCTGTAACTGGAGCTGGGGGGGAGGACAGGGTCACAGGCCTCTGCAGTGGAATCAGTTGTGTTGTTTTCCAAAGAAAAGAAAAGAAAAGAGCACATTTCCACAAACATGGAAACAACAAAGCAAGACTTGACCGAGAGGCAGACTCCTCTTGAAAAACAAACAAAAACAATCACATCAATATCAAAAAACAAAACAAATCATTGTCTTCATAATAACAATAATAATAATAATAACAATACCTATAATAACAACATTGACAGTAACAATAGCAATCATAATCATATCGATAATAGTAATAATTAGGAATCGTTAAAATGCTATGACGAAAGGAGAAGCGATGGAGGAAGAGCACCACAGGCAGTGTGTCTGTTTGGGGGGTTGGGGAGGGGGGGGTCCCCTAAACTGCTGCCTGACATGAGGTAAAAAAACAAAACAAAGAGTCACGAGGAAAAATCAGTCCTCCCTCCTTCTATTCCAGCTGACCAGAGAGAGAGAGAGAACACAGAGGATTGAGAGACACACAGGGACTGAGGGAGAGGTGAGATACCCATCCCTGCTCACCCCTCTCTCTCCACCACTCTACAGTGCCAGTCTGTGTAGGTTTCGCCCGTCCATCTGTCCGTCTGTCTGTCTGTCTGTCTGTCCTCACACAAAGTGCCTGTAGGGCCCAGTGACCTGGGTGAAGGCGTAGGGGGACACAGTGACAGTGGAGGTGGTGTGCATCGTGGGGGCGTGCCGCGTCACGGGCCCCTCTCTCGTCCTTGGTCTGGCCTGGTCCCGGACTAGCCCCTGCCGCCGCCCCCGCCGCCCCGTACTTGCGCTTCTTGCCGTAGGCCTTGATCTCCTCCTGGGAGAGGCCCAGTAGAGCGGCCTCCTGCTGCCTCTGCCGCGCCCGCTCCGCGTGCACCTTCATCTTGGCCTCCCACACGGCCAGGCCGTGGACGGGCTGGTTCAGGTTCTTGTGCTGGTAGAAGACCAGGGAGATGCGCGTGGGGTGGGAGCGGTCGGGCCTCTTCAGCGGCGTGGTGGCATGCAGCTCGCGCCGGGCGCACTCGATCAGGATGGAGCCGTGGGCCGGGGCCGGGGCCACGCCGCCGATGTTGGGGTCCAGGAAGTTGTGTTCGCTGTCCGACCAGTACTCCTCGTCGCACGGGTCCCCCCTCTGGCTCTCGGCGTCGCTCTCCGTCCGGTTGGGGTCCCAGCAGGCCTGGGGATCCGGCGGCTGCAGGGCGCCGGGGAAGAGGCGCCCCTCCGGGGCCGGGGACGGCGTTCTCCTGGAGCCCCAGCGGGGTCGAGACTCGACTCTCTCCCGCCTTGGGCCACATCTTGTCGGGGAAGCCCCCTCCGGCTGGGTTGCCGTACCCCATGGGCCAGGCCTTGGGCTGGGGGCTGGGAGCGGGGCTGTCCCAGTGGCGGGGGGTGCCTGGGTGTGGGGAGGGAGAGGGGGAAGGGGCGAACTTCAGGGAGGGTGATGGGGAGGGGGCGGGAGAGGCCATAGGGGTGTTTGGACCGGGGTAAGTGTTCCACTGCTGCTGCTGCTGGGGGTAAGGGGAAGACTGTAGGGAACGCTGGTGGAACTGCTGCTTGTCTGGAGTGAAGGGAGAGTCTGGAGGGCCTGGTGGTTTGGGGTTACTGTCCCAGCTTTTCGGCATCATGCTGCCGTTGGGTTTGTGCCCGGGCCAGGCCTCGGGCTGCAGTGTGACGCTGCCAGTGCCCTCGTCCACGGGTACGTCCATGGGCTCCTGCTTGATGACAGGGGTGCCTCTGTGGGAGGCCAAGGAGGAGGCCGAGGGTGGCCGCGATTGGCCGAAGTCCGGAGGCTGGTGGGGGTAAGCGCTGCTGCGTTGGTTGGCCGCGTCTCCGTGCTGCTGCTCGGGATGGCCGGGGTAGGAGTGAGCCAGTCTGGCCTGGAGACTCTGGACGTCTGGCTTCTTGTCCACGGGGGGAGGAGGAGCAGCCTTGGCTCCGGGACTGGCTTTGGGCCAGTTGGAGCCGTTCTGGCCCTCGTAGCCGAGGAGCTCTGGGGGGAAAAGTGCATTGGGAGGGTAGTTGTAGTACCCGTAGGGCAGTGCCGGAAGATTGGGGTGGTAGCCGTTGACGGGGCCGGGTGCAGGGGGCTGGCCGTTGGGGAGGCCGGGACCCCTTGCATAGTAGCCAGGGTAGGAGTAGACGTTGTAGGGGTCTGCCTGGGGGTAGCTGCTCAGGGCTCCGTTGAAGGGCTGGAGGCAGTCCACAGGCTCCTTCTTTATGGTGGGCTTCACTTCCTGTTTAGGGATCGCTAAGAAGAGGACAGAGAGAGAAGAAGAGTAAGGCGTGTGTCGATCACCGGTAATCAGCTTTGCAAGGATTTCTTAAAACCCAGCAATCAGAATCGATGCAGTATTTTAATTTCGCCAAGGCAACTCGGTGATGTAACAGTAGACTGTCTCTCTTCTTGGTGTCATAACTCATCACTTGGTTGTAAACCCAGGACGTGAAAGTTGCATCTGTTACTATAGTAGACACTGCAGGCACTGTGGTAAATGAATACTGTAATAACTCCTACTGTAATACTGTAATACCTCACACACTCAGGGGGAGGGGGAGGGGGAGGCAGAATCAGCCGCCAGACACATGTACTAAACAGACAAACACTGGCGTTGCTCAAACCACCCACAAGCAATGGTTGTCAGACTTACCTTTGCTGTGATGATTTGAGGGCGTTGTATGTTTAGTCTCTCGCCGATCTCCACACTGCCTGGTCGGCTGGTCCGGTCCGGTGCGCGCTGTAGTTCAGGAGGGGGAAGGATAAAATCAGTCGTCAGACACACACAAAAGGGAAAACCGGTGTTGCTCAACTCACACACAGGCAAGGGTAGTATGACTTCCCATTACTGTGATGAATTGAGGGCGTTGTATAAAGTCTCTCGTGTGGTGTGGAATCGTAGGTCCGTTCCCGTCGTTCGAGCCCTCGATTTCGCCGGTGCGTGGAAGGAAGGTCGGATCTCATGTAGAACGGAAGCACCGGCATTTATACTCTCACAATCATGGGAGTGATTGTGATTGGGAACACCTGTGGAGAAGCAGATGGACGTACACACAAACACTCATTCACACCACCACACCCTGACACGCCCACTCATTCATACCTGTCATTCCACCCCGCTTCATATGCCACAAAGACTTTCTTCTGTTCTGAAGGCAAAAGAGGGGGTCCAACCCGGTACTAGCCAGGTGTACCTTATAAAGTGGCCAGTGAGTGTGTAGGCTAGTCCAGCAGTCTTTCATCAGGGCAATTAGGATATTAGAATAATTACAAACCCTTAAAACACAAATAATACATTGAGAGGATTACATCTTTATTTATTAAGTTAATTTGTTGTTCCTTTATCGATATTTAATGTTGCTAAATACTTGAACAAGTTTAACGTGGGCGCTTCTATTTTGAATAAATCCTCATTTACGTACACCCGAGGTAGGTGGGCGGAGTCCCACTGTGGTCATTCGGGGAACATCGAACTGAAAGTAAGTATTTCTGGAGGGAAACGCTGTTTTGTTTTAAATGATGTTTCTGTGCATGTGTTAGCTTGTACTAGTATACCTTCTCGTGGAGGAGGAAAAGCATATAGTGAAAAGAAAAGGGGAGGCTTAGAGCCAGGGGTAAGAGCAAGCTAAGAAAGACAACAACTTCCTGACAGGATTGCAGAGGATCTTTTCTTCAGGTATCACATTATTTTTGCCTGTGTATCACTGGAAAAAGTACGTACTTTATCATAAAAGCATTACACTTTTTAAGATCTCTAAGAGACAGGTAGATCGGTGCAACCCGTTTTATCCCAGATAGGAGTCAGTGATGATGCAAAGGGAACAAACATGTCGTGATGTAATCACATTGTATCTTCTTTAAGATCACGGGTGCATTCGTAAAATCGCTCCGAGAGCGCCGGAGCGCACACTGGGTTCAACGTCATAAAAGGGTGATTTGATTGGACAAGAGGCACCCTATGCTCATACATTCTAAGACCGTCGTAAGTGAATGAGAGAAAATGGCCACGTCCGACTTGGACGGTGAGTATTATTTTATTATCGAATTGATTTCTAATGAAGAAGAAGAATTCTTGTTATTCCTACTGAAATGTTTCTACTCATTTTGTATTTTTTTCAAATTTTTTTTTATTGTTGTCCAGTGTTTCCTCCAGGAAATGTTACAATGGTGGCGGGTGGGCGTGACCGCGCGCGCAGCGCGCGCGATTTTTTCCGCGTGCACGCGCATGAAACGCGCGCGCGCGCTCAAAACAACGTTGTTTTTTTTTTTTTTTTTTCCTAATCACAGCCAAAACTAGAGGATGGCCAAAAAAAAGAAAAAATGAATATACAGAATATAAACTTGTGACTGACAGTCACATACACACACAAAGATCATCAGCTATAATATAATACGAAGTAGGCCTACATGAGCACAAAAGCGGCTAACGTTACTGATTAACTGTTTACTGTAGTGCAGAGAGATGGTAGTCGTAGGCGGCGTATCAAATGACAAAGCTAAACGTTTAATGAAGGACATGAACGATTGTCAACAACACACTCAAGCAGTAAATAGAACAGTCTAAACAACTTGGGTACTACGGACGGAACAATAGTCTCAACCTATAGTTCCGTGCGTGAATTATGTCAACCCACCACATTACAGAAGTAAAATCACAGTCAGATGGAGCATTCGGTAAACAGCTGAGTATCAGCTGAGTTAAAGAAAACAAACTCTTACCTTTGATGAGACCCACATGAGCCCTGTTTTCCCGTACTTCTCCCGTGTGTCTCTTATTGTCCAAATGTTCCCTGAATTTTAGCTGCATGTTTTTCCAGCATGTAATTCCGTTGTCAATAAAAAAATCGTCTCCCCTTCTTTTCCCCTTGACAATACTGTGTCGTTGCTAAAGTGACGGCACATAAGAATCGTTTTTTGACTTGCAAATGTCTGCTAACGTAGCACTTGAAACTGGCGCTGGACTGCAGCTGCTCCCGCGTTAGCATTAGCATCCATCTTTTCTTCTCCCTTCTCACCGTCACGAGCTCAAATGACACTTGTCGGCCGATCTAACTCTTAACACTCACTTACAGGACTTCTGACACCATGTCGTGTTATTCTATTAAACATACACGTGAGTCCTTCTGTATTTCAATGTAAGTGTCTTTATTTTAACTCGCTCTGTAAGCTCTACAATACCGGTCTCTTGTTGTCTCGTCGTAACCTGCCCACCTGACCTGGGGGGTATTCCATCAACGTCGCTAAAGGAAAATCCTGGCTTATTTTTGATAACTCTCGCGAGACCTATCAGAATATGCCTGGATATTTGTAAGAACTCTCGCGAGATTTATCAGACTAAACCTGGATTTTCCCTTTAGCGATGTTGATGGAATACCCCCCGGATGTCACTACGGTGGCCTGTACACAATAACAATAATACCACAGTTCACATTTAGACCAATCAGGAGCCCTTGTGTCACGTCGTCAACTGAATGTCATTAATCTGATTTTGGATCAGCGGTTAGAGAGAGATGGGCGTGGATTTAGGTGCACTTTTAGTCAACATCCATTATAGCGCTGATCTAGGATCAGATATATTTTAATCAGCTCAAATGTTTTTTTGTTTTTTGTTTTTTTTGAGAACTTTTTTTTTTTTTTTGTGTGTGTGGACTGAATCAATTCGTGGCGGAGGAAATTCCATCGTGGCGGCCCGCCACCAATAAATGCATGTAGAGGAAACACTGTTGTCTTGTTGTCTATTTTAATGTGGATTGATGATTCACTTGATGATTCACTTGCTTAGTCACATGTATTGATTGTAAATCGCTTTGGAATATGGCGTCTGCTAAATGCCAAAAATGTAAATACACACAAGAATACGTTTTTGTGTCATTGTTACATGAATGAAAGTGTGATATTGGGGTCAACATTTCAAAGTGGTTTAATACCGATAGAAACAATGTTTAGTACTGTTTAGAATAAAAGTTATTATTATTATTATTATTATGATTATGATTATTAACAATAATATTATTATTAATAATAATAATAATTCTTCATTCAGATACTGTATGTACTTTCTCAGATGATGAGCAAGAGACAAGAGACTTTTTATTCATTTTCTTATTACGTTGTTAAATGTTTATCTATTTATTTCCTATCTATATGTATCTATTGCCATTTTTATTTCTATTATTTATTTATTTTTTAAATTATTACTATTTTTATTGTTCTGTATTTCTTTTAATGCTATGTACAAAGCTATATGTAAAGCACTTTGAATTGCCCCTGTTGTATAAAATGTGCTATACAAATAAACTTGCCTTGCCTTGCCTTACAGAACATTTAGACAAATACTCTGACGAGGAGAAAAAACAAATACAACTACTAGTATCTGATCTGTAAGTGTCCATCTGATTTTTATACACCTTTTTGCTCCAGTCCACTGTAGTCCGCTGTATCCCCATTGACCACATAGTCATTAAAGAGTACCTTTATATTATAGACGTTTGCACCACAGACCAGGGCAGAATATGTATTTCCAGGATTTTAAATACTGAAGGTGTGTTTGGTGTAGATTGTTGAGGCATTTCAGGTTATTTCAAATATTTGTATTGTCCAGGTCTGATGTGCCTTAAGTGTGTTCCTCACCTCTCTCACATTCTCTCTACACATTTACACATTACACATTTACATTGACACTCTTGCTTGTTGTCTCTTACTCACCTTGTCTCACCCCCCCCCCCCCCCATCCAGCATGAGAATAGCTCGCGAACTTAATGCAAACGCTCATTTACCAGATTTAATGAACAGATCGGAAGGAGGAAGACATAACGAACCAAATGACTCATTGAATGACTCATTCCAAAAACTATTGAAGTGGTTCAAGCCTGATCCTACCCAACCTTTTGGTACAGGACTCTTCCTTATACTTATTTATACATTATTCTTTATTCACATACCACATGGTTATTCACTATAAAGTCAGAATACATAATACACAATGAAGAAAGGCTACAGCAGTACAACTCATAGAGCACTGTAAATGACAAATGCCATGTCAAGTTCAAAGAGAAATGTTAAGAGGTTATGTGACATATTTGTTTCCAATTATTATTATTTTATGTTTATATTTGTTAATATTCCAATATTTGTTTCTATTTCAGAAAATATTAGTTTCTCCCCTTCAGATCAAAGTGCACCAAACCCTAATCTGGCTTTGGTTGGAAGAGTGCTTGCAAATATGAAAGATAAACTTGATGCTTATAAACAGTATAGAAGAGAGAGAGAGGGAAGAGAGAATAACCATGAAAACCAAGATCTCAACAATCCTGGTCAAAGCGATGGCAGTAGCTTCACTGGACAAATAACAAGGTGGTATGAGAATCTAGAATCTGCAAGTACAACCCTGGAAAACCTATTCACCAAATGGAGCAAATCCTACACTTTTTTTCCTACTCCACAGCTGGGTAAGTTGTTAATCTGTGATTCATTTTTCATCAGGCCTGGAAAGGGTTTATCTGAATAATATGACATTAGAATTTCTGTTTCTATTGTTACAGAAAATGAAGAAACTCCAGAGCCACCAATATCTCTTGGATTGAAAATTGAAAATGAACGTAAGTGTAACTATGTGAAGACCAAATGGGTGTGTATTCAATTAATCATTAGGATACTTGATTTGTTTGTTACTTAATCATTTTATGTTGACTATGGATAACGTGGGTTGAGTTACTAATAGATTGATATACATGATGTGTTCCATTAATCTACCTTTTGTTCATGACTTCAGATACTCAGAGATGCTGGAGTTGCAACCATCTTAAGGTGAGAGGATCAAACTTATTTTACACTCACAATCTGTTTCACAGTCAGAAGGCAGCCTCAAGGCAGCTCCACAGTCCTGACATTTCCACTGTTGTACTTCCTTGCACACAGTGAAAAATGAAACATTGTTTTTTAACTAGTTCGATTATATTCTAAATAGAATAGTTCAATGTGTTTGAATTCAAGATCCTGCAATTGTACTACAAACATATTTCTGCACTATTTACTTAAAATGTGCATACCTGATCGCTATCTTTCCATGCAAAAAAATATGTTTACTGTATTTACTGGCAGTTATAATGTTAGAAAATAGTGATTTTTCTCTCCAGCCGTATGGACCAGCTGTCATGGCTAGTAGGAGGTTGTACTGTGTCGTTCTCTTGATGGAACTACAGTAACATAGGAAAGTATGTCGAGAATTTGTCTTTGATGATATTATTTATATATGAGGATCAATCTTGAACAGAGCTCAGAAGACTGGATTCAGGTTGAGCCCACAGTGTCTACAATGAATGAGACTACAATGTACAGGTACAAACTCTGGACATCAAAGTTATTGTTTATATTTGTTATTTAAACTTAATAGCATTTGAGACATCTTCTGCCCCTCAGCACTACATCTCCTAAAGACACCCGCTTTCCCCTCTACTGTGTCCCTAAAAACTTATATTGCCCCCCTTGTACTGTTTCTCTGTTTCTCCAGTGTAATAAAGTTTTAGGAGAAGGTTATAGGAGAAGGTTTTTCCTTCTATCAATGGCCCCGGGCCTGAGCTGGATTACTCTTCCTGCTACGAATGGTGGACTGATGATTCACATGCTTAGTATTCAAATGTATTAATTGTAAGTTGCTTTGGAATAAGGCTAAATGCCAAAAATGTAAAATGTAAATGTAATTTTTTCTACTTTCTTTATTTTCATTCCTCTCATTCCAGTCTTGAATCCTCTCCAGGACATTTTGAGTGCAGAGTGTCAGGGCTGCGTTGGGTGTGTGAGAGCAACGTCAGCTTTAGGTATCGCTTTAGCTGCTGGGAGCCTCACAGGGCATTTTTGCAGAACATGCATTTGGAACAAGGTGGCCCTCTACTGAATGTCTCCATAATTTCAGGCGAACTGAAGGAAATTCATCTGCCTCACTTTGTCTGTATAGGTGAGTATAGCAACAGCTCAGACTTCAAAGGTTGTCTTGTTAATAATCTTAATTAAAATGCAGCAATATTTGTAGTTGCAGTTGCAATGTATAGAATTACAAGTTACCAAAATGACTTTAAACTGAAGCACAAACTGTACTGACTGAGACGGGGGGCGGCAGTGGCACAGGAGGTAGAGTTGGCGTCTAATGATTGCAAGGTCGGCAGTTTGGTGGTTCGAACCCCGGCTGGTGTCGAGGTGTCCTTGAGCAAGGCACTGATCCCCTAATTGCTCCAGGGTCACGTCTATGGCCGACCCCTTGCCTAGTGCATAAAATACCAAATTCCAACAATTGCCTGACAAGTTGATTGCATGGCAATAAAACAATTATTATTATATTATTGAATTTGAATGTGTGTCATGTATCTATGCAGAGCCAGGTTCCTCCCAGTTCTCCTTGAGGAATGACATGAAGGTGCTACACGTGAAGGACAGCCTAGTGTGTGTGGAAGAAGTGTATCAGGTGACACGCTTCCATGTCAAGCTTCTCCATCCCTCGTTCTCTGACATTGGTGTGGCACTGAGGAAAAGGTTCCGTAGGAGAGTACACTGTGATCTCCGAATTTATCGCTCCACGAAAGTTATCCTCACACTGCACACGTATCTGATCCCAAGGAACCATAAACTTGCAGAGGTGAGGCCCCATTCCAGGCAGAAAGCTTCTGTTGTGAAATGATGTTAACAAGGCAACATGATTCTGATGCGTCTCCTGATGTGCTACACAGAGCTTGGACAGAGAAGAGGAGTCTTATGGATTTTCAAGACTTCCGAAGCCAAAACCAGAGAGGTCGTGTCGTTTGGGGAGCCACTTACGCCTCAAGACCTCGTGTCTATCCCGTATAACCCCTGATGTGCGGTTTGAGCTGCCAAAGAACACATACATTTTAATCAGAAATGACATTACTCAGATCTACAATTACAAAAACGTTAAAAGAGACAAAAAAAGAGTTTCATTAATGATGTTGTTTTATTCTCGTAGCTACTTTATAAAAGACCACAATGTCAATATACATACGTTTTCAGGACTTACAACTTGTTTTACTCTGCTTTCAATGAATTCAACCACTTACAGAGAGTGAAGTTCAGACCCACCATGCCAAACTACTTTGAAGTATATATCAAGGATGCTGCAATTGACTTTGAGATGGAATTATTAGATGAGAAGGAGAAGGAACCCATCTGGGAGGCAGAAATACGAGCAGGTCAGAACATTGCTGGTACATGTATGCATGTTATGTTCATCCAATATTTCATATTTGAAAGCTTTGACTGATTGATGTTTTATGTTTGGCGTCCATTGTAGTTGAATACCAAGATGGTACAAGCATAGGAGGTATGTAAACATTACAGGTGAAAGGGATTCAACTTTATTGTCATGTGCAGGGCCCGCGCCCTTCTATTTCAGCATCCACATTGTTTTCAAAACGTATCCAAATTTAACCCAAAATTGACACCTCTCTTTGTCCTGTTTCTCCTCGTCAGCTGAACAGTTTGTAGATGGATACAGACCAGAGCTCATCCAAAGGGTCAACAATGTGGCTGCCATCGCAGATTATCTTCTCGCAAGAGGCATGATCTGTGGAGAAGGGAATGCAAATATCAGTGCTGCACAGACCCGTCAAGGCAAAATGAGAGTGGTGTTTGATGCTCTGGATTCAGGCGGTCCACAAGTGAAAGTTGCATTCTTCACAATACTTAAACGGGTGGAGCCCCATCTTGTCAAAGACTTGCATAACTCATGGTAAGACTTATAAAACTCATGTTCCCCTTTGTAGGGCAGAGTGGTGGTGGCCTAGTGGACAGTCAGTTGGACTGGTGATCAGAAGGTCTTGAGTTAAAATCCCACCTGGGAACACCACCACTAGTGTGCCCATGAGTAAGACACTTAGCCCTAAATTACTCCAGGCAGACTGTCCCAGTAATCCCTAATTGTAAATCGCTTTGGATAAAAGCGTCTGCTAAATGTTTACAACTGAATCTTTATCTACTGTAGGATTACACCAGTTTATGTTATGCTTCTGTTTTGTAACTTCTTAATTCCAGTGGAAGCTAAAACAATAGCCTTAGACAAAAGGTGCTACCTAGAACTCAAAAGGAATGTTTGGCTTGTCCCTGTACGTCTTTTTAGGTTCTATAGGTGCAGTACAGTACCACCCTGTTCTAAGAATGTGCATGTGTGAGAGTTAGGTTGTTATGCGCCATGTGTTTTCTATTCAACATGAATAATCCCATGTAATGGTTCATTCTACGACGCTAATTATCTCATCTCTAATGTGTTTTACCTCTTTTCTTCACTCCTAATTGCACCACAGCCACTCCTAAGCCAACGGACAATGTTGGTCAATGAGCCGGACAAGACCATAAATGGGCCCAAATTCTTCTTTAATTTGATTATTAATTTAATTATTGTTTACTTTATCTCCTTGTCATGTGTAGTATGTTATTCTGAACTATGATCTGAGCATATCCACACACAGTTTCTATGTGTTACCTGACAAATGACATCCTGATTTTGCATCTGATCATCATATTTGTAATGTTAGAAGCGCTTTAGTTTGGATCTTTTTTCCAGGCTGAAATTAGTCAAATAGGGCATAAAGCTAAAGAGGTTAACCTTAAAAGCTGTTTAATGACAAGATGTTGAGGACAAATGTTGAGAAAACTCTGGGAGACCATACAAGGGGTGATAAGGGCAAATAAGAGAAGAGATAATTTAGATATTAGTTAGCATAGTTAGTTAGTTAGCATCCCGGAACAAGGGGGGTGCAGCAGGGGTATCAACATTGTTCACTCTTGTCTCGACCTGTGAGCTGGAGGAGATGAACAGGAGACACGTCTCATGAACAAACTGCAGGACTCCTTAGCAGAGCACCTTATTATTACTCTTAAATTGATTTAATGATGTTTCACTGACAGCAACAAATACTGTAAATACATGGTAGCAGAAGACACATTGTAAATAAACAATAAAAATAGGCCTGTCTACAGTGAAACTGAACTGAATTGGTGCCAAATGTCTAAATGTATCACAATGAATATGAAAATGATATTTTATATATATATATATACAGTACAGTACAGTATATTAAACATACATTAGCTATCCTGTGTTATCCTGAATGATTTCCTTCAAGCCTGTTATCTCCTCAGTACCTGACCTCAACTCAACACATTGCAGGATCTCTGCTTCGCCGCTACGACTGGTAGTTTGGAGGCAGGCGGATGGGGACATGGAGAGAACGTTGTCATTGTAATGGATGAAACAAATGTGTCTGATGCCATTCATTATTCTGTTCCATCCATTACAATGAGCCCGTGCTCCCCCTTTCCTCCATCCACCAGCCTCCATTGGTTGATAGAGGCTACGTTCGTAAATTCACTCTGGAAATCTCATCAGCACTCATGGAATGCCTCTTGTCCAATCAAATTACTTGGTCCCTATGACGTTGAACCCAGTGTGCGCTTCGGCTTCTCTGAGTGTATTTACAAACGCAGCCAGATAGAGAGAATGAAGGGAATGCACTGATTCTCAAATACCTTAAGTTATCTCATCACTCAATAGGGAATATCGGACAAACCGGACAGTGTATTATATTCTCTCTTTTTTTTAATGGTTGAAATGGACACCAAGACTGCATGAATTATAATTTTTATTAAAATTACTACACACAAAATTGATCCATGTTTGATAATAACGTTTGCAGGCTAACGGCACCAGCATGTGCAATTCCCTGCCTTATCTCTGTATGGCCACACACTCTCAGCCAGGGCCACACCAACCAGGCTTGTCCCCTGGTTTGCCTGATTGTGTACCAGCTGAGCCATCAGAGGAGTCACTCTCAACGAGAACATGAGGTTCTCTTTCTCCATCTGTTTCTTAGGGTCAGGGTTAGGGTTAGGGTCTCTCTCCTCTTGACTGCCTCCATCCCTTTCTCCATCCCTTTCTTATGCTTTTCAAATTTCTCCTTCACCTTCCACATTCTGAGCATTTCTCACTCCACATCCTGCCTGTCTTTTGGGATTTTCATCCACTCCTTCCCCTTTTCCTGGCTCAGTTTCACTCTTTCCTCAGCCTCCATTACCAGGGTCTCTCTCCTCTTGACTGCCTCCATCTCTCATTTCTATTTGACTAACCTATTATGTACCTTTGTTCTCTACCAGTGTCCTCCCACTAACTGGAGACCCTCGTTTACATGGCTGACACCAAGCGCCCCTTCACTTCTCCAACTTGTCCTCTAATGATTTTTTTGGGCTTCATCGGATCAACGTTCTTTGCTCCCTACTACAAGTCGGTAGCCGATCAAATATTTGTAATGTTGATAATCATCAATGACACATTCGCTAGTCAATTGCTAGGCCCCAACTAACCCAGCTTGTTTTGTGAGCCTGCTAAGAATGTAAAGTAGTGTTCTAGTTAACTAGGTAGTAGTGGGGATTACTCACAGAGTCCATTGCATTGACTTGACTAGCGAGGGTGTCATTGATTTTCAACAACGTTGAAATGTATTTACATTTATTCGATGTGGACACCTCTATGGAGGAGCAGGACGTTACGTAAAAAAAGTGTTCAAAAGAATAAATATTGCAACTTTATTTTATTTAAGTCATTCATACAGTTTGTCTCATGACAAATATGCAACACTCCCGTATCAAAATCCCAAAATAAACTTAATCACATTTTAAAAATTCAAGGTACACTTTTGTAACATTGTGCAAAACCCACCTCACCCATTGCAAGACAAAAAAAAGACATAGGCCTACAATATAATTTTTATACTATACAGATAGAGAACTGTACAAAACATTCGGATGCAGATTTACCTCAAATGTTTGTCCTTTGCATGTATAGATTTTCTGCTTAGCACCTCAAATGAAACAGTTAATCACAGACATCTTCAACAAACATAACATTATAACAAGCACATCAATGTCTTTAAGTTAAACTATACATTAACCTACAAGCAGCTGTTGAAGTATTGTATAAATTAACTCCTAATACTCTTCTACCACTTCTTTTGGTTTTTAAAGTCATCTGACTACTTTAATACATAGTCATTAATTCATTCATAATAGCGGAATGCTGTCAACTCATTACATTATAGAACCGTTACAGTTCTGCCCTACGATGCAGTCTTGTCTTTCCAGACGTATCCAGGCCCAAACCAGAGACGAAGAACAAGAGGACTGCTAGGGCTTTCACACCGGCAAAGAACCGTGCCGGTTCGCGTTTGGGAGCCTCCGAACGTTGGCGCTCCATAATGTAAGGAGGTTTCCGAACGCGAACGCGAACCGGCACGGTTCTTTGCCGGTGTGAAAGCCCTATGAGTGCTGTAGGGATTGACCTGAACCCTGACAGGTTAAAGCAATGTGGTGAAGCACATCAGCATTACGTATGCTTATACCAGCTAAATGCACAGCGGTGTATTAACAACGGCGAGCCACTATGGTTTGTCCAGACATTCATATTTAGTTAAATCCCTTCTTTTATCCAGTGCACTCCAATAATGAACACCCATAGCTGGATTAGTTTAGCATTATCCTCTTCTGGGGGGGGGGGTCACACACATTTTGGACAAATACATATTTATATAGTTATTTAAGATTGGACACGCTTACTTCACGTTGCCTATACCAGAGAGTGCTCGCTCAGAAAGTATATAACAACTTTGGTCAAAAACCAAACCATTCTGTGCCCTTTCACAAAGGCATCTGAGGGATGTAAACCGCCATCACACAGGAATATATTTCCCCTCAAACATAGATGACAAATGGATATGGTTTGAGAAGTGCCCCAAAACGGCTAGATCAGTCCCTAATGTCACATCCTCAATTTGAGCGAATGCCTTCATCTTCCTCTTCTTCCTCTTCCTCATCTTCCTCACCATCACTCACCCTGTAAAGTTCATCTGCTGAATCATCTTGTCCCTCTTCCTCCTCTCCCTCACTCCTCATCTCTTCCTCTTGCGTATAATCACTTCCATCTTCATCCTCTTCATCCTCCTCTCTATCCTCCTCCTCCTCCTCCTCCTCCTCCTCCCCCTCCTCGCCATCTACTATGGGACCTAAAGGGAGACAATACATACAATCCTCCTTAATTTTATCATACTTTATTATTTGTTAAAAAAAAACTCAAAATCTGAGACAGTAGCACAGTAAAGAGAGAATTTGATCAATGAGAGTTGTGTGTGTGTGTGTGTGTGTACACAAACCCAAATTCTCCTTCCCCATGTTTAACTCACAGAGGGAGTCGATGTAGTCGATGACATGGCTGCGTGTGCTGGACAGGAAGGCATCTAGCTTGGCCTCCATGTCTTCCCCCAGTGTGTCCGTGTTGACAGGGAAAGACTCTGGGTCGCACAGAGGCCTCTTCAGCTGTCGGCGGAAGCTGAGACAAACACACAGATCCATGTTAGATATGAAATATCACAGTAAGATTTTTTTTTTTTAATTCAACATATTTCCATTGCAGCTATTCACATGCAATTTAGACTAGACATTGGTATTAACTCAATAAATCTACACAATTGTAACACTCCAATCCATAATGTCCAATCCATTATGTGCAATAAAGAGAAATGACACAGGAAAAATTTATTGAACACGCAAACTGAAAATGATTTAATACTCTTGAGTAATGGAGACTTCTGGGGAGATTGCAAAAAGGAGACCGTGGTGGTGGAGTGCATTGCCTATTGTTTTCTTTGTGACAACTGTACCACTACTTCCAGGTCTTGGTACTTGGTCCAGGTACTGGTCTAATCGACACTAGCCTGAGCATTTTCAGAATCCTATCAGGGTAAGACCCTTTAGGCAAAAGATCTAACCATTAGAAGTAGGGCTAGACTAAAGCTCCTGGACAGGGCCATTTTGCCAGGAGACACACACACACACACACACACACCATTGAATAAGTACAGTACTACACTCCACAAAAGAGACACAGATATTTCCAATAATCAGACACACAAGTACTAACCTTTTCCCAGCTGATTTGTACCCCTACAACAACAAATTAGAAAACAGAGTATTATATAACAATCAATAATTCCAGGAACCAGAACAAACATTACTGTTTTTAAAACATCACCTGAGGCTAATAGTAAGGCCTGTCATCGTGTTGCCCACTGGAGAAGACTACATTGTTGTGTTCATCCTCAATAGTTTGTTTTTCCCCTTATATACCGTGTTGCCTCAAGCTGGAATATCTTTATTCATTAATCATTCATTAAAAGCATTAATTCCTTCATTCATTCATTTACTCATTCACCTCGAGGAAACGGAAGGGGTCGTTCTCCTGTATGAGTCCCTGGAGGCCAGAGCGGACCTCCTGCAGACAGGCCTGGTCCTGGCTGATCTTAGCCACGTTACTCTGGATCTCCTGTACACACTCTCGTTCACTGCAGCGTGGGCCTTCCCGGAGCTCCGAGAGGAACGCGTCCATCTTCTCCTTCAACACCTCCCCCAGGGCAGTCAGCTGCCGGTCAGACTCCTCCAGGAACCTCTGGAATGAGAGAGGGTAAATGCAGGAGATAGGTATAGATTCAGATTCAGATTCAGATTCAGATAACGTTTATTGCCATTATGCTTGACACATATAGGAATTTGTTTTGGCATTTACAGAAGGTGCACAGTGTTTCCTCTACATGCATTTATTGGTGGCGGGCCGCCACGAATGAATTTCCTCCGCCACGAATTGATTCAGTCCACACACACAAAAAAAATAAAGTTCTCAAAAAAAAAAAAAAAATCTGAACATTTTAGCTGATTAAAATATATCTGATCCTAGATCAGCGCTATAATGGATGTTGACTAAAAGTGCACCTAAATCCACGCCCATCTCTCTCTAACCGCTGATCCAAAATCAGATTAATGACATTCAGTTGACGACATGACACAAGGGCTCCTGATTGGTCTAAATGTGAACTGTGGTATTATTGTTATTGTGTACAGGCCACCGTAGTGACATCAGGGGGGTATTCCATCAACATCGCTAAAGGGAAAATCCAGGTTTAGTCTGATAAATCTCACGAGAGTTCTTAAAAATATCCAGGCATATTCTGATAGGTCTCGCGAGAGTTATCAAAAATAAGCCAGGATTTTCCTTTAGCGACGTTGATGTAATACCCCCCAGGTCAGGTGGGCAGGTTACGACGAGACAACAAGAGACCGGTATTGTAGAGCTTACAGAGCGAGTTAAAATAAAGACACTTACATTGAAATACAGAAGGACTCACGTGTATGTTTAATAGAATAACACGACATGGTGTCAGAAGTCCTGTAAGTGAGTGTTAAGAGTTAGATCGGCCGACAAGTGTCATTTGAGCTTGTGACGGTGAGAAGGGAGAAGAAAAAATGGATGCTAATGCTAACGCGGGAGCAGCTGCAGTCCAGAGAGCTTCTTCGAAAAATTAAACGAAAACAGCGACAGATGGATGGATTTTTCAAGAAAAAAGATGTCCCAGACACTTCAAACATTGCTGAAGCTAGCAGTGGCTATGAGCGACCCGAAACTGCATGGCTGGCAGGACCAAAGAAGCTAGGTGGTGGATCAGCTAACAGCGTTTATGGCGGGGTACCACCACCACCAGCTACAACTACAACTACAGCGGGAGAGCCATCAGCATCGGCTAGCTGTGTTGGTGTATCAGCAGACATTAGCAAGTCAAAAAACTATTCTTATGTGCCGTCACTTTAGCAACGACACAGGATTGTCAAGGGGAAAAGAAGGGGAGACGATTTTTTTATTGACAACAGAATTACATGCTGGAAAAACATGCAGCTAAAATTCAGGGAACATTTGGACCTTCAGAGACACACGGGAGAAGTACGGGAAAACAGGGCTGATGTGGGTGTCATCAAAGGTAAGAGTTTGTTTTCTTTAACTCAGCTGATACTCAGCTGTTTACCGAATGCTCCATCTGACTGTGATTTTACTTCTGTAATGTGGTGGGTTGACATAATTCACGCACGGAACTATAGGTTGAGAGTATTGTTCCGTCCGCAGTTGAGTGCGTAGTACCCAAGTTGTTTAGACTGTTCTATTTACTGCTTGAGTGTGTTGTTGACAATCGTTCATGTCCTTCATTAAACGTTTAGCTTTGTCATTTGATACGCCGCCTACGACTACCATCTCTCTGCACTACAGTTAACAGTTAATCAGTAACGTTAGCCGCTTTTGTGCTCATGTAGGCCTACTTCGTATTATATTATAGCTGATGATCTTTGTGTGTGTGTATGTGACTGTCAGCCACAAGTTTATATTCTGTATATTCATTATAATTTTTTTGGCCATCCTCTAGTTTTGGCTGAAATGAGGTCGTTGTTTTGAGAAAAAAAACGGGGGGGAAAACGCGTGCGCGCGCGTTTCATGCGCGTGCACGCGAAAAAAATATCGCGCGCGCTGCGCGGCGCGGTCAGGGCTATCCGCCACCAATGTCAAAATTCCTGGAGGAAACACTGGTGCATTTATGCTTTTTTCACATATACATGAACAAAACAAGTACAAATACAAATGCAAAAACAGGCAAAAACAGGACAACACAGGACAGACAGTGCATGGGTGTGTGTGTGTGTGTGTGTGTGTGTGTGTGTGTGTAAGGGGCTCAGTCCCTGCTTTTCCAAAACAAAATATGCAATGGCTTTATTACATAAAAAGTACAGAGCTCTCTGCAATGGCAAAATGTGTGTGTAATACTAACTGTTTATTATGGTGTAATACTCTCATTAGAACGACTAGATTCAACTTGTAACCCTAGACTAGAATTCCAATTTAGCACTAACACATGCCAGCAGATCACCCTCCCCCTGGCTAGGGAGGGGATTACCTGCGGGTCGAGAGATCACCTTTGACCTAGGCCCCAGTTTAACTTACAGCCTGTCATAAACCAAGATAGTTGACCATCTGGAGAGTACGTGAGCAAGCAAGGTTCAGGGGGGGAGGAAGACACAGAGTGGAATTATAGTTACTGCTTGTCTCCAGTGATAGGCCATAGATATGTACTGGAATGTGGCCTGACTTGAGGGAGTGAGTAATAACTGCATCAATCTATTCCTCAAAGAGATGACAGGGCAACTCTGCATAAGGAGCCATTGTACGTTTTCTAACGTCACCCCAATGGCCAAGGTTGATAACAGAACGCTGTGTGAAAACCCCCGCCTGTTGCTCCGCTCTCTCCCCATGAATTGTCTCCTGAGATCAACGCTTGGGGCTTCTTTTGCTATCGCCCTGACCCTATGTTATTGCTGATGGAGAAGCCATTACTTTGCAAACTACTTTATTAAATACTCAAAAGGAACAAGTACTCAAAAGGAACTTTAAAAAAAAAAAAAATGTTCTTTGACGCATCTACCTT
>NC_137683.1:21448615-21628615 GCF_963989245.1 Nansenia antarctica
ACAGTAAGGTTAGGAGTGAGGTTAAAGTTAGGGTAAGGGTTAGGGATAGTGTTTAATATCATATTCAGGAGAAACAGTTTTACTTCCAGTTTAGTAGCATGGCCCAATAGTGAAAACTGAGTAGCAGTCGCCAAAAGGCTGTGTCCAAATACTGATTACTAAAACGATATACTGCAGTGCATACTAACCATACTACATGCCATTTAGGCCATAAGCGACACATTTCATTCATACTTAGAAATGGATGTAGCTCAACCATATTATTTGTGGTAATTGGTTCAATTTCGCTACTGCCATGTAACTGAATTGACTCCTACAAGTTCAAATACTCCCACCTGTCAAATTGCAATTTTTTTCCGTGGCTTAGCTGGTTTCAATCAGGTATTTAGGTGAGAGCGGTCATGTGTGTTGGCAGTACAGAGGTTGCAGGCTCGAGACTCGAGTAGAGCAACTCAGAATGCGAGGACTGGTTGCAGAAACTTGACCTCGTTTTACCTGCCCCATTGCATTGTGGGACTACAACTCAGAAAGGACTTTCTGATTAGTGCGCAGTGAGTTTATACTACATGAAAAGGCAAATCTAGTATGACATCCTGGCATTTTACACAACCTGCAAAAATGTTACAACCTTGTTGCCATGAAAACACCTACTGAATATATAAATAAGGGGGAGTAGGTGTTTTCATGGCAAGGTTGTAACATTATAGGCCTACACTAATATAATATATAGTGTGTGTATATATATATATATATACTGTATATATATATATATATAGTATATATTATAATATACTAAACACTTCAGACACGACCAGTACCTGTACATCTCGTCATGTTCCTGGCACTTCCTCTTCCTCAGGTCCCCCAGCGGCTCCGTCAGCGGGTGCTCCCTGAACGCCGGCAGCTCCAGATGTGGCCTCACGTGCTCCTGACACATGGACACCTCGCACTTCAGACACGTCTTCACCGCTGACGCCACCTCACCAGACGCCGACCCGGAAGGCCCGGCGGCGTCCGCCGCTCCTTTCCCCGCCTCGCTTCCCCCAAAGGGAGGGCAGTAGTCACAGGGGACCAAGATGGGGGTCTTGGCGGCAGCCACCACAGTCTCCTGGAGCGGCTTTTTGACCGCCAGGCCTCTCTTGCGGTAGTCCTCAGCGATATTGGACAGTTTGAAGTTCTTCTGGGAGGCGGCGGAGCAGCGGTGGCTCTCGCGGCACTCAGGGCAACGGAAGCGCCCACGCTCGGCCTTGAATTTGAGGCGGCGCACGCAGGGCATGCAGAAGTTGTGGCCGCAGGGCAGGAGGTGGGGGTCCTTGAACAGGTCCAGACACACGGGGCAGGTCAGCTCGTCCTCCAGGACACTGGACTGGTCCATGCAGGACGCCATGATAGGTGGGAGCCGGGGTGATGGCGTGGGGAGGGGGGCAAAGGGATGTGGTCCAACCCCTGACGTATGTGTGGTTGACTGATTTTGCACTGCAAAATCAATGGCACACAAACATTGAGGATAAACTATCATTTGTTAGCATTAGTGATGTTTGAGTTACTCATTGAATGGACACACTGATTTTTGCCTTGAATCATGACATTGCTGGTAGGGCCATAATAAACGTGTTAAGGTCTAGGCCTATAATTTAACACATCTTGTTGTGATGAGGACCATTTTAGAAATTAACAATGACTCCTCCCTTTAGTAAATACGAAACCTCATATGAAATCATAGCTTCCCTATCCCTGTCAACACTACTTTTAGAATCTCTAGGGGGTGACAATCCAAAGTGAAAGCAATGCCCAAATGACCGGATGCTGCAAACCAGCCCCACACGAAGGCCACACTCACTGTTGAACTATTAAATGCTGACAAACTGTCTCTAAGCTTCAAAGGCCATAGTAGTGACACAACTCTGCGTAAACATAATAAACCAACGTTTGCCCTGTTTGATTATACAGTTGGTATACTCAGAAACTGCCCGAAACACATCGTTGTCAGATCTCGACATTGGATTGCAGATGGTAAATTAAATTCCGAAAACTTGTCATGAAAACATGAAATTGCCTCATTGTTTTTTTTTAAACTCGCCTACTCCTACTGATTGTATTCATCTTTTTAAATGGATCACGTCGATCTCCAGGTCATGTTACCGGTTTAATCAATTAAGCGCTATCAGAATAACATTATTATAGAGAGCAAGGCACCTGTCTAGGCTGGGTGACAGCTGAACATCTTACCTCTTTCGTTCTCAGGAAACTCAGGTTCTTCACATGTTCTGTGCTGCTCCCATGTACGGTGGCCGCGAGTCTCCAATGAACATGATTGAAAACAAACACGGTTATATTATTGAACGTCAACAGCTGAGCTAAATCGGTGAACTCGTGACGCGCTTTTGCCGTTGGGATGTTGCGCAGCCAAGGCAACACGCGTGCTCTGGTCCTGACGTCATATGAATGCGCCGCATTCCGACGGAACTTCACAGTAAAAGCTTTCTGTGATTGTGATCCACTTGAGAAAACTTGAGGAAAAGGGACACACAATGAATGAATGAATGAATGAATGAATGAAAGCTTTATTTCGAAAAAATAAATAGTTATAACAACAACAACAACAACAACAACAAAACACTATTTACTTAACATGTCCGAAAAGGAGTAGGAAGAAGCTAATTTATTTAATCCTACCCCTTCTCCAATACTCAGAGATTAATAATTAATAATCTACAGTTAACTTCAAAATTAATATAATATTTTTTAAATTAAATCAAATGTATTTACGTATTTACATATTTACCAACAATAGAAAACAGATAATGTAAATAAACAAAGAATCTGTGAAAACACAATTGGAAGAGTGTGAATACGTGGACATTTTTCCGAGAACACAAGTTAGGTCATCTTGTCAAAAAAAAAGTTGCCGTGTCGGAAATAACACATATGATGATACACATAATATAAATGCTTTGATCCGCCTATCGGGATCCGATATAATGATCAGGACTTTTCTTTCGAAAAATGTGCCTGAGGAGAATCAATCCGCACGAGAAAGAGACGAGCTTTTACTGAAGCGCCACAACGAGAGATACTAATGCCTGGAGAGTGAGTTATTAAAAGACCAGTTTATGTTGTTGTTGTTGATAATGGTGATAATGATTATGTTTATTAGTTGTTGTGGTTGTTAATGCCAGCGATGAAATTAGGGATTATTTTTGTTGTTGTTTGTTTTTTCTTCTTTTACTTTATTGTTATTATTTATTTTTAAGAAAGATATTCATGGTCTGTTATTCTTTTGCGACTTACCCGTGACACCTTTATGTAACATCAATATGTTGTGACATATTGTTTGACTGCACTTGATAAAAGAAAATGATAATAAAAATGTAAAGTAAAAAAAAAAGACCAGTTTAATGCTACATGTTTGGTTACGTTTGGTTATCTAACTAAACATAACATGTCACGTGTGAACTGTGCAGCATTCAGGAGATATATGCAAAGCCTTGTGACGAAGTAGGTAACACAACAATAACAATAACAGTAGTCTTCTAGTAACCTATGGGACAAGCCAGGTGCGCATAGAGGCAATATTCATATTCCAGATATTTCTGTCTTTGAAAGCCAACAACGTAATTGTGCGTTTTCATTCCAACCCACAGCTTCGTCCCTTCGACCTCAGCCTAACGACGATGAACCTGATGACATTGTTTCTGCGCCAGATCGTGACGTTAGAATTATAAGGTTCTATCTCCATTTTTGTCAAAATTGAGTTTTTTACATAATCTGATCCATTAGGTGTTTATTAATGCCTGTGTGGTGTTATTTTAAAATGTTTGACATTTTTGAGTGACTAATTAATAAAATACAAAGGTTCTATCTCACAAAACCTAATGGAATGTAAACACTTTGACGCTCAATATCTCTGAACTGCCCTAAACGGAGATAGAACCTTATCATTCTAAACGGAGATAGAACCTTGTCATTCTAAGCTCACCAGATGGAGTTGTTATGGAGGGAGCAGTCCCTCTCAAGGATGGGTAAGAAGAAGATACCTGAGTGGTCTGGCGTTATTACTGTCTTATTATATTATTGATTATATTGTTGATGTATTGACTTGTATGAAGAGCTAGATTCATAAAGCAGTTCACTATCAAGGTTGTATGTATGAGATGTAGCCTACCTGACCAATAACAATACGATTTGAATAATATAGTATGTAGGCCTACACAAGTCAAATGTGCTCATTTTGAAGTCGCATTAAAACTTTTTTTAACTGCTATTGTGGCACGTTGTGTTAATTTACCAGATGTCATAATTAAAATGTAAGACCCGGCCCTCTCTACTGATGTGTCTACAATCCGGGATATATTAAACACTTGTTGATGTAGGCCTAATTTGTCCACTGCAGTGTTGTTTTACAGCGGAGGCTGGTGAAGGTAATGTAGCCGCTCGCCAACATTCAACAAACTACCACTTCGTGACGTTAGAATTATAAGGTTCCATCTCCATTTTTGTCAAAATTAGTTTTTTTTACATAATCTGATCCATTAGGTGTTTATTAATGCCTGTGTGCTGTTATTTTTTTTAAATGTTGACATTTTTGAGTTAGTAATTCATATAATACAAAGGTTTCATCTCACAAAACATAATGGAATGTAAGAACTTTGACGCTCAATATCTCTGAACTGCCCTAAACGGAGATAGAACCTTATCATTCTAAGCTCACGACTTCCCGGGTGCACTGTCCACCCCACTGGTGTTGGTGTTCTGGGGCCCAGAAAAGCGGAGGGGACCAATCCTGATGTCAGACAGAGGTAGGACGGGGCAGGGACCTCATGGTTCCCCCTCCCCCTGTTGTGCGATGCATTTTCAGACTGTTTACTAAACTCTGGTTGAATAATCACCATGTCCTCAGGGTATACAGTATTATGTGCTCTTAATGTTTTTTCTTGTTCAGTTCAGCAATATTTGCTCAAGGATAATGGAGCGCAGTATCTCATCCTCCTTACTGTGTCCTGTTTCAAACATCTTTTCATGTCTTTACTCTACCTTACTGTGAAATGTTATCGGTATCTCAAGTAGTTGTTATTATATTGTATTGTGTGCAAAACTATGCCAAAACCAAAAAATGTTTTTTCATGTTCTTTATTTTCAGCCTGGTCTCCCTTTGCTATCAGAGTATCCCATCAGGTTAATGTAGTCACTATTTCACTCCTGTAATAACAGAGATCAACACTCAACACTAACTATGCAATTGTCATGCAAAAAGATATTGATACAATGACTTCACTATGGAAGTTGGTGTTATTATTACAAAAGCAGAAAAACAACTAAATGCCAAGTGCAACCACCAGCTTTTATTTCATTTCTTATTAGCATCTGATCAATAGAGAGGGATAGAAATGCAAATAAATATAGGCCTAAATGTTCATTGTCCAAAGTATCTAATAGTAGATTTACAATGCAGCTGGGAATCTGTATTTCGCACCAGAAACCATCTGTATGTTGTTAGAGTGAATACAAACTGTCAATACTAGTCACTTCCGCCGTACACTGAAGAATCTCTTCAGGATACACCTTAACTGTCCCTCCTGAAACCTCTCCATCCCCTTTACCCACCTGTAGAGTTTCTCTACTACTACTACTAATAATAATAATAATTCTAGCATTTTGACTGCCAATGGCTTCTGGCCCGAGCATAGATTATCTTTTTTGCGATGACTGATGAATAGATGATTCACTTACTTAGACAAATGTATTTGTTGTAAATCACTTTGGATAAAGGCAGGCACGAGGGAAGGTATTTTGACTGGGGGTGCTGAGGTGCTGTCTATATACGCTACAGGGGAAAAAATTGCCAGGGAAAAAATTATAACGATTTCTCTCCCTCCCTCCCTCCCTACCTCTCGCTGATTGCTCGTTCGCTCACACGCACACAGTGGCATAACGACGGGCCCCAATGCACGGGCAATAATAGTTAAGCACGCACGCACCCACACACTACAAAGACGTAACGTTAAATATTTTACCAACAATGTGTTGGAATTTACAGTAATTTCCACTCAGCTCACAGTGTCCCACAATGTCCACAAACATGATGTTGACCATTATTACAGACAGCACTCCATGTCGATTGTTATTGCCTCTTAACGGAAGCCCTTCGCTGCCGAAGAATCGGATGGATCTGAATATCAGTTCTAATACGTTTCTGGCCGTCTGTTGCTCTTTCTCAACAACGTCCGACAGTAGAGCATTAATGGGAGTGTTGTTAAGCTCAGCATCTTCTTCCAACTCCACTTCAATTGTTCTGGCTGATTTAGCATTTTTGCTAAAGAACTCAGAGATTCCCTAGCAAGATATGACCATGTGATCACTAACATTAAAACTAACAAACACATTTTTACATTTATTACAAAAAACACATTTATTTTTATTCCCAAAAGCAACAATAGTTATTATATTGTTTTAAATTATTGTTTGAATAATATTTTTATTTTTTTAATTCAGGCAGGAGGAGCTCCTTCTGCCTGCCGCTAGGGGGTGCTGCAGCACCCTCAGCACCCCCCTTCCCGCGTCCCTGGCACTGTCTGCTAAATGCCAAAAATGGAAATGGAAATGACAGACATGAATACGCTGGTAAAATGGAACATCACTGGAGACACCCAAACATGCAGGCAGCAGTGTAACTTTTGACATGACAATGCTAATATCTGTCAAGATAGATCCCACGTCATAAAATGTAGTAGTGTTCAGAAACTGAGAAAAACTGTGTGCAAACCTGCACAGGTTAGAAGATTATTTTTTTTTTATTGGTTTTCAACTATACACCCGTCACATTAGCCACACTACTTGTACCAGTGATATATCGAATCAAATAAAAATATTTTATCACACTAACACTGTTATGAAGGCCCACAATTTAGAGCCAGTTAGTTTCCCCGAATCAGCCCTATTTTGCCCCTGTTATTTCCTTTATTATTTTCCATACTGTTCATGTACGTTTTCATGAAGGTGTATGTATTGTTATTGTAATTGTATAAGTTCTGTCTTAGATTTGTTTAGTATTGTGTAAGCGCCAGTTTAGTGGGCGTGGTTTTGAGTGGCGTACGTGACCGGATGTATGGTTGGCGTACGTGACCGGATGTATGTTCGGTTGGTGTATATATAGCGACGGAAGTGGTCTGTGCGTCAGAGTGATGAGAGTAACGAGAGTGACATGAGAAGGAGAAACGAGAAGTCGATCTAAGATGGCGGAGTCAGTAACACGCACACCGTGCTGAAGCTGAAGACCTGAAGAGTGATTATTGAGTTCACAACTGTGACAGAGGGCAAACCTTACAGCAGCAATTCAACATCTCTCAACAGTCCACAAGGAGAACGGGAGATTCTGAGTGTCGGAGGAGACCTGCCTTTGGCATTGACTGTTAGTAGTGAATCACGGGCTACCCGCAGCACCGCGGGAGTTCGGAGTTCGTTGAGTTGGCAGCGCTAGCCCAGTTTAGCTGTGTCCCCGTTAGCCAGCCTTGCCAGCCGCCGGCTGCTAACGTTGGACCAAGCGAGACCCAAGCTGGACAGAGCCGTCGCCTTCACGAGGTGGATTGCGACCGACCGTGGACCACCGGACCTGAGCCATTCACACCTCGTCGTGGACTACGAAGAAGCCCCTTTCCCTTCGAGTTGCTACGTCACCCCCCCCCCTTTGTCTGCTGCCTTCCTCGAAGCACATGCGAGCTCCAACCAGGCCTCAACGCGCTCCTTTCAGTCCGGGACTCTAAGCCTTTTCCAGGCCAGGCCCTGCGTGTGAGTGAGTGATTGAGTGTGTGTGTGGCCGGCTGGGAGGGAGTATATACGGGGATGTATATATCATTTGTCTAAATAAATGTGTTTGTTCATCTTTGCTACATTACTGTGTGTTTAGTTGTCTGTTAGCTAATGCTAATGCTAATGCTAATTCTAATGCTAATGCTAATGCTAGTACTGCTAGTCTAAAGGGATACTGCCTGTATCCTCCTACACTGCCGATTTAGCTCCGAGTTAGTTAGATAACCAGCCCTTCCTAAATTCTACAGTCCTTTAGTTACTCCCTGGTTACAAACACATTTACTAGTCTCCTATAGTGCTTCCGATATAAACTTGCTATATTTGTCCCCAGACAGCATAAGTTGTCATTGTATTCTTTGATCATGATGCAGTCACTTATACCAGCATATTTAAAAGAGCTTAGTAGTCCATCAGGGTTCCCACACAGTATTGGCATCATCTAGATTCTAAATTAAGTTGATCAATACATTGAACAGTAATAATAATACATTTTATTTGTAAAAGCACTTTACATAAGAAATCTCAAAGTGCTACAATTAAAAACAAGAAGATAAAACAATAAAAATGTTCAATTAAAAGGCTCTATTAAAAAGGTAGGTTTTAAGGCCTCGTTTAAAAGCATCCACAGACTGTGGTGTCCTTAGGTGGTCAGGGAGAGCATTCCACAGCCTGGGAGCCACCAAGCAGAAGGCCCGATCTCCCATGGTGCGGAGCTTGGTCCTGGGGTCTTGAGGAGGTTGGTGGCAGTAGAACGGAGGGTGCGTGAGGTCTGAGGGGTATGGAGGAGTTCCTTGAGGTAGGGGGGGCAGTTCCATGAATGCACTGGTGGGTGAGGAGGGAGACCTTGAATTCAATTCTGAGGTAGGGGGGGAGCGAGTGAAATTATTTGAGGATGGGGGTGATGTGATCATATTTGCGCACCCTCATCAGGATCCTACCATAGAATAACTGCTTATACCAAGCAGGTTTATAGATGCAGTTACCCAAATTTACCACGTGCACATTCAAGAGTAGATGAGGCATTTTTCTTTTTATGTTTTGCTATTTAATGTTTTGCTGTAATCCACATTGTCATATTGAGTGGAATATCCGTTTAAACATGTCAAATAGGCACAACCATCGTCATCAACTTATTGATCCCCATGCTCTCCTATCATGCTCTTTTCATGGGGTTCTTCAGCCGACATTTGGGTACTGGATCCCAAAGGCCACAGGACCTCTGATGTTGAAGCCAAGGTAGAAGGACACATGGGTTGATTGTTTACAAATGCTTCCTCTTTGGTCGGCGCAAACTTCAATCTCCTTGTCATCAATGAATCCGAAAATCCGAAAATGTCTAATCACTCCATGAACCTTGAGAAGTCGTTTCTGGACGCTGCTGATTTTCCACATCTCTCCCTTGTTCCACTTGTGATTCCACTTTTGATTTGGTTTCTCCCTAGGCAATAGATTGTTTAGTACAGATCTGTGAACCAGTCGACTGTAGCCCTCACCTTTTCCTAGGAAAAAGAGAGGGAGGAGGTACCTGGATCGGAGGTGCTTCTGGTATGTCTTCTCATAAGACAGTTGCATTTGTTGGAGACATTTCTGGAGGTCAAGTTTGAAATACAGTTCCTCGTCGGAGGCAGGCCAAAACAGTAGTAGGGCCAAGATGTAAAACTCTGGGGTTTGGTTTTCAAAACCCGCCACGATAAGTGTTTTAAGAATGTCTCTTAGGGTTGGCAGAGATGTGAGCATTGTGACTTCCACATTGCTTAATATGATGTTGGCAATGATGAAATTTAGCTTAGCATGCCCATCAAAATCTTCCTGTGTGATTTCCCTCCACAATGTTGTTATGTGGTGCAACTGAGATGCATCATAGCTCCTATCAAGACAGGAAAGCAGTCCTGGGAAGGTAAGGGCCATGTTCTCTTTGAGC
Source organism: Nansenia antarctica (assembly GCF_963989245.1). Lineage (NCBI taxonomy): Eukaryota > Metazoa > Chordata > Actinopteri > Argentiniformes > Microstomatidae > Nansenia > Nansenia antarctica. Next base: position 21,458,343 of record NC_137683.1, read on the forward strand.
TGCTGCTGGGGAACACCTCTTACCAACTGTGTGTGTCTTGGTGTGCACTTCCCCACGTATTTGCTGTAGCAATCACTGACATCTTTCTCAAAGTAATATGGCTCATTCTTCTCTTTGCCAAGCTTGGAGTAAGTAAGGTAACTGTCAAAAAACTCACATTTCCTCTCCACTTCATCTCTGAGGCTGGTGATGAGAGATTTATACCTGAAGAGTTTTCGGTCTCCCAATGATATGAGGAACTTATCCGCTGACATTTCCATGGTAAGGATCTTTTGCCAGTCTGGGCTTTGAGAAATAAGTGAGTCAAAAATAATGTTGGCAACTTGTACGTAACCAAATAGTCCTCTGTTGTTAAAGTGTGAGACTTTGGCCATATCGTCTGACTTGTTTATCCCGTTCTCATTCTCAGCAGATCTTGCAGCATCTTTGAAAGCCTCAATGGCTTTATTGGCTATTTGCAAACATTCTCGTGGGGAGGAATCTCTCACTCTCTTCAAATGGTTCTTGTGAATCTGCCCCAGAGTATCAGCGATAAATGAATTATTAGGATCTCTCTTCTTTGCTTCTTTTGCCCACCACTCTGCTTTATTATAGTCTCCCTCTTTAATGTAACAGAGACGTGCAAGAGCTTGAGGGAAACCACTGTTTTGCATGAATTTCTTTGAGGCAAGTTTTAAAATGGACATACATTGGCTAATGCATTCATTTTCTTCGACATGTTCAATCAACCTAGAAAACTTTTCTCTTTCTGTTTCTCTTTTAGTTAACATCTCCCTGATGAAATGCACTAAACATGGTGGCACTAAACAGTTGGTCAGGAGGTTCTTTGCTGTCGTGCTTCTGGCCACACCTGCCTCAGCCAGTAATTCAACACACTGCATTGCGATCATAGGATGAGCCATGCGGACATGTTTGTCTTGTCCCTCACGTGGAGAATATGTCACTGTCAGCTGAGTGAACGGCTCCATTCGCTGCTCAAACGAAGGGCCACCGTGAATGGGATCTGGAGGGCCAAGGAATGCCTGACACTGGGACTGTAAGAGGTAGGAGCCAGGGGTGTAAGCATTCAACAGTGATACCATCGCAAAAAGCTGGGACTTTCGAGGTTGCCTCTTCTTTTTTACATCTCTTAGAACGGCACAGGTGCTTTGAACATAGTCTGGAGAGAAATTACTACTCATTATGTTAAAGCCATGAAACTGTCTGTGTTCATCACTATGTCTATAACAGATCTCAATCTGTTTTTTCTCAAATTGGTGTATCTCTGCCTCAGAAAGTTTTGTCTTGAGGATGACAAGGGGATCCTCAGAGTCACATACTGTGATAATAGCCTTTCGAACACAGTTTAAGATGATCACCACAGGCATATCGGCAATGAGCTTGGCCTTTTCCATCTCTGTCTTGATGCTGTCTTGCAGACGTTCAATCCGGTTTCCTTCATCATTCATGAGTAGAAGCACAGTATTCTGGTGGCCTTGATTGCCTGCTGTGAAAAGGTGGATCACCTCCTGAGCAATAGCTGTGATATCTGAGGTAGAACCTCTTAGAACAGCACTCCTGAAATGTTTCCTCAGATCCCAGAGTACCTGCATAGCCAGAGTGGTTCCTCCACTGCCTGGCTGGTGCAGCAACTTGATAAAAGAGGCCATGGAGCCCTTTTTTCGCTTTTGAATGAGTTCTATCAGCTTCTTGTAGCCGTCTCTTTTGATGAAAGTTGATGCTTGTCCATTTGACTTTGCCTGTTCGGCCAAGTAGAAGTTCAGCCATTGAGGTGGAGCTCCTCTGTAAAAATGTACCTCTGCCTGATTAGCCCTGGCTGGGTGTATCTGTTCTCTCTCAAACTGATTTGCATATAGGAGATCCAGAAGTGAAATGGAATCCCTGAATTCCCCTGAATTTCTTAAATAGATTTCACCTCCACTGGCAATGGACAGTGATTCCATGATGACCTTCTTCACCTAAATCTTAATTTGAGGTGACTCTTTTTGGGATATTGGTTGATCCTCTTGACTATGGTGGTGTGTTCTCTGTGAACAAGGAGACAATAGTGTTTTCATTTGAGATAAATTGTTTTACAGTTATTGACATTTTGAAAGTAAAGTCAGTACTGTAATTGTCATCAGTAAGGTTTCTTCACTGATTATGGTAAACATGGGCTGCATGTTTTATTATTTCCCATATAACTCAAGGTAATCTGGGATTCAAATAACCAGTGTTAATTTCGTTAACGAAAATTGTGACGTATTTGTGAATATATATGTTGTGAATATATGCGTCAACAATAATTTTTACATGATGGACTCAGTTCAACTTATTGAGTGATTTGTTGATGACATTTTTGCTTTTTAGCTAATTTTAAGAGTGTCATAGCAAAGGGTATGAATACTTGTGCTCATGTGTTTACATTTTAATACATTTGCAGGAATGTCCAAAAACGTGTTTTCACTTCGTCATTATTGTATTGTGTGTGGATTGATGACACATTCTTTATTTTTATTTATTTTTTATTTAATAAATGTTAAATTGAGTCTATAACACAACAAAATGTGGAAAAAGTGAAGGGGTATGATGACTTTCTATAGGCACTGTATGCGTTTTAGCATGTTCATATTCTATCAGCATGTGTTATGCTAAACATGCAGATCAGTCTGGTCAGGCCAGTCTGTGAAAAATTCAACAAGATTGGTGTATTTTTAACCCTATACGGTAGCTCATGTCAAAGCGGAGCAACACACATTTACATTTTTGACATTTAACAGATGCTTTTATACAAAGTACATTTGTCTAAAATAGGTAAATGATCTATACATCAGCCATCCTAAGAAGAAATCATCTATGCTAGGACCAGGTGACATTGGCAGTCAAAATGCTAGATTTATTTTCACAACATGTACCTGCCCTGCCTGACAATACAGTATATGGCAGCAGTCACACAGTAGTAAATATCTCTTTCTCTCTCTCTCCCTCTCTCTCCCCAAAAGAGTACATATTGCCAAAATATGATCATCACACAGTTTATAATACAATGAAGTAATTGAAAACATACCTGTCTGAGCTTGTACGGTAGATGAATGGGTAGCTTGAATGACATGTGTATCATACTTATAGGCCAAGTTGAAGTGAACCACCCCCACATTACATCATCACATGCCATCAGATATGCATGTACTAATCCTGAAAGATAACATTCCAAAACCCAGCATCTCATTAAACACATTTTCAATGAAAATTATATTAGCTAAATAAGAAGAATACAACCGTAATTGTTTTACAAGTAAATTGTATTACCTGTTTTGGGCTCATGCAGGTGAATGGAGAGTACAGGACAATGTGTGTCCTATTAAAAGACGTCGCTATAGAAATACTAAACTATTTCCTGATACACAAACTTGTTGATTGTGGATTTAAATGAGACTCAATATAGCTTTACTTTAAATCTAATTATAATATTTATTAAAAGAAAATGGTCTTTCACAACTCGAGTTGGACCCAGCCTACTGAAGGTAGACTGAAGTGCCCACTCACACACACAACACATCTCTTGTATAGTGTCAACAGACACAACAGCGATAGGAGTCTGCATTCCATAAGTGTTTATGAAACCGTTCTCCAGTGAGTGTTCAACTCAGGAGAGTGTTCATAAACAGAACAGAGATGATACTTAGTCTACATTCTGTGTGAAATGGACAGACATTCCCATAGGCATTTTACAGAATTCATACATGTTAAAAATCCTCTACATGAGTCAGAAACTACATTACAATCATATCAATGGCAACTGTACAGTTAACCTACAAAGTGCCGATTCTATCAGCTTGGATACTTCAAAATTACCATCTGTTTTCCCCATTCAGAGAAACTTCCCAACCCATGACAGTGGATAGCCTGTACTGTAACTTCTGCTTGTGTTATTGACAGGCTTATTATGTTGTAGTTATGTGACAGGTTTCTTTGTTGATATTTATTCATGGTGAGCACATTTTCTAGAGTGGAAACCAAGAAAATGTGCCAGGGATTATCTGTACTGCATGAACGGGAAAGATTAGATTCCAATGATGTTTATGTTAACCCTGTAAGGAGAAATTACTGCTGGTCCTCTTTAATTTGACTTTCTTTATCCTGTAGACTGTGCCATAGAGCCAAGAGATCAATTATTACACTATATGTTCTGTATATATACATACATTTAAAAGTTTGTTATTTAGTGGTGGTTCAGTTATTGTATCAGATATGAGCAAAATATTCCACTGGGCTACACACTTGAAGTACAGTGCCGTTCTTAGGTTTTCTTTTCCGTGGAAATCGAGTGTGACAGAGAGCAACCACTGAGGTATGTGCCATGGTCATACTTGGCCAGTTTCCATTATCCTAAGCGACGCAACAAATAAAGTAACTATTTCAATGGGGTATGATGATTTTCTGTAGGCACTGTCATTTAGTCCAAAAATGGATGTACCAATCCGAGTTGCCCCTTTAAAGGTTTGTCATTGAGTTCAGTTCTTACAACAGACATGAGCAAAAATATTCCACTGGGCTACACACTTACTGTGTAAGTGAAGTAAGTTTTGTTTTCCCAGGAAATCGAGTGTGAGAGAGAGCAACCGCTGAGGTATGTGCCATCAACCAGCCTCTCTGCAGGTGCAAATATCTTAATCATCTTTGCCACATTCCTCCAGGCAGTGAAGGAAGAAAAGCCTGTTTGTTTCAATACGCTGGTAAAGTGGAATGTCACTGGAGACACCTCAAACAAGCGTGCAACAGTGTAATGCTGACACGATAAAGCAGATATTTGGCTGTTAAACTTGATCCCACCATAATAAAATTGATTAGCAATAATAATTTGCGCTCTCCCTTTCTCAGAAACGGATACAGTGTGAAAAACTGCCATGAGTGAGAAGTCAGCTATAGTAGAAACTGGCCAAGAATGAGTATACAGGGGCGCTTAGGTGGCGTAGCGGGTTAAGCGCTGACCATGTAACCGCAGGGTCCCTGGTTCGATTCCGGACGGGGACGTATCCTGCATGTCATCCCTCCTCTCTCTCTCACCCATCTTTCCAGTCTAAATCTTCACTGTGACTGTCAATATAATGAAAAATATGAGTGGGACTGCCCCACTCAGAAAATATAACTTAAAAAAGTGCCCCACGGTGGTGTAGCGGTCTAAGCACTGGCCACTAGTGCATGCTGCCCACCGGGGACTGGGTTCGAATCCCAGCTCGCCAGATCCGGATATGGCTGGGGCACACACGCGGAGCGGCATATTGGGCGGCCGCTCCCGAGGGAGGTATAGGAGTAGTTCCGGACAAGGATCCGTCGCGCAACAGCGCCCCCGGGGTGCCGGAATAACAGGTGCTGGGCTCGAGGAGCCAGTCAGCTAGTCTGCCTGGCGGCCTCCTCTGGGACTGCCGGCCACGGGGGTCGTGCGGCGGATCCTTCGCAATAGGCAGGGGATAATTGGATGCTAGGTTGGGTTCAATTGGCTACCAAATTGGGTGAAAAAGGGATAAAATCTGGAGAAAAATTAAATTAAATTTAAAAAAAGCTCATACCTGACTTGTTACTACTGCCAGGGGTGTTCTACCTTTCTGTTGGCTGCCTCTTCGAACCAACCCAAGTGCAATAGAAATGTGCAATAACTCTATTCTAAGTGCCTATTTATACATTTATATATTTTTACAGTATTATTATAGTATTATAATGTCACTGACCTCATGTCTTTTAGCTTGCTTTTATAGTTGTTTTTCTATTTTTTTAAGATTGTTGTCTTTATTTGCACTTGACACCACAGACTTAGCTTGTTTTATAGCATTTTTGCTTTTTAATTGTCTAGTGTGTAATATTTGTGATATGTTATTATGTGTATATGTTTGTGAATATGTGAATATGTTTTCTGTTTTTGCACCTTCAGAAGAACCACTACAATTTCATTGTATAGGCAACTGTACAAGGACAATAAAGTATATTCTATTCTATTCTATTCTATTCATGCGCACATGCAGAAACACAACAGCTAATGTCCGACACTGTCAGTCCATTTCGGGGAGTTATATTATTATTATTATTGTATACTGTATATTGTATATACAATACTGTATATTGCATAGTTACCTATCACTACCATTCTTGTTCTATTTATATCATGCCCTTATATCACTATTTGCACTTTTGGTTGGATGCTACACTGCATTTCGTTGTATAGTACTTGTACTCTGCGATGACAATAAAGTTGAATGTAATCTAATTAGGGATGTTGTTGTTTGGAATTTCACTACAGTGGCCAGGCGTGGCAGATTTCCAACAAAGTTACGTCCCGCTTCTTAAACTTTTTATTTATTTATTTATTTACGTTGGAATTTGCACCATGGTGCACACACTTAGTGAATCCAGGCCTCACCGTTGTAAGTTACAGTATAGGGATGTGTTACAACAGTGTAGCAGTTGCAATGGGTTTGCGATACAAACAAAGACAATACATTGTGGTTCATCTTTATTTAGTTTATTTATTATAAATATATTACAAATAGTTTATTTTGAGACTATGGTTTTACATACTTTTTAGACTCATTATTAATATACTTCAATATTGTGTGCGTGTGCGCGTGTTTGTGTGCGTGCGAGATAGAGAGAGTTATACTGTATCTCTTTCTTTTCTGAACGTTGCATTTTAACAACAGCTAATTCACAACCTATTCAATCAAACCTGATATCCAGGTGCCCGTGGTAAGTCAGAAACAACACTGACTATTCATAAATTGGATCATATGGAACCATGTACTCACACAACGTCACTACAAACAGAAATAAATAAACAACAATAATAATGTTGTTTTGGACTCAAATAAATATTCAAAAAGACAAAGCTATTTGTTGATGTCATAGATAAGGTTCAGGGGATCTCCCTCTTCCTACTACTCTCCCTCTTCCTACTACTCTTCCTCTTCCTACTACTCTCCCTCTTCCTACTACTCTTCCTCTTCCTACTACTCTTCCTCTTCCTACTACTCTTCCTCTCCCTCTTCCTACTACTCTCCCTCTTCCTACTAACCTTCCTCTTCCTCTTCCTACTACTCTTCCTCTTCCTCTTCCTACTACTCTCCCTCTTCCTACTACTCTTCCTCTTCCTACTACTCTTCCTCTTCCTACTACTCTTCCTCTTCCTACTACTCTTCCTCTTCCTCTTCCTACTACTCTTCCTCTTCCTACTACTCTTCCTCTTCCTCTTCCTACTACTCTCCCTCTTCCTACTACTCTTCCTCTTCCTCTTCCTACTACTCTTCCTCTTCCTCTTCCTACTACTCTTCCTCTTCCTACTACTCTTCCTCTTCCTCTTCCTACTACTCTTCCTCTTCCTCTTCCTACTACTCTTCCTCTTCCTCTTCCTACTACTCTTCCTCTCCCTCTTCCTACTACTCTTCCTCTTCCTACTACTCTTCCTCTTCCTCTTCCTACTACTCTTCCTCTTCCTCTTCCTCTTCCTCTTCCTACTACTCTTCCTCTTCCTCTTCCTCTTCCTCTTCCTACTACTCTTCCTCTTCCTACTACTCTTCCTCTTCCTCTTCCTCTTCCTACTACTCTTCCTCTTCCTACTACTCTTCCTCTTCCTACTACTCTTCCTCTTCCTCTTCCTACTACTCTCCCTCTTCCTCTTCCTCTTCCTACTACTCTTCCTCTTCCTACTACTCTTCCTCTTCCTACTACTCTTCCTCTTCCTCTTCCTACTACTCTCCCTCTTCCTCTTCCTACTACTCTTCCTCTTCCTACTACTCTTCCTCTTCCTACTACTCTTCCTCTTCCTCTTCCTACTACTCTTCCTCTTCCTACTACTCTTCCTCTCCCTCTTCCTACTACTCTTCCTCTTCCTACTACTCTTCCTCTTCCTCTTCCTACTACTCTTCCTCTTCCTACTACTCTTCCTCTTCCTCTTCCTCTTCCTACTACTCTTCCTCTCCCTCTTCCTACTACTCTTCCTCTTCCTCTTCCTACTACTCTTCCTCTTCCTCTTCCTACTACTCTTCCTCTTCCTCTTCCTACTACTCTTCCTCTTCCTACTACTCTTCCTCTCCCTCTTCCTACTACTCTTCCTCTTCCTACTACTCTTCCTCTTCCTCTTCCTACTACTCTTCCTCTTCCTACTACTCTTCCTCTTCCTCTTCCTCTTCCTACTACTCTTCCTCTTCCTACTACTCTTCCTCTTCCTCTTCCTACTACTCTTCCTCTTCCTCTTCCTCTTCCTCTTCCTACTACTCTTCCTCTTCCTACTACTCTTCCTCTTCCTACTACTCTTCCTCTTCCTACTACTCTTCCTCTTCCTCTTCCTCTTCCTACTACTCTTCCTCTTCCTCTTCCTACTACTCTTCCTCTTCCTCTTCCTCTTCCTCTTCCTACTACTCTTCCTCTTCCTCTTCCTCTTCCTCTTCCTACTACTCTTCCTCTTCCTACTACTCTTCCTCTTCCTCTTCCTCTTCCTACTACTCTTCCTCTTCCTACTACTCTTCCTCTTCCTACTACTCTTCCTCTTCCTACTACTCTTCCTCTTCCTACTAACCTTCCTCTTCCTCTTCCTACTACTCCCCCTCTTCCTCTTCCTCCTCCTCGTGGTGGAAAATCTGTCCATCCTGTTGATTCATCCAGCGCACTTTAAAATCAGACATGCCTTGCTTGCTCAGCTCAACCTGCAGCTGGATAGAAGGAGGAACGATGTTACGTGTGTTTGTTTATATCTCTCTCTACTCACACATCACACACAAACAGTACACTCATACAAACACTCTCTCTCTCCCTCTCTACAGTACACTTGTCTCTCTCTCTCTCTCTCACCCCCTCCTTCCCACACGACATGCATACATACACACAAACTCAATAACTCTCTCTCACACACACAGACAGAAACACACCACACAGACACATGCGCACACACACACGCGAACACACACACACACACACACACACACATGCACATGCACACATTCACCTGCTGTAAGATCTGGTCACTAACCACAAGGTCAGACAGATCAGCATCAGATTGGAGCTTCACCTTCACCACCGCTGTTCTGAATTTGGCGGCTGAAACACATCAGAATACAGTTACCGAACACGCAGTGTGAGTACAGCCCGCAGAATATGCACTGGAGTACATGACAGTGGAGGCTGGTGGAGGTAGAAATCAGAGGACGGGCTCATTGTAATGCATGGCACGGAATGAGGACGGTAGTCCATACCATGCATAACAATAAACCCTGGGGGGTATTCCATCAACATGATAAACTGATCAATCTTAGACTAAAGCGAGACTTATAGTACACTATTATCACTCTCTCTCCAATACACCTGAAAGGTGGTCACGATATGTTAGTTTGAAGGTAAAACATCTGGCATGCTCCGCTCTTTCGAGTTCTACGTTTGGATGCGTCTTGGAGTGCTGAAGCCCAGATGCAATACTCAATACTTCACTGTATTCTTTCATCACAATACACTCTTGGAAAAACGTTTCTACGTGAAGCTGAAAAAGGTTCTTCAACTGCATTTTTGGATAATCCTTTTGAAGATCCATTTATAAATGGTCAAATAAATAAATATTTTACATTTTAGCAGACACTTTTATCCAAAGCGACTTACCATTAGAGATTACAGGGACAGTCTCCCTGGCCTAACTTAGGGCTAAGTGCCTCTTTCAAGGTCACACTAGTGGTGGTACCACACCAAGGTGGGATTTTAACTCAAGACCTTCTGATCACCAGTCCAAGTCACTATCCACTAGGCCACCACTACCCAACTACCACTACTCCAGGGAAAGGTTTATGAAACCTCTTCTCTAGGATGAACTCACCACCGTGGCAGACGAAGGAATATGTAGATTGACACGGTGCGTCAGCCCAACCTCCTCCATCTCCCAGGTTGGACACAGCGCAGTCGTTTCCCCCGTCCTGCTCAGGTAGTGTTGATCCCCAGTATCGGAAGGAGGAGTCGCTCTGGTCTGACCAGCTCCAGGAGTCTTTGAACAGGCCGATCCACACTGCATCATCCTCCACTACGCTGCCGAAGATCTTCTGGTTCTCAGCCAGGCTGCTCACAGTCACCAGGTCTGTGTAATGTACTCTACAGTAGCTCTGGGCATCGTTCCACGTCAGAGAGTTGTGTACCAGGAAGTAACTGGCCAGACCACCACTTTGTCCTAGAGTGCGGGCGGGCGGTGTTGTTTTTGGTTACACTTTATTTCACGTTACATTTGCATTACGATTGCATCACTGCATTACTGTACCTGTGTAATTTGCATTTACATTTACTTTTTAAAATATATATATTTAGCAGACACTTTAATCCAAAGCAATTGACCTAAAGTACATTTGTCTAAAATAAGTGAATCATCTTTTCATCAGTCATCATAAGAAAAAAAGCAATGCTAGGACCAGGAGCCATTGGCAGTGTAGTACCAATGTCATTACTCAATATTGTATTAACATGATGTCCAGGGGAGCCCTCCTCTGATGGTGTTGCATACTAACATTTGTAACTGGACAATATATCATTATAGTATGATATCATGAAAGCTTATCTCATTAACAATGTCAGGATTGGGGTCAATTCGATATCAATTCAGGAAGTTATTTAAATATACAATAAACAAAACAAAAACAATATATATATATATGGTTGAAACCCCGCCTCCATTTGAATCACTCCTCTCTATTCGTCAGTCGAATCCGTGTCGCTTCATTGGATGTAACCGCCTCCCTGTCCCATTAAGTGATGGGTGTCCTCCAGAATTGACCCCAACCTGACCCCAACCCTGCATTATGTAGTAGTTACTGAACTCACCGTTATAGCACACAGAGGGATGCAGCCCTGTACAAGTAATGTCATTCCATTCCCCCTCATCTGTCTTCATCTGTGTACAGTACTCGTTACCATGTGCATTATTCGGTTCGTCTGTAGACCAGTACCTAAACCCTGGATCACCGTTGCTGTAAGACCACTTCCAGGTCAAAGAGTCTCCCTTCCCCAGCCCTATCCAGACCTGACCATTATAGCCACTGTCTACAGCTTGAATCAGCCTGGTCATTTCTTCCATGTTGTCTACGGTGGCCAGGTCGGTGTACTTCACTCTGCAGTAGCTCTGAGCTTCGGTCCAGGTCAGACGGTCACTCACAAAGTGGTACTGATGAGGGGAGGCAGTTGTGCATTGCCCTGTGGAACGCAGAAATTTAAATATGATTGACAAACTAAAAATAATCATATCAGGATCATGTTCACCCTACCTTCTTTTTTGTTTTCCAAGGGGAAGAGAGGGCAGGAGAGAGTGGTGGGGGGGGGGGGGGCAGACAATAACATATATTTTACGTAAACATAGAATATGGTTTGTTGGGTGGGGGGGGGGGGGGTTACCTGTTTGAATGGTGTTCCCAAGAAACAGGAGGAAAATCCCTGAAAATCAAGAATGGGACGATATTGTTCCCATGAGATATGCAAGACAATGTCTGGGTGATTGTTGTTGTTGTTGTTGTTGTTACTGTTACTGTCAGTCTTCATTGATGGTATTGGTGTATGTACATTACCTGACAGAACCATGTTGTCTAAAATGTTCAATAACATACTTTTAAAAAAAAGATAACGCAATATAAACATTACATTTTAGACTTTTAGCAGACGCCTTTATCCAAAGCGACTTACAGCAAATACATTTGACTAAGTAAGTGAATCATCTATTCATCAGTATAAATAAAAATCATATAAAGCATAGTATTGTGTCCTAATGAAATGCTCCAGGGTGAAGTGGCCCTTAGCACTGCTCTATGATCAGTGTCCCCTTGATGCCCATTACTGGGGGAAAGACGATTAAACTGACCCCAGACATTTACGGGCAACATCACCATAGCCTTCAGAGTTGAAATAGAATTCAACATGTCTGTAAGAGCACCGCCTGTAGTCAGATAATGGAAGTGCTCACCAGTAAGAGGGACAGCCGCTCTTCCCCACACCATTGACCTGAGGTACAGCAAGGTATTCAGGCATTATATTGACATATTTGTGGGACAATTGTTGACATTGTAGTTAAAGCAGCCCTACAATATGACAGCCCTGCAATATGAAGGTATCATATGACAGTACCACACTGCAAACTGATCACTTTCTGTAGGTGTAAGCAAGATAGTGTGGATCGTTTTTTTTAAATATATATATATATATATATTTTGTATTATTATTATTATTATCATTATTATTATTATTACTATTATTATTATTATTGTTACCTGTTGTTAATTGTTGGTCATCTGGTTCTGAATCCCCACCCAAAATGTATTGTATATCTGTAAAAGTTTTTTTATTGTAGTTGCCTTACAATTATCCTACATACTCTTTTCACAAGAAACCCCATTACTTCACCTATGCAGCATTTGAAGTGTCCTTTTTGATATTAGAAAGGTCAAACAGAAACATCTACAGGTATGTGTCTGTTCATATTCCTATTGTTAACAACATTAACATCAACATTCTTAACAAAAAGAACACAACTGCATTTCAATATTGCATACTATACATTTGACTACAGACCTTCTCTATGTGTGTCGTGTATTTACTATATTGTGATCAGGCGTCTGTGTTGTTCCTAAGGAACTGAGCCTATGTCACAGAAAATGTTCTGTCAAAATGAAAAACGTGATGGCACAATAAAGTTTTCTGAATCTGGATAACATATGAACATACCTGTTCTGATGGACACACGTTTCCCTCTTTGTCCCTCTCCACTTCTCTCTCCTCGGTCTCAAAGTGTTGTCTTTTGTCTGTCTTTCTCTGGCCAATATGCAAATCCACCACCCATATGGGGAGGTGAGGGGGAGGGAGGTGGGGGGAGTATTTGGTTAGCAATGGTCCTTACAGCAAAGTCCTGGCCAGCGATGAAACATCTTTGTTTAAGTTGACTTTCCGGAGGAGGTTTGTTTAGCATTCATCCATAGAACCTCACCCCAACTCATGGTTGATGGCCACATGTTTTGTTACACAACTCTTAGCGTTACCTTGCCTTCCTCGTTAGAATGGCAACTTGAACACAAAAGAACACGAAAATATAATGTGGATTGTATAGTTTCTGATTATCATCCTAATGACAGCATAGGCTATGGCACAATGTGTACAGTACCAGTCAAACATTTGGATAAACTTTCCCATTCAATTGAATAGCCAGTGTTTTCTATTGGCGGCTCTGCCTAGGGGTCTGTGGGTGCTCTCCGTGGTCCCGACGCCCCGGCGCATACATGTTAGGGAGAGGGATGCCACAATAGGTATCACTCCTATGAATAAGACAGAAATCACATATAGTCACATACAGTAATTCTCTATCACAAACGGTTCAAAAGATATTGGATTATTAGTAAATAGTTAAAAATAGTTAATCCTCTGGAGTTTAACAGGGCCCTACAGCCCCAAATTGGGACATCTTTTAACATCTTTTGAATTGTTTGCGATAGAGAATTACTGTAACTTTGGTCGGAAAGTTTTCTCACAGATGATGATGTGCCTCCAATATAAAAAAAATATACTTCAAATTCCGTTTCTTCCGTTTCCTATTTTTTGTCTTTGCACATTATCTAACCATGGACTGTCATATAAGTAAATTCGGACACCATATGACTTTTAGCTTTTGTTCTGAAATAAATCAATAGATATGAAACAAATGGACATGGTGGTGCATAGCAGGAACAATTATAAGCTAAAATGTAAAGGTAGTGAGTTGGTTAAAGCTGAGGGTTAAAGCTGCTGTGGTAATACTAGTAGTATTGGGAGGTAGGTGGGAAGGCTATTACTGCACACACACACACACACACACACACACACACACACACACACACACACACACACACACACACACACACACACTATTACTAGGACTACATGTGCCATTTGTCGAAAAAATATTAGCCCCCCTCTCAACCAATCACAATCAAGTATACAACAACGACGCCATGGTGTAAATAGTGATAATCATCATTTGACGGCAAGTTTGTTTTTGCCATGCAATCTAATCACATACAAAATAATAATGATAATAATAATCCATGCTTTAGTTAGAAATGGAAAATACTCGCCACAGAAATTCTGTGCTTGCGTGTGTCTACGGTGCGTTAGTGTAAAAGAGCGATTTACTCATCAAGAAATGAATGTTCTCCGATGTCCTCCAAGTAGGCCTATGCTACTGTTCATTGAACATGGTGGGAGACAAAACATGTTGTTACTCTTTGTGGCCTGTAGATGTCAGGTCATAGTATGATTAATAATTGCTGCAAAAATATGATCATACCTTTATGAAGGATGGAGTTTGCTCCTCTGTGCGTCTCTCATCTCTCTCACCCTCTGTCTCTTGGGTGTCTTCCCTGGGGTGAGTTTGAGGTGTGTGGCTACGCATATACCTACAGTGTAGACCCCCAGGTGGGCAGGCCTACTGTAACAGGCCAGCTGCTGTGTGTGTGTGTGTGTGTGTGTGTGTGTGTGTGTGCGTGTGTGTGTGTGTGTGTGTGCACGTGTGTGTGTGCACATGCATGCATGTGTGGTTGTGTTGGTTTGGTTTCCACCCCCTACTTGGTTAGTTAATGGTGCACAAAGGCTGTCCATGCTGTTAGGTCTGGACATTTGGTTACCTGAGCTCAGTTTTTCTGTCTAGGCTGGAACTATGGCGTCTGTGTTGCAGGAGGTAGAGCCACTGTCTAATGATCGCAAGGTCGGCAGATCGGTGGTTCGAGCTCCGGTTGGCCATGTGTCAAGGTGTCCTTGGGCAAGACACTGAACCCCAAATGTATCCCAATGAGCGGGCCGGCACCTTGCATGATAGCTTGCCACCATTGGTGTGTGAATGTGTGTGTGAATGGGTGAATGAGAGGCCATTGTAAAGCGCTTTGGAATAAGGCGCTATATAAGTCAGTCCATTAACTATGTGAACCGGATATGGATGTGTCAAGGATGTAATGTATCTAAATTCAGAAGCAACAATGTTTTAACAAAATGTACAACAGGGCTCTGCTTTTGCAATGAATGTGTGTGTGTGTGTGTCAAATGTTCACAGTTTGATATGTTCCACTCTCATGTACACATAATAGAGGGAGGGTCAAGGAACGTCTAAACTGTGCCTTTAAGAGAATGTTCAACCAGCGGAGGGAGAGTGAAAGTAAAAGTGGTCAGCTCTCCATTTCAGAAGCACCATTACAAATCACCTCTTCTGTTGCCGAGTATCTCTTCTTTACTTCTTTGCGCAAGCAACACAAGAAAGTAAGTAAGGTCTTCAAGAGTAGGTTATTTTATGGATTAAGGCTATTAAGCGCAAAAAAAAGACAATGCAGTACAATTGTTTGATTTGTAGCCTAGTTGAGAGTATTTACAACATGTTATGTTGTACTCTCTTTCATTAATACGTTTCATATACACTGGATTATTAGTGTAGGTCAGGGGCGGCGCTAGGGGGTGACTACTTGGGCTCAAGCCCCGGATGTTTTCTGAAAAGCCCCGAATGTTTTACTTTAAAAAAAAAAATAAAAAATATATATATAATGAACTCGTGAGTAACGTGCAGTACCGGAGTCCAACAGAGAGGCAGCAGCTGCGCGACATTACCTGCGTACTGCGTAGCCTGCCCTGCCCTGAAGAAGAAGTGCCTGACTTGACAATCAGTGCCTGACTTGCAAAATTGTAAGGATGGATATCCCAAAGTTGTTTTCAACAAAACAAGCGCCAAGAACTGTTGCAGCAGCAGTATCAGCAGCTGACAACAATGACATCACCAGCAGTGATGACATAGATGATGTTTCAGGTTTGTGAATCTTATTAGAAAGGTGACTGACTCACTGACACTACTTTTCCGGTTTGCTAATGCTAGCTGGCTATCATAACATAACGTTATGTTATAATGAAAATGAAACATAGCAAGGTACTGTTACGGTACATGGTAAGAAATCAAACAAAGGATAATACTTATACAAATAAAGTGAATAACAGGCTGATAGTCTTTGATATCTGCACTCTGGTTGACTGAGTAACAAGTGAAAAAGAATGATGTAACGTTAATGTTACAGCTAGTAAACATGGAGTAACCACATTAAGTATGCCCTTATGGTAGTATGTATGTATACAGAACATGACTCAAATCTATCCTAAGATGTAACGCTAACTAACTAAGTTTGTTTAATGTCCCAGGGGGGATTTGATTTCACAGTACTATACACAGGCCAACAATACATGTAATATATCGTCATATAACACAGGACAAGACTCTAAATACAATATAAGTGGTGAGCACAGAGTCTGCCCTGATATACATACTGTAACATAACTAGCCTCAGCCCATCAATTCTGTAATTCTATACAAATATAAATGATGGTGTGTGTGTGTTTACTGTCTATTTTGTAATATAGCCTTTTGTCCGCTTTAAGGTGGTGGTAAATTGAAGGTTGAAGGCAATTTTTTCCGGCACGCTCCGCGCGCACATTATATTCTCCCTCTGGGCTAAGCCCCGGATCTCCTACAATCCTAAATCCGCCTCTGGTTGTGTTATTAAACCAATAAAATAATCTGAGATGTTATGTTATTAAATCAATAAAATAATCTGAGATGTTATGTTATTAAACCAATAAAATAATCTGAGATGTTATGTTATTAAATCAATAAAATAATCTGAGATGTTATGTTATTAAACCAATAAAATAATCTGAGGTGTTATGTTATTAAACCAATAAAAATAATCTGAGGTGTTATGTTATTAAACCAATAAAATAATCTGAGATGTTCTGTCACCTGACTCATGCACTGTGAATATATACTATCCTCTGTGATGAATCACCAATACCCATCAACTGTAGTCAGTCGCCATGCCACTGCTGGTTCACTTGGAGCTGAACAGGCCTGGGGCCCTTTGTTCATACAAAGCTGATTAAATCCGATCCGGGCGCTAATTTCAGCTCGCGTTCCGTTCCATCAATGTGGCTCAAATAATTTGCTGCTTGGTTGCTATGCAACCAATCCTTCAGAACAAACGTGGTAGCGAGCAGGTTTACAGGCTGGTTTAGGTAATATGTGTGTCAAACATGTCTCACAGGCGGAAACTACATCCCGAACAACAGTTCCGTCAAGTGTCTTTTAGGAAATATTAGTTCCCACTTTTTACGAGATAGATAGATAGATAGATAGTTTGATTGTGTGATAGATAGATAATTTGATATTTTGAAAGGGTGATAGATAGATAGTTTGATTGTGTGATAGATAACTTGATATTTTGAAAGTGTGATAGATAGATAGATAGATAGATAGATAGATTAATAAAAAAGTGTAAAAAAATAGGTATGTCTATCAACTTGCATTGACATCTTCACAGTGGTATGTTTGGCGCAGGGGTAAAGGCAGCCAGCTAAAGGTCCGAAGGTTGCCGGTTCGATATTTAATTTAATGTTTATTTTTTTTACATTTAACCGAAGCCTTCATGCAAATCGATTTACAATATATATATATCTGTCTAAGTGAATCATCTATCCATCAGTAATCATAAGAAAAAATGTATCTATGCCAAATCCAGGGTCCATTTAGAAGAACATCATTTACTAGTCAGAAAGGCTTCAAACACCATTGTAATTGTGTCAGTTCTTGTATATTATTATTAGTATCTTAATTTCGTCAATCGGCTCTTCTGGGCTCTTTATGTCTGCGAGCACGCACCCAAATCGAGTATTTCCAAACCGGTGTTCTGTGAACACTGATGACACAAGGCTGATTCTCGTTCGAGGAATCACTTGAGGCTTGAATCCCAATCACAAGTTGCCTGAACGAGGCTTTTATTTTAATCGCGGATATACTAATCCAACGTACGTGGAATAGCCCCCTGGCTGACCAGAGGACGGGAAACCCTCCAGGCCAATGCAGGTAACACTGGAGGGCCCGTAGGGGGCGCCATTACACTGCTCAAATGCACCAGGTGAGGGAGTGGGGACGTCACCCTGTAACAGAATGCTGATCTTATCCTGTTCATAGGTGGAAGTAGTACACTCGCATGTACACTCCTAAGTAGATTTAGACTTCTCTCCTCTCCTTCCTTCTCCTCTCCTCTCCTCCCCTCCCCTCTCCCCCCACAAATAGCTTCCTGTTCATTGGTGAAAGTCAAAGTACTCCCAAGTAGATTTCTTACAGGCAGTGTGCTATGGAGATGAATTAACACCAAATAATGCATACTTCTTTCGAAATACTGTTTGAATATGTTCACACTGTATAAGATGTTAATATTGTGCTGTACAGTTTTCATTAAAAGTTTTCGCAGAAGTATTGTAGTGGATATACATCAACTATTGTTAATCTGAAGAGAAGAGAGTGAGGACCGACTGACTCTTTCCACTGAACTAAACACAACCTTTCTGTTTTAAATGAAGGCCTGGCAGCATGTATGCGTTTACTGTGTGACGGGCTGTGTGGGCAGTTGTCTGTGGGTCTCTGCAGGCACTCCCCATTCATCTAGGAGACCTCTCTCCATATGGACACCTTTCTGTTATGGCAGTTCTAATTTGTGGCTTTATCATTTTACACATCAACATCCTGCATTCACACTTCCACACATCCACTCACTTACACCACTGATTTACTGATGGACACACCTCATTCCCGTATTCAATAATCCAAGTATTATTTTGACTAAGTTCATTGTTTGGCTGTTTTTTTGGGTTGGTCAAATGTTGCTGCATTTGTTTCAGTTTGATAGTTTGTTTATAGCATTTGTAGCATAGGGGTGCTATTTGTTTGGGTACCCTTTTGATTGGTCATTTGAAATGGTGATTAGAAATGACAGCCCTATGGCCTGGGGTGGTTCAGTGGTCTAACACGCCTTCTACAGTGCACACATATATGTTGGCATGGGTCCAGGCCATGCCCTCTTCCCCTTACTTTCCTGTCTATCTTCACTTTTTCTATCCAATAAAATGAAAAATATGAGTGGGATTGCCCTACTCAGAAAAAAACAACCTTTAAAAAATAAAAAGAAGAAAAAATTTCAGCCCGGCACAACTGTTTAAATGCTCTTGATGAATAGAGGGTGTCAATATCAATGATGATGATGGTAATAATGCTCTCCAACAGATGCTATGCAGAGAAAATGGCAGAGTCCAGAGTTCCTAGTAAGTCACGTTACTGCCTCATGTTAATGTCATTGGCTGCTTGTCTTGCATGAATATACAGTATTTAATACAGAACTATGTGTGTGCATACTGTACAGTACATGCATGATACACTTGTCAATGGTCTGCCTGTATGGATGTGAGATGTTGAAAGTGTTTCCCTTCACCAACAGATGAGTTTAAACTCACCAATACAGAACATGTGGAGGCTGATGAAGGTGATGATGTCATCCTGCCATGTCACCTCTTCCCTGAGACCAGCGCTGTTACAATGACAATCAGGTGGTTTAGTAAGACAGTGTATTTACCTGTATAAGAATGGCCAGTTATCGATGATGTGTCCTGATATGTGTTACTTACAGCTTCTACCACAGGGCCGTCCAGGCCCTGAACACAGCAAAGACCTAGGTTCTGGGCCCTGGACAGTCTGGACGGATTGTTGGCAGCTGCTGGACTGAAAAAATCAGGTGTAGTGCTGAGGCACAAATATGTACATTTCAAGCCTGCAAACTGCGACACTTTAAATAAATGTGAAATAACACTATTGTGCAATATGACAACCCTAGTCGTCTATCTGTACAGTATAGTACAGTGGATAGTGTACATAGCCTTTATTTATGTAAACCAGCTCCTTCCCTTCTTGTGATTTTTTTAAAACGTTTTTTTTTTTTTTTCCCTAACACCAGGGGAGCCACCCCTCCTAAATTTCGTTGTTTGGTACCTGTACTGTAGCAATGACAATAAAGACCATTCATTCATTCACTCATTCATTCATTCATTCATTCACTTGCTACCTTTAATCATCTGTATTTCACTATTTCATGTGATGTCATCTATCTTATACCTTTCTTACTTCTTATTTTATTCTATATTGAGTCAGAAGTTCTTCCTTATATGAGTATAATATCTATATACATACATACACTCACCGGCCACTTCATTAGGCACACCTTGCTAGTACCGGGTTGGACCCTCTCTTTTGCCTTCAGCACTGCCTTAATTCTTCGTGGCATAGATTCAACAAGGTGCTGGAAACATTACACCACCATCATTTTCGCCCAGAGAACTACCGCTCACTGGATATTTTCTCTTTTTCTGACCATTCTCTGTAAACCTTAGAGATGGTTGTGCGGGAAATTCCCAGTAGATCAACACTTTCTGAAATACTGTTGTATATTACCTTATTGGTTATGAATCAAAGAACAGTTATTGAGTTTAAGACGATTTAATTAAAGTACAAAACAAGGTATACATATACCAACAGCTGGAGCCTGGGCTGGGCTGGCGATCTGCTGGGCTGGATAAGAGAGCCCTCTGCTCTTGTGTGAAGGTCTTTATGTCTTTACGTATGCAAATATTTACCAGTGATCCTACCACAATCACTACAGATGCTTGGGGTGTGAAAAGGGGGGAGAGGCCAGGCCAGGAGCTTTGGCAAAAGGGTCATAAATACCTTGCCCTAACCCCACAGTCAGGACAAAATACAATACTCAAAACAGCCTGTCTGACACCAACAACCATGCCACATTAGTCACTTAAATCACCTTTCTTTCCCATTCTGATGCGTGGTTTGAACTTCAGCAGCTCGTCTTGACCATGTCTACAAGCCTAAATGCATTGAGTTGCTGCCACGTGATCGGCTGATTAGATATTTGCGTTAATATTTGCGAATGGAGGACATGTTTGGGGAGGGTTGTTGGGGACACACTGTCATTCTATTCACCCATGCAGACAGTCTGAAAGGGCAGAGCATTGAGGAGTTTCTCCAAGCAAGGAGTCAGGACAGCAGCAGGACAGGAACAGGGCCCACTTCCTCAACATTAAGGACAGGAACCACGTCCTCAACATTAAGGACAGGAACCACGTCCTCAACATTAAGGACAGGAACCACGTCCTCAACATTAAGGACAGGAACCACGTCCTCAACATTAAGGACAGGGCCCACGTCCTCAACATTAAGGACAGGTACCACACACACACACACACACACACACACACACAGAAACACACACACACACACATACATACACACACACACACTTGATCTGACACTTGCGCGCACGCACGCACACACACACACGCACGCACACACACACACACACACACACACACACACACACACGCACACACTGAGTGACTGATCTGACACTCACCACAGATAAATAATCTGCAATGATTAAATAAATATGTTTACATGAAGCTATAGCTATGTTGATGTGCTGTCTGATTACATCACAACTGACTACATCACCAGGAGGCACGTCCGTATATAGGCTAATCAGTTAGGGTCAGAGTCTCTACAGATATCATTACAGCTCACATCTCACCAGACAGACAATAGAGTTTGGTCTGACCGTTCTGAGTAAAAGTGAAAGTGAAAGCGACTTCGATTTCCTGCTTGACTTGGTTCGGTCTCGGTCTATTTAAGAGCAAACACTCCGTAGTTTTATTAAACGTAACAGCGGTTATAGGCTACAGATTGAATTTAATAATCTCTCATCGGAAGTACAGGTCATCAAGATGAGTAAAGGTAAGCGGTCAATATTTCACTTCACACAGTGAGAAACAGAAACAGTAGCCTATCGGACATTATTGTGTTCTGTGTTTGTGTGCTTGAGAGAAACAGACGATAATGCTGACAACAGATGTTGTTTAAATACAGTGTAATGTTGTGGTTTTATATGATGTGTTAATTGTTGTATTTTACTGTGTTGTATATTCAATGCGTTGTTTAGAAGTTGGATTTTATTGTCGGCAGGGCGCACCCGCAAAAGAGGCCTTTTACATGTATACCATATTGCTGTATTAAGCGGCAATGCTCAATATTATGCTCAATATTCCAATCTGAATGTTGAGTACAAAGTGAATCAGCAGGAGTGTTGAAGTTAACACTCCTTTCGAAATCTATGTCTGCTTGTAATGTTACCATCCTACCACTAGGCGTCACTATGCCATGTAAGGTGCCATGTAGGGTGTTCACACATAATTTTGCTTTCACTTTAGATTATTTTAGATAAAATCATATAAATAAGTAAATATAATAATGTATCCATAACATACAGAATTGTATGAGAAAAACAATGGTTTAAACCCCATGGTTCTATCATGTATGGTTCAAAAGTTATCAAGGTTTACCTCTTTACATACACATGCGAATTACTGGAATTTATCCAGTAATAGGACCATGTAGGTATTTCCAAATGTAATTGTATTTAATTGTGTCTTTACGAGACATTAAATTTGCACTGAAGTTGCTTTCGAATTCAACGAAAGTGAAAGTGAAGCTAACAGGCTTGCCATTTCAAATAAACGGTACATAATTAACTTAACGTGCAGATTTTTATTTTTATTAGATTAGATTCAACTTTATTGTCATTGTCAAGTCCCAGACAGCGAAATGCAGTTTAGCATCTAACCAGAAGTGCAAATACTGATAAAAAAAATGTGTTTGCATTGAGGCAGATCACATTTTTGTAATGCTTTTGCGCATATTGAACATACGTTGTTGATCTGCCTCAAATGCAAACAATTATGTTTTTATTCTATTTGACTTACCTGATGCCTGATCGTATTTATTAATAATAATTCATTAATTAATTTATATAGTGCCTTTCTAGACACCCAAAGCACAAAGGTAGTATGTCTGTTGTCTCATCTCATAGTTGATCTAACCTTTATTTAAGCAGGTAAGACTAATGAGGCCAGAAACTTATTTTGTGCGCGCGCGCGCACGCACACACACACACACACACACACGCGCGCGCGCGCGCGCAGAAACCAAATATTACACAGAAGATGGAGACTTCTTGATTCAAGTGTGTTTGACCATAACTTGACTATAACTTTACAGCTAGGTCGTCATTGTATAAGACATTTTTCTAAATTGACTAATCTGTATAAATTCATGTAAAATAAAATAAATAAATAAATAATATCATATGTGTTTCACAGTATGGCGTCTCTTCTCAACATGAATGAAGATCAGCTGCGTTGCTCCATCTGTTTGGACATCTTTAAAGAACCTGTCTCAACTCCATGTGGTCACAACTTCTGCAAGCGTTGTATCCTCGACTACTGGGCCACCACCATAAGAGACCCAACGTGTCCCCTGTGTAAGCAGACCTTCAAGCAACAGCCTGAACTACGGGTCAACACCCTGATCGCGGAGATCATCGCGCAGTTCAAAATAGCGCCTCGCGCCCAGAAAGACACGTGCTGCGGGGACGGGGTAACGATTGAATACAGTGACGTCATACACCAGGGCTGCATTCGTAAATTCGCTCTGAGAGCGCCAGAGCGCACACTGGGTTCAACGTCACCAAGTAATTTGATTGGACAAGAGGCATTCCATGAGTGCTGATCAGATTTCCAGAGCGAATTTAGGAAGGCAGCCCAAGTGTCCATTTCCTCCTGATGAATATAAAGGGATACACATTTTGTATTGCTGGTGCACATTCTGAAAAATCTTGTCTTGACTGACGACACTAATGAATTGACACCCTTAAATACAGGGCATTGTCATTGTGGTAAAGTTAAGAAAAAAAGAATAATAACATGACTAAGTCAAAATCAACCTCTATTTCCCCAAGTCTGATTCTGTAGATTCAGGGGCCACAGAAAGATGGGTGCAGCACATGATCCAGGTCAGACAGAAGAAGGTGGAGGAGATAAAACACTCAGTGGAGCTCAGCAGAGTGAGTCTGATAACAATACTCACTGTATCATTTATGTGGCAGGTGGAGGCTAGTGGGGGTAGAAATTGGAGGACGGGCTCATTGTAATGCATGGAATGAAATGAGGAACGGTATTCCGTGCCATCCATTACAGAGAGCCCGTCCTCCAATTTCGACCTCCACCAGCCTCCCCTGTTAGGTGGGGCAGAGCAGAAGCTATAAAATATGTCTCATCCAATAGTTGACCAAATTGACAGCACATTTCCTGTGTGTGTGTGTGTGTGTGTGTGTGTGTGTGTGTGTGTGTGTGTCTGTGTGTCTGTGCGCGCATGCCTGCGTGCGTACCTGCGTGCAACTGTGTGTATATTTCTTTTTCACATTTGTTTCAGGCAAGTTCAGAGAAGGACATGGGTGTCAGTGAGCAGGTGTTCACAGCTCTGCTGAGCTCTATTCAGAGAACCAAGGCTGATGTTATTGGGGGGATGGTCGAGAAGCAGAAAGCTGTGGAGAAGCAAGCGGAGGGCCTCATCCACGAGTTGGAGCAGGAAGTCACTGACCTCGAGAGCGGGAATACAAACGCTGGATTGAGCGTCATTCCGCCCCAGGTGAGTGCGCCTCCCTCTGGTCAATTTGAATGTTACAACCGAGGAGTTGAATTGAATCAATGCAAATCAAAATTGTACATTTTAAAAATGTTGGCATTTAGCAGACGCCTTATTCCAAAGCGACTTACAATCGATACATTCGACTAAGCAAGTGAATCATCAATTCACCAGTTGTAGCAGGAAGAGTAATCTAGCTCAGGCCAGGGGCCATTGGTAGTCGTCGTGATAGAAGAAAAGTAAAAAAATCAATAAAAATATAGACACTGGAAACAGTACAAGGGGGGCAGTAGAAGTCTTAGGACACACAGTATAGGGGAAAAGCTGGTGTCTCAGGAGGAGCAGTGCTGGGGGGTAGCAGGTCTCAGGAGACGCAGTGCTGGGGGGTAGCAGGTCTCAGGAGACGCAGTGCTGGGGGGTAGTAGATGTCTCAGGAGGAGCAGTTAAGGTGTCGCCTGAAGAGATGGGTCTTCAGTCTCTGAGGGAAGATGGGTAGTGACTCTGCAGTTCTGACAGCCGTGGGCAGCTCATTCCACCAGCCAGTGTAGTGAAGAGACGTGACCCGGCAGCGCGACTGCCGTGTTGGCGTAGAGGTGCTGGGGCCAGTCGGCCAGCAGAGGTGGAGGAGCGGAGTGAACAGGCTGAAGTTTGGGGGGTGACCATTGCCTGCAGGTAGGCAGGGGCTGTCCCTTTTGCTGCCTGGTAGGCAAGCACCAGGGTCTTGAATCTGATGCGAGCTGCTATCGGGAGCCAGTGAAGGGTGCAAAGGAGGGGGGTGACATGAGAACATTTGGGGAGGTTAAACACCAGACGGGCAGCAGCATTCTGGATGTGCTGCAGAGGTCTGATGGCGGAGGCGGGGAGCCCGGCCAGGAGTGCATTGCAGTAGTCAAGGCGGGAGATGACCAGTGACTGGGTCAGGAGTTGCGCTGCTTTTCTGGTGAGGAATGGTTATATCCTTCTGATGTTGTAAAGGAAGAATCTGCAGGAGTGTGCTGTCGCTGCGATGTTCTCCGCACAGGATAGGCGGTTGTCAAGGATCACTCCAAGGTTCTTGGCTGTCTGGGAGGGGTTTACAGTCGAGTTCTCCACTGTGATGGAGAAGTATTGGAGAGGGCAGGCTTTCCCAGTGATGAAGAGTAGCTCAGTCTTGCTACTTATATATGAGTGTGTGTGTTTGTGTGTGTGTGTGTGTGTGTGTGTGTGTGTGTGTGTGTGTGTGTGTGTGTGTGTGTGTTGTGTGTGCCAGATATGTCCTGCCAGTGGTCTACTGAGTTCTATCAGGACTGTGGTGTCCCAGCTGGAGGACACTTTCACAGAGGAGATGAAGAAAGCCATGGATAAAGGTTAGTCAACTTTATTGATACTCACATATTTGACAAGTTTACAAAATAGTTTCATGAATGACTTAGAATGAGAAGTTGCTTAGATTCCCATGTCATTATGTAATGACCTATTTTCATCTAATATTACTAGGGTTGTCAATGTCAATGTGTTAACGCTCGCGATTAATCTGGAAATCAAATTAATCATATTAAAGTTCCACTGACAGATAACACTGTAGAGGGGTTTCAAGACAGACTGATTTGTATACTGGGTTGTAATAATGAAGACGGTCGTTGGTTACATTCGTGACTTTGGACCAATCAAAGTAATGAAGGGGCGGGATAAACAAAAATGTCACAACAAGATGGCAGCTACTTCACTGGGAATTAGGATATCTTCCACTACAGTATCTGAAATAAATATACACTATTTTGTATGGAGAAAAAAAATAAAACTTTCTAAACATGTTCTCTTACTAAGCTACTCTGTTACTAGCATAGAAATGGCCACAAAGTTTGTGTTCACGTGTGTGCACATCTGTGTGTTTGCTGAGCATGTGAGGAAGATAGAATGATGAAAAAAAATTCTAAGGCAATAGACTGACATTCATTCTGAGAATTTCAGACTATGCTTGTCTGTTACCAGCTAAAATATTATAATTATATATTAATGTTATTCAGAAATCATCAAAACTAATCTGAGATAATTATAATGAAGTAAAGAAAACTCTGATTCCTCTAACCAGTTCGTCGTGCATTTCTTTATTCCATATTCCATGTTTCATCTCCCCCCAAAAATAGTTTAAATGTGTTATTTCTACAATCTATTATTGTGATTAACTTGATTAACATTTTTAATCGATTGACAGCACTAAATATTATGCAAACACATTCATGATCACTGAACAATAAATGGCAGTTTAAAAAACGCTTAAAGTGAAAACATTACATTTTAAATGACAATTTAAATTCTGACTGTTTCTTGATTTTCCTTGTCTTGTTCTTCAGGCCTAAAGGAGCTGAAGAGCTATGCAGGTGAATGTGCTTTTCTACAATTCACAAACTCATATTCATCATATCCCTCATATCCCAATAGGATAGTCCTGCTCAGATGTATTGCACATATCCTTTAAAACATTTATTTAAATTTTTTAACCCATGATGTGCTTTTTTTCCATTTGTATGTGTATTTAATATAGTATTGTCTTTGTATTGATTTGAGTTATTTTTGTCTATAGCTTTTCCATACTGTGTCATGTGTTTTAGGTTATCTGTGGACCCCAAGAAGAGTAACTTCTGCATGAGCAACATGCCTGACCCTGACCCTGACCCTAACCCACCCTTTTTACTCTGCCTTAGTGGACATTGATCTGGACCCTGACACGGCCAACAACTTCCTGTCTGTGTCCAAGGATGGGAAACAGGTGAGACACGTCAGCAAATGGATCAACCTCCCTTACCACCCCAAGAGGTTCAACAAAAGCATCAGCGTGCTGGGGAGGAGAGGCTTCTCCTCTGAGAGGTTCTACTTCCAGGTGCAGGTGTCTGGGAAGACTGACTGGGGCGTTGGAGTAGCCAGAGAGTCCATCAACAGGAAGGGGAAGATCACTCCGAGCCCAGTGATTGGCTACTGGTCTGTGTGGCTGACCAGAGGGCATGATTATACGGCTGCGGACTCCTCAAACATCCTCCTCTCCCTGAGACAGAAGCCCCAGAAGGTGGGGGTGTTTGTGGATTACAAGGAAGGCCTGGTGTCCTTTTATGATGTGGAGGCCAGGGTTCATATCTACTCTTTCACTGGTTGCACCTTTACTGAAGCGCTCTACCCATTCCTGTGCTCCACTGTCAATGATGGTGATGAAAACTCAGCCCCATTCGTCGTATTACCTGTCAGTCAGAGAGACTGATTGGTTCATATCAAAATAGGGGCGTGATCAAATGCTTTTAAAATGAGCATTTAAGTCTAAACAACTCTGATATGTGAATTGGGATTCCTGAATCATGACTGTGATAGGTCAGTGTCGTTACAGTGTTGAGTTTTGTGTGAGCAGAGTGGGGTTTCGTTGCTATGGCTACTGCCACATGTATGCACAATATCATAACGTATTAATATCAAAACATATTAAGTCTGTTTAATTTCTCAATCTAATCAAAGCTGTGAATTATTTTGTTAAGGCAAAAAATAGAGACATTGATGAATACAGTGGAAAGCTTTGCTGTAATATATAATACAGTATAAACACAATAAAACATTTGTTTTGACACCACTGGAAATGTTTTCCTTGAAGTCTATAGCAGCACACACAAAAATATGAATTAGTATTGTGACGGCGACCCAGAGCTATTCATAAAACATTTGGGGCTAGAGCTCCGGATGCCCAGGCCTAACAACGTCACTGTGTGTGTCTGTCACTCAATAAGAGTTCCTGAAGTCACTTTGTAAACGGTGAATGTGAAGAGTGAACATGTTCTCAGAGAGGGGGGCATACTGACCAGGTGAGAACACTTTTACAGAACAACGATTGCACCAGGGATCACCGATGGTCGATGTCCAAGGTGTCCACATCTGCCATTGTGGCAGCAAATGACACACCCTCCAGGCCCTGGGTTTGTTACAGTTGCAATTGTACCTTTTTGACATAATAGCAGACGCCTTCATCCAAAGTGACGTACAACAAATACATTTGTCTAAGTAAGTAAATAATCTGTCATCAGTCATCGTAAGAAAAAGTAATCTATCTAAAAGTAATCTATGACCCTATTGGCAGTATATGAAACAGTGTTTAAATAATATTCAGTGCAACTACCAACCACCTCCACACCCACAGTGCCAACCTCAACCCACCCATCCTCCCCCCCTCCCCACACCAACCCCGCCGCCCTCCGTGGAATCCACAAACATACACACCACATTGAGGGCTACTTTTAGAACTAAATGCTGAAATTAAATAAATTATCCCATAGTATCATTTAAATGCACAATGTTGACTTTCCTTGTGTTTTCCGTGTGTGTATGTGTGTGTGTGTGTGTGTGTGTGTGTGTGTGTGTGTGTGTGTGTGTGTGTGTGTGTGTGTGTGTCTGTGCATATGCGTGCGTGCGTGTGCGTGCATGTGTGTGTGTGTGTGTGTGTGTGTGTATTTACTCATTGCAGTGACAAAAGGACAGATTATACAGCAGAGAGATAAAAACTTCTAAAACTATTAGCTTGAGTTACAAGACCAGAAAAAAACATCTTCAGATGCAGGTTGTGTGGTCATGAAAAAGCCCCTGCTGTGCTCTTCCTGCCTGCCTGGGTTACAGAGGTGGGGTTTTCTAGTGTGGTCTGTCCTAGCACAACCACACCTTCAGAAAGCCATATTTTTATCTTGATATTGATCTCTGATATTGACTGCACACACATCATGGTGTGCATCACTTTTTCCACACTATACTCTGATACTATAATCTGAGGTCCTGTATTTGAATGTTCAGATCTTCCAATTTAATTTGACAGATACAGAAAATATTGATAATTGAAGATTATACATTTTATGCACGGGTGCCAGTACTTGTTGAGGCAACAGCACCTCTAAAATGATTAGAAAACACACACACACACACACACACACACACACACACACACACACACACACACACACACAAACTCCCCCCCCCCCCTCCTCTTCAGGGACTTTGTACAGGTGTTTGTATTTCCCATTTTGGCAGCACTTTATTGGAAGGATTCCCAGCTCTGCATCAGTGGGCAATGTTTTAAACAGCCATGGTGTAAAGTGAGTGACAGCTTGTGGGTGATATCGAGGTCCTGCGGCCTGATTTTCCACATGATAGTAGCACTTCAGGGTGGTATTCCATCAACGTCGCTAAAGGAAGATCCATGCTTATTCCGATAAATCTCGCAAGATTTATACAAAATCCAGGCTTATTTTGATAGATCTTGCGAGATTTTCCTAGATTTTCCTTTAGGGACATGGATGGAATACCCCCCAGATGGTGCTCTATCTGACTCATCCAGGGCGTGCATATTGCTGATGCTTTGACTTCTGTTTTCTGCCTCTGTCCCTGACCGTGCTGATCGCCATCATGACCTTTATTGATCCCCATCCAACCATGAATAGTAGCATCCAATTCAGCATGTCGTTTATTGTGTTTCTGGTGGCCCTTGGCATTGTAGGTGTAGCATACATACTCACATACAGCCCCACCTACTTCTGACCAAGCCAGAGAAGAGAATTTAGGGGTTCTGGGAATCTCAGTGTTCACTCTTGTGTTACTGTATGGCCCCTGCTTTTTGGTCCAGTGCGTTTCTATTCAGGGCCCAGTTGTTCAAAACCTTTAATCTGGATCAAAATGATCCCGATTCTTTTTTTGCTATCCAGGATCAGATTGAGCTGGCTGATATACAATAAGCAGGTGAATGTTACAATAAAACAATGTTACAAACCATGATCATGCCCTTTAACTAGGTGCAATACAACATACTACACCCCACTTCCGCACCCAGACCCCAATCCCAACCCCCTCAAATTAGTGCTTCATCTCCATTGAGAGAGAGAGAGAGAGAGAGAGAGAGAGAGAGAGAGAGAGAGAGAGAGAGAGAGAGAGAGAGAGAGAGAGAGATTGATTGATTGATTGATTGAAAACTTTATTAGAAGGTTTGCAGAAGTAGGTACATGAAAGTACATATTACATACAAGGTCAAACTAAAAGGATAAAAACCCAAGAAAGCCACTGGCTTATTTCAATTGGGGTCCTTGATTTTCAATTCATCGTTACATGTAAGACAGACATAAGAAAAGAACTAGTACTATCTACAAGATAATACAGACAAATAACTATTACTATCTACAAGATAAACGTACATCCATCATGGGAAGAACAATACAACAAAACATAAGGTATGTACAGCGGGTAGGACAGGTGGGGACATACACCACAGGTGGGGGCGGGGGACAAAACACAAAGTATGTACAGTGGGTAGTTCGGGTCTTTTAATCTGATTTTTGTTTTAGAGGGTCCAGTTACGGATTGCAGCCTCCTGTAAATGTTTTTTGAGAGTGGTTTTGAAGGTGGGCAGTGTTTTGCACTCCTTTAAGATTATAGGAAGGGCGTTCCACATCTTTACTGCATAGTTTGCAAACGAGTTTAAACCCTTGTTTGTGGTGCAACGCGGTTGAACGTGGTTCGTGGAGCTTCCTCTGGTGTTGTATGTGTGGACGTTGTTCACTTTTTGGAAGTATGTTGACAGGTACTTGGGTGTCTTTGTGGTGTAGCGTATCTTGAAGACCAGGCCCAGTGCAAGCTGCTGCACTCTGTCAACTACTCGTAGCCAATCAAGGCTCAAAAAATGAGCAGCGGATAGATGTGTCCTAGGGTTGAGGCCTAGCAGAAGCCTAACCAGTTTATTTTGGGCTGTCTGGAGTCTTGTTTTATGGGCCTTTGTGGTTCTATAGTACCATGATGTTACGGCATAGTCGAAGTGACATTGAATGAGAGCTCCTGATAGGGTCCTCAGTGTGTTTTTACTGACAAGTGAGGATATCCTGTACAAGAATCTAGTTCTATGGTTCACTTTTTTGATTACTTTTGCTGCCATTTTATCTCCGGAAAGATTTGCCTCTAAGATGGAGCCCAGGTATGTAATATCCTCTTTTCTTGTGATATTAATGTTACCCACTTTTATTTAAAAATGTTCAGCCTTTCTGAGTTTAGATGGGGATCCGTATAGGATGGTTTCAGTTTTACCTAGGTGTATTGATAGTTTATTGTCAGCTAGCCAGATGCAGATTCTACTCAGTTCAGTGCTTAGCGCTTTTTCCACCTGCAATATGTCCCTGTCAGAGACCAGCAGAGCCGAGTCATCCGCGAACAGGAACAAATTGCAATTACATGCTGATGACATGTCATTCACATATATTAGGAACAGTAAAGGTCCCAATATGCTTCCTTGTGGAACGCCGCAGGTCACTGGGAGGGGGGGGGACAGTGTTCCGTTCCGTTCAGAGAGAGAGAGAGAGAGAGAGAGAGAGAGAGAGAGAGTAACAGACAGAGGCATAGACAGGGAGAGACAAACCGACAGAGAGAGAGAGTAACAGACAGAGGCAGAGACAGAGGCAGAGACAGAGAGAGACAAACCGACAGACAGACAGACAGACAGAGGCAGAGACAGAGAGAGACAAACAGACAGACAGACAGAGACAGAGTGTACTGTAGACTGAATCTGGAGTTGGACTGAAATGGCTTATTCAGGTAAGGCTACAGTAAATGTATGATTATTGCTGGCTTCCTACTTCTGTGATATTGACATTAATGTAAGCTACAGTACTGGAGGCTAAATGAGAATGAAAGTCTTATTTATTTTTAAAGAACTTACAACAGCCAAGCTAACTGAATTTATAAATTCATAAACGCATTGTAAACCGTAAAGACTTCATAGTAAGTGAAAATGCATGAAGTCGTAGCCTGCAGACATACAAAAAGAGACCAGAAATGTCCTGTTTTGATTAAATGACATTTAATGTGTGTGTTCACTGATGGAACTCCACTGTGCAAGGCTGTGGAAGGCTACTTGCTGCATATGTCTGGTTTCAAATACAATAACATTTGTAGGCTATAACAAATGGACATTGTCATCCAGTGACAGAAAGGTAATTGAGGCAATTAAGTTTGTCCTCTAACCTAGCCTACCAGCAGCCTACCACCTGCCTCTGGTATAATGCATTTCCACCTCTCTATCAGTACAGAAAAGAGTAAATACATACATCTTGCTCGCAAAATGTCATTAGGCATTACCGGTTATTTAGCTGTAGTGTGGATGTTATGGTTATGTTTTTATAATGAGCATGCATATTGTGCAACACTTCTTTAATGTCTACGAGGCCTGTGTTGGCAACACAATCATATCAGAAAAGCTGGGGCAGGAAAGTTTGTGCGAGCCGCATCGTTGATACAGGCTACAAACAAACCCTTCGCTGGTGAAACAGGCAAAAAATGGCTGAGCGCACAAATGATGAGAAACATCTCTGAATACAATAAGAGAAATTCACTTTTCGACTACCCCAAATAGCCTACATGCCATGTAGCCTAAAATGGGCTTGGGTTTACGCCGTGGAATTGCAGATAAACACTGGTAATACCCAAACTAAGGTGACAACCTGATCCACACAAAGTCTCCCTGGAGTAATTTAGGCCTACGTGCCTTACTCAAGGGCACACTAGTGGTGGTGTTCCCATGTGGGATTTGAACTCATGACCTTCCGTGTGGTATTCAGGTTGTGGTCTGTCATAGGCAGTGTCACATTTCTAGGTCTCTGACTTGACCTGAGCCACAGAATGGTGTGCACTCGTTTTTCTAACACAATACTTGAGAGTGAAATCTGATCTTCATATTACATTATCAAATCGTGATAACTTTTGATCAACAGGAGACTACATCCAGGAAGATGATCAGCAGTTGTTGGACTTCATTCTCATCAGAAGCTCAATCATCATTACCACCAGTCTGTGTATGGGTATACCTGTTCTAGCCTGGGCCATCATCTCTCTATGCCGTCAGAAGGGAAGGAGCCTCTTTCTCATCCCCCTCCTCTTCAATGACTGTCTACAGGTGTTTACAACTCCCATGGTGACATTGTTTGCATTTTCCAGGAGAAGGTTCTATTGGGAATGGTCAGGGATCTACACACTATGGGTGATATGGGTGATATCGAGGTCCTGCGGCCTGCTGTTCCACATGATAGTAGCACTTCAGAAGGTGCTGTATCTGACTCGTCCAGGATGTGCAGATCGCCAATGCTTTATGTACTTTTTCCTGCCTCTTTCTTCCTCTTTGGTCACCACCATCATCATCATGGTGTTTCTTGATAATCCCCAACCGTTCATGTTTAGTTCTGGTATTCAATTCCTCATGGAGTCTGTTGTGTTTCTGATGGCCCTTGGTATTGCAGTTGCAGCATGCATACTCACATGTACAGCCCCACCTACATCTGACCAAGCCAGAGTAGAGAATTTAGGGGTGCTGGGAATCTCACTGTTAACTCTTGTGTTACTGTATGGCCCCTGCTTTTTGGTCATTTGTTTGCAAGTGGCTGGATATTTAGTTTCTCCATCGGCATCCTTATCTGGAGGATATGCTATCAATGCCTTAGTGTGCCACTCCATGGCGAGCCTGAGGCTGATCACAGATCTTCTCCTGTGTTGGCTGGTCTCTAGGGGGCACTCTAGAGAGCAGCAGCAGCAGGAAGCTGTCACAGAGCTCCAGAACTGATCTCAGATCAGGGCTTAGTAGAGCCGGTGGTTCTCCTGCATTGGCAGGTAGAGTTCTGAACTGATATCAGATCAGACTGACTGGGATTAGAGGTGGTTGGGATGAAAGGACAGAGATTCCAATGGGTCCAATGGGAATGGAAGATCCTGTTGAGGTGGTTGTTGCAGTTGAATGTTAGATGTAAATGTAGAGTATTGAGGTGAATGACGTGGAGCTCAGATTTTGTAATTGTTTACAATTTCCTATTTTGTTGGAAAAATGAAAAGTTACATTTGGAGGTGAATGTTGTAATAAATAAATTGTTATTGAATTTAAATATATGTCATCCTTTTTTAATAGAGTCTACTTCCAAAACATGATCATGCTCTTTAACTCATTAAATAATATTCAGTGCAACACCACCAACTACCAACCACCCCAACCCACCCACCTGCCCCCCTCCCCACACCAACCCCTCTGTCCTCCGTGGAATCCACATGCATACGCACCAGACGTGTGTGTGTGTGTGTGTGTGTGTGTGTGTGTGTGTGTGTGTGTGTGTGTGTGTGGATGGGTGGGTGGGTAGGTGTGTGTGTATTTACTCATTGCAGTGACAAATGGACAGGTTATACAGCGGAGAGATAAAAACTTCTAAAACTATTAGCTTGAGTTACAAGACCGGAAAAAAACATCTTCAGATGCAGGTTGTGTGGTCATGAAAAAGCCCCTGCCGTGCTCTTCCTGCCTGCCTGGGTTACAGAGGTGGGGTTTTCTAGTGTGGTCTGTCCTAGCACAACCACACCTTCAGAAAGCCATATTTTTAGATCTCTGATATTGATCTCTGATATTGACTGCACACACATCATGGTGTGCATCACTTTTTCCACACTATACTCTGATACTATAATTGGAGGTCCTGTACTTGAGTGTTCAGATCTTCTAATTTAATATGACAGATACAGAACATATTGATAATTGAAGATTATACAATTTATGCACAGGTCCAGTACTTATGTTGAGGCAACAGCACCTCTAAAATGACTAGAAAGCACACACACAGACACAGACACACACACACACACACACACACACACACACACACACACACACATGCAAGCATGAATGCACACTCGTGCAAACACAAACACACACTGTTGCGTGAGACATTTTATTCAGCAGAAGTCTCCACGTTTAGTCAACCAAAGTAGTTTGCTAGCATCAACCTAGCTAGTTATCAACGGACAGAAAAAAGACATGACCACATCACACTGAGTTTGGCCGTGAGAAGAGAACGATTCAATTACGTGCATGCTCATTAGTATCACCACCTGTCTGTCACACTCGCACGCTATAATGATGTCAGGTAGTAGCATAAACATTATACTGGAATATGCAAATATAACACTCACAAACACAAGCACACACTCTTGCACACATACTGTGTACACACATATTAACTTATGACAACAAGCAGAACCCGTTTTCTATTCTCTAGAATCAACAGGTCATCACCATCAAGCAGGCCAACAGAGATTCATCATGACTCAGTGAGCAGTTGTGGGAGTTCAGTGTCATCAGAAGCTCAGGTACACAGGTACACCCAGTGTGTGTGGGTGTACCTGTGCTAGCCTGGGCCATCCGCTCAAAACCAGACTCACTATTCTCACCAATCAACCTTCACTTCAACCTTTTCTTTGCATAGAGCTGGACTCAAAATGATTGACTGAAACCAAAATAACCAGGCCTCAAGCTTTGTTTGTGCACAATGTGCACAATGTCTAGAAATACAGATAATCAAAAAGCCCACAGCTACATGTTTGATTCAGTTAAACATTATTTCCTGTTGTTACTGTGGCTGAGGCACAGGAGGTAGAGCCGGCGTCTAATGATCACAAGGTTGGCAGATCGGTGGTTCGAACCCTGGCTGGCCATATGTCGAGGTGTCCTTGGGCAAGACGCTGAACCCCAAATTGCTCTTGATGAGCGGGTCGGTGCCTTGCATGGTAGCTTGCCGCCATTGGTGTGAGAATGGGTGAATGAGTGAATGAGAGGCTATTGTAAAGCGCTTTGGAATAAGGCGCTATATAAGTCTGTACATTTACCACCTAAGATAACCTAATCAGTGGTTCAATCAAAGTGCTGCTATGACAGCTTACATATACAGTGACCAACAATACTGCTATTACACTCAACAGGCACAAGTTCATCGACTGATGCACTTGCAGCAGAAGCTACACAGCTCAGCCTGTGGTCACCTCGCTGGTGTGAAGAGTCTTCCTGTATGCCTGACAGAACCAATAGTGTAGGTAGAAAAGAGGAAGTTCCGACAAGATTCTCCTGTTGGTCAGGGACCTACATTGGTCACAGTGACATCATCAGAATGAGTGACTGAAAGACAGTCAAGATAGATAGATACTTTATTGATCCCAGAGGGGAAATTAAGGCGTTACAGCAGCTCAGACTTCAAACAACAACCAAATGATGGTGATGGTCGAGAAATGTATGTTCAAAACCCAACAACCATTGGCCTACCTACATAACCGTTTGCAATAACTAATATGTTTCTATTAGAGAAATAAGTCTCACTCTCTCAAGATTTTTTTCTCCCTTACTGTATTTATAAATTGGCTGCTCGTATTCTGTTAAACAACCGTTATTCCTTGCTTTGCTTGAAGATGCTTTCATTATTTCTAAGCCATTTCCCCTAACCTATGACCCCTCAGTAACCCATCTGGTATCATTCTTATAGCTATTTTGACTTTCTGATCAGCAGTGGCCTGTACCGCCCAGCAGATGGCAGCATACTTCCATAAATAGGGAGCCGAAGGCTCAGAAGCTTGTCAGATGTGCTAGAGAAGGGTAAGCACAAACATTTGTAGTGTCCCCATTTCCTGTAGTAGTGACTGAGTTCATACTTTTCAAAATATACAAACGTATATAAAAGTTATAATAATAGTTTCATATGAAAATACAACTTGCAAGACACTGTACTGCTTGTAGTCTTCTTCTGCAGGGTATGCAGTCTCTACAGATCATGCCTTCAGTCAGTGGTCAGACAAAAATCAGGTTTAAAATATTTTTATTAAAACATCATACATTTAAGGAAAGACATATGGAGTGGCAAAAACGTAATGAGTTTTTTTTTTAAATAATGCTATACAAATAACAAAACATGTTAAGACAAACAAATCTACATTAATTTAGCTGCAGTCCACAGATCCAATGATCAACATAATATGTATTCTCCCCTTGAAAAAGTATGGCATGTTCACAGTTGTCTCTAGTCCTGGGGAGCCACCAGGCTGAAGATACTAGGCCGGTTTCCCTCTACACAGATTAAGCCTAGTCCTGGTTAAATAACATTATCAATAGAAAAAAATCATTGAATACACATTGGGGTCTAGGATTAGTCTTAACCGTTGTCCCGGGAAACTAGCCTTTAGAGTATTGCCTACCTGCTCCACTACCAATTCACTGCTCATTAAATCCTTTAATTGCTCTATCAGGTATTAAAAACAAGTCAACAAACCAGAGATGTGGGTTCCCCAGTAGTGTTGATGAGCTCCATTTCAATACATTCATCATGTCTCAACATCATTTCCATGTGTGTACTGCATCCTTCCTGACTTACCTGTTCATGAGCCTGCATGCTGAGCCAGCACCTCCCCAGAGAGCCCCTCCCAGTTAGGATGATCAACATGACTTCATACAAGTGAGATATGGGGAAAGGGGACATTCTGAATAACACTATAGCCTATCCGACTCACCCATGACACAAAAAAACCTATTGGGCAGTGAGGAGGAGGAGAAGGAGGAGGAGGAGGAGGGGGGGGGGGGGGGGGGGAGTGTTATGATAAGCAGATTTGTTAAGCGATTGTGATTGAGCACTTTACGTCGAAGAGATCACAAGATATGATTCATTGCATGATGTGAATTCACATTGGTATAGTACAGGACGCCGTCGTAGAGGGTAGGGCTATTCCCTCATTAATCAGGCAGAGAAACACGAATCAAGAGGAGACTGAACTGCGGCCGTCGAGTCTGACGGGTTGAGAGGGACCCATTGATTGGACTCAGGAACGACAGGCTGATCATTAAACATTATGTAGTAGTCTACGGTCAAGATTTAACGGGAAACAATTGATACGGTCAAAATCACTACACAATTCAGGTCTTTATTAAAAACATAAGTAAAGACAATAAGGAAGTACATTTATCCGCCTTGAGGTTGATCTACCATCTCCAGATAGGCTAAGATATCCAACTAGCCAATTGACACTAAGCCGTAGGTGTTTATTACGCTGTGAACATTGTCGCAGAACGCAACCTTTCAAATTCTGTATTTAGCATGAGTTAAACGATGGAACGTGCAAGTGAAATTTCAAAAGGAGACAAAAGGTTTTGTTTTGATAAACAGTCCCGAGTACTTATATTAACATCCTCGTCTGAAACTTGATGCAGGAAAATCACTGTTTCAGGGAGTTCATATCATATCACATACAATATCAGAAGACTAAATATTGGAACGTAAAATAAAAAACGCCTGACTTAGGCTTGGTGCCGAATGTTAAAATAGCTAAAGCACAATAATAATAGTAAAAAAAAAGAAAATAAAGGGCAAAACAAGACGAGGGTAAAAAGTTTTCTTTTTCTTTTAAGTCTTTAAGAAAGACATGGCGTCCGCATAACAACTCCTCCTGTGTGCGCTCCAGGAGAACGTAACGCGCTCAGCCAGACGAGACGAGAGGGTATAGCGCCACGTGCACCAGGAGACGAAGACGACGGAGACGACGGCAATCTTGTCGGATAATTTTTAACCTGGAAAGAGAGCAAACCACACAAGTCAGCCGCCTGTAGCACACCAGAGCACGCGTTCCATTTCTACGATATATGCATTCTTACAAAGACAATGTCGTGAACGTTTTATTTCTTCCCCCCCCCCCCCCTTTTTATCATGATCAGCTCAAGTGAATACCACTTTCTCCCTTTAAAACTGCTTGATACCCGTCTACTCAATCTCTGCTAGAGAAAACAAGGGCCGGCGAAAGATTCACTGAAGAGCTTTCTTTACGTGTTCTTTACCAGTACCCTATAACGCAAGGCAGCAGGCCATTCGTTCTTTAAAAAAAACTGGGGCTTACAGTTGTGCTCAGGGGTACCCCTCAGACTGTCATGGGGGCCCGTAATTAGGAAAGATACTATTCAGCCTTTCAGGCCGCGTTAGGGCGGCCATTGTAGCGCAGGCCCATTCTCACCTTGATTCACATGCCGGGTTGCATTTAGTACGAGTAGCGTGGCGGCGGCGGCGGCAACCTGTCAGCATAGGGGTCCCTGGGGCGAGGCATTCCATACATCGGGGCCCTAGAGACGGGGGAGAGACGGGAGCGCTCGTACGAGTAGCCGTTACCCGCCGGGGCGATCGGGGGAGGGGGGGCTCTTCTGATGGGGCTGCGGTCCCGGGCGTAGTACGCGGACGGAGGAGGGGGGAGGGGGCGACGCTCGTAGGGGTCATGGGGAGACGTCATGAGACGCTCCCTGACAATGGCAGAGGGAGGCGGTGGAGGAGGGGGTATAGAGCCAACGCGCCTCTCCTCGTAAGACGTAATACCGTAAGACGGAGCACCGTAAGGGCGAGCTCTGTATTTCTCGTAGTAATCCACCACCCCGTAGCTCTCTCTCTCGTGCTCATAGGCTCGCTCTGGGTAAGGGGCTCGTCTGGGTGGAGGGGGTGGTGGCGGGGGAGCTGGGTAGCCATGGCCATGAGGATGAGGGGGTGGGTGGCGACCCCTTAGATAGCTAGGAGGGGGAGGTTCATGCCTATCCCCACCAGGGTAACGGGGGGGCCAGTATCCCCCCCTCTCAGGGGGAGGTGGTGGGTAGTCTTCTTCCTCATCATGCCTGGGTCGGCTCTTTGATATCTGGACGTGGATACGTTTGCCTAGGAGAGAGATGAGCAAAAAGGCAGCAACAAAAACATGGTTTAGGAGTGAGTGAAAGAAAGTAATATAACACTGTCAACCAAAACACCTAGAGGAGGGTGAGACTCTGTTTAATAATAATATAATATACACCATTCAGCTGACGCTTTTATCCAAAGCACCTTACATTGCAGTGGGTGCATAGTACATTTTTCAGTATGGTCCCAGCGGGAATCGAACCCCAGAAGCGTCGTTAGCGTCATGCTCTACCACCTGAGCCACAGATGACGACAGACCCCGTAGACTACCTCACAGCCCTTTTACCCTTTTCTTACCCTGGAACTCAGCGTTGTCCAATCCCTTAATGGCATCCATAGCCTCGTCAGAGTTGGCCATGTGCACAAAAGCGAAGTTTTTGACGATGGCGCACTCTGAGACCGTGCCGTACTCTTCGAACAGGGTGCGGAGCTCGTCGTCTGTGCCTTTCTCTACGTTGGCCACGTGGAGCTTGATGGAGCCCTGGTTCTTCCCGTGGCTAGCCTCCACGTTGATGGGGATGCCGTGGAGCTTGTGCAGGTGCAGGGTTTTGATGGCCTTGGTGGCAGACTTGCGGTCGTCCATGTGTACGAAGGCAAAGTTTTTGATGATGGCGCATTCCGTGACGGCCCCATACTCAGAGAAGAGAGCCTGGATTTCCTCTTGGTCTGTCTCCCTTGGGAGGTTGCCGATGAAGATCTTCACCATCCTGTAGCAGTGTGTTTACAAAGCCTGGAGGGAAATAATATAAAAGAACACATCAGTGAAATCATGACACTTTCTGTGATTAACTGTGCTGCTCCAAGTCATATTCAAAGGAAAGGAGGCAGGTGCACTTCCTAAAACAACAAAGTTAGATACAGACCACAAACCAGCCCCTTGCAATCCATACAAGGAAACAGGTGTTTCCCTCTGAAATGACATAACTGATAGTGATTTGTAAAGCGTAGCGAACAACCACAACGCGTTGGAATCATGTCCAAAGAAAGTCCATGTCTCGATCTGACAGAACCAGCAACAGACATATCGGCCACACACAACCCACAAGGACCTAGCTAAGCTAAGCTAACGTTAGCGTGGGTTAGCGTTATTAGCCACCCATTCATTCCAGTGGCACATTTTCAATCGTCCATAAGCCAGCCAAGCGTGATACATACTACCCGCAACACAGAGCTAGAATAAGCAAAGTCGTCAGCATATTATAATAAACAGAAACACAATTTAACCGGTAGGCTAAAATAACAAGCTAGGTAGCAAAGCTTTAGATGACTTTTATAAACCCGAGCAAGCGAGCGAGCCACGCCAAGGCCCACAGAGGAACCACCGATGGCCTTTCAGTTTCAGGCATAAATATGATAGTTAATGAAGCTATTATTAAAAAAAAATATCACACAAACAACTACTTCGTGTCTATCATACATACATTTGTGTAATGTTGGTTCATAATCTCACCGAGGCCGTTTGAATGGCACACTTACTTACCACGAGTTAACCAGACGCACGCAGTGGGGGGAAATGGCAACAATGGCGGCCCTCGTCCCAGTGACTGGAGTGGAGAAATCCCGCCTCCTTTGAACGCTTTGTGCCTCGAGTCATTTGGGTGCGTTCGTAACGTTTATCTGACAGCGCCGGAGCGCAACACTGGGGTCATAAAGAGACCGAGTCATTTGATTGGACGAGAGGCGTTCCGTGAGTGCTGATCAGATTTTCAGAGCGGATTTACGAACGCACCCATTGTTTTTTTTAGAGAGGCATTGTTCTATGTATGATTACCTTGTGTCACAATAGGCCGTTACGAAACTGTATCGCAACCATTCAAACCACCGATGCAATGTCGACATTGAAGTTTGGTACAGTGTACAACAATTTACAAACACGCAGTAGGTTTGTATTGTTTATTGGCGGGATTAGTTTGTATATGCTATACTCTGTCGATCGAGCTCAAGTTTACACAGCATGCCACGACTGTCAAATAATGTGTAAAACACACACACACACACACACGTATTCTCTCATAATCAAACCTATCTATTGAATGTAAACCTCTACTTAAGTAGAAAAGAGCTAGGTAGAAACCTCAGGAAAAAGGGCTTACTGACAATAAGTGTGAGGACTTAATAAGGCTTTCTGTCCACTGGTGACTGTTCACCCTCTCTGTCTCCTGCCTGGCCATTCCCCAAAAGTGTTTGCATACAAGGTCAACAGGCGTGAAAGCATGTCTTTGAAATGGATGTGAAAATCTTGCAGTATAGCATAATGCATAATTTCCCTCAGGTTTCAGCCATTTACTGTATGCTGTGTGGTAGAGACAGGTGCTCAGTCATGGGATAGCCCCTTCTGTAGCTTCTGGAAATATTCCAGGCGACATACCTTTCAGGTAAAGTCCATCTACTAATGTTTACTGTAATAGCATTTCTTCATTCTCAACCACACTCAACCAATGGTACTTCAGTAGGATATACTCTAGGCCACACCCCGGCCAGGAAGAAAACCAATAAGCTCATATTGACACAGCCCATGGTGTCATTAAGCTTGGTATGATGCGTGTCTTCTGGAGGTGCAGTGCCCTCATGTTCTAGTGTCCAAATAGCAGTGTTCTATTCTTGTTGGCATGGGATACTTCAGTTCTCTATATTCTAGCTTGTGTTCCTCAACTCTAAAATGTATCTACATACTGGAATTAATCATAATAATCAAATTAACAGAGCAAAGGACCTTTATTCCATCCATACACAGTATGAGGTGAAGTGACGCCTGAATGAGGTGTCTTGCTACCCTAAAGTCTCCCACAGAAGATTAACAAAACGTACAATATGGTCATGAAAATACATTTATTTACAATCGTCCAATAAATATTACTGTGGGGGTGGAAACACAATAAAACAAAACACTAAGTTATTATATAATCTTTGCCAAATGAAGCTGAGCAGTATCACAACCACAGAATAATCTCATGTGTTCATAAATGTCAGTGACAACATTTGACTTCAATCACTGTCCCTCACTGATGACATGAGAGAAGGGAATATGTTTGGGTCTCTGTCCATTTTTTTTCACCACTAGGATAATTTTTATGAAACTTGGGTAAATGATGGGTCTCGCCATACAGATGACACATTTATGAAATTACACTAATTAGCCTGAATTTTTACAAAAACTATGGTGAAAGAGGTGATCATTAAACACGCCATAATAGGGTGCAAAGTGGAGCATTCCGAGTGTAGCTTAATGCAGTAGGCGTAAAGCCGTACACATTTGGGAATACTTTTCTTTTAAAATCAATAGAAAGCTCTAAGAAACAAGACTGATTAACTGATCAAATACACACTACAGGTTCCGGTGACTCATCCTGGCTATGAATGCAGGTGCAAGAGGGCCTGAGGCAGTAGGCCTATAGCCTAAGGAATTTGGGAATAATATTTTGAAGTCGGTTATGCAGAATAAATACCAACACTTGGCCTGTATCAATACGGAAACCAGAGAT
This sequence comes from Nansenia antarctica, assembly GCF_963989245.1. Taxonomy (NCBI): domain Eukaryota; kingdom Metazoa; phylum Chordata; class Actinopteri; order Argentiniformes; family Microstomatidae; genus Nansenia; species Nansenia antarctica. The sequence continues at coordinate 21,501,755 of NC_137683.1, forward strand.
GTGTAACTTCATTGCAGTGAGTGCATACATCTCAATACAATCTCAATACATATGGTCCCAGCAGGAATCAAACCCACAACCTAAGCTTTATTGGCACCATGCTCTACCAACTGAGCCACAGAAGACCACGTAACTAAATAATTTGACTGTGCAAATAGGTTGTCTGAGCGTATTGGTGAAATTTGAGCTTGAAGTCAATAGAGCGAATACGCCCAATATAAAACGTTTTTTGGGTCACAGAAAGTAATTGCAAAAAGTAATTGTAAAACATTATGAACATTGGAGATGACACTAGATTTGAATTCAACATATTCAAAAGTTACAGAGAAAATGGAAAGTTGCCTCAAGGTTATAGAGGCAGGCCAGTTAACAGGGGGTTGCCGGTTCAAATCAATTGGCTGCCAGGAAAATCTGGAGGGATGTGAGCTGGCAATCAGAGGGTTGCTGGCGACCATAACTCAGGTGTCAACACCACGGTTGTGTCCTTGAGCAAGGCTTTTAACCCCTCCACTGCTCCAACAACACCACACTGTAGCTCCCAGCTTTTCCGTTGCAAAAAGGGACCAATAAAGATTGTATTGTATATAAAATGCTCGATTCTGTGAGGGGGGAGTGGTGGGCGGGGGCAATGTATAATACAAAGTCATAAAGTCCTTGCGACACAGAGAGCAAATTCCTGTAGTCACTGGTTGCAGCAGGTGGTGATGTCGTGTCCAGGACGGTGAGGACGACAGGGCGCTCAAACACGACTTCAGTCAGAAGTCTTGACTAGCAGTCTTGGGCCTGTGGTGCCCACTTCCCTCCCTACGGGAACAGACACACACATGAAAATCCATCCTGCACTCCGTGAACATTCACCGTCACTAAAATGCCCAACAGATATTGCTTAGAAAAAGTGATGTCCAACCTGTAGGCTCTATTAGCAGGACTCTCCTGGCCTGTTGGTCTGTAGGGTTGCACCGGGTCAGCAAACCGGTAGCGACTCAAATGAAAGTCATCTCAAAGTGACGGCCAACGTCCCCATCAGCAGTCCTGTGGGCGCACCACGCCTTACTACAGGGAAAAAAAGAGTAGGTAGTATAAATAAAGTCTGTATAAGTTAGACACAAGACAAAGATTAAATTAAAAGTGTACACAGATAAAAGAGTAAACTAAATATGGGGCCAATGTAAATGTGATTTGTGGAATCCTGTGGCAACAGGGAACTATTTGGACTAATTGTCTGTAGGTTCAGAGACACTTGGATCAATATTTAGCCGGCCCACACAGAACTCGGAGGAAGGCCTCCAAGATCTCCAGGGACCCGACCCACCCTGGGCACGTACACTTTATCAGGCTGCCCTCGAAAAGGAGGTACAGGACCCCGGCCGCTAAGACAAACAGACTGAAGAACTGCTTCTACCACAGGGCCGTCAAGGCCCTGAACACAGCAAAGGCCTAAGTTCCGGGCCCAGGACAGTCTGGACGGATTGTATGGCAGCTAGTGCTGAGGCACAAACATGTACATTTCAAGCCTGCAAACTGTGACACTTTAAATAACGTGAAAAAATACTTTTGTGCAATATGACAACCCTAGTTGACTATCTGTGCAGTATAGTACAGTGGATTGTGTACATAGCCTTTATTTATGTAAACCAGCTCCTTACCTTCTTGTGATTTTATTCTTTTTCAAAAAGTTTTTTTTTTCCCCTTTCCTAACACCAGGGGAGCCACCCCTCCTAAATGTCGTTGTTTGGTACCTGTACTGTAGCAATGACAATAAAGTCCATTCATTCATTCATTCAACTCCACAACTCTGCAGGTAGAATTAAATAGTTACTTGCCTTGACTTTATGGTCGGACACAGAACGTATGGTCCAGCAGAATCACTCACCTTAGCCTCACGTCTCCTACATACATCCCCTTTCCAGAGATCATGGTTCTAACAACCTACAAAAAGCAAAAGTGCTAAGAACACCAAGGCTTAATTACAGATGTACTATGGATGAAAGGGCATCAACAGATCACAAGCCCATAAACATTACATAATCATCGAGAGGATAGTGATGGAAAGTGAAGGACATGCAGTGTGAATGGGGACTGAGTAATTCAAGAGTGTACCACAATCAGATATAAATCGCAAGCAATTATGCATTGGCCATCGCAATGTTACCAAAATTGTAAAACAATTATTTGTTAAATTACTTGGAGAATAACTTAAAGACTCAAAACGTATATTTCGGGGAGGATGGGCCGCCTTCATGCCACTGATTAAGTTACAGTACAGTACTGGTTCATATGGACTTCCACTGACCCCAAGAGGGGTTTTCCTAAAGCGTCTTGCTACCTGACCCGGAAAGATTGGAGAGTTCAAAACGACGATTCAGATCAAATCTGTTTATTAAAAAGCTTTGAAATCAATAGATATCTGTAAAGAAATAAAATCAAACATAACGCTGCTTTAGGGCATATATAAATCAACAGATAATTGAACAAATGAAATTACACTGTTAGTTCCGTGTCATCGATGTACTAACATTGAGTCGCAAATCTTATGTACTGGACAAGCAATTTCCAAAACCAGGATTTGACAAACCAAAGCGATATTACTAACACGTGTTGGACTGATTATACAACTCATAGTGTGGGGTATAAAAAAACGTGGACACAGCCATAAGTATCTGGAAGACCTCTTGAATCGAGTATCTGGCATTCTTGTTAAACAAATCACACAATTTGCTCTGGAACTAGAGCTCTTCCCTTGTTCACACTATCAGAGGCTTTATCCATTTATATGACGGCGAGAAGGAAATTAAAAAAAAAAGAGCCGTCTGATGCTTAGCCATTAACAGTATTGTTCAAACTGAACAAAACTAACACCTCAGCCATAACTCTAAGATTTAAACAGTTCAAAAAATTCGAACAATAAAATCAAGCATAACAAAAAAATTATAGAAGAAACAAAACAATTAAAGCAAGGAAGACGAAACCGAAGACATAAAAGCGTTTTTAAAGTACGGGGTGCCCGCAATACAGTATCTTCCAGTAAGTCACAGGCAAACGCAACGCAATCCGCCACAGACGAAGGGGTATAGCGCCACGTGCATCAGGGGACGACGACGATCTCGCCAGATAATTTAAACCTGGAAAGAGAGCAAATCACACATGTCAAGCGCATTTTACTAATAAAGTTACGCGCCAAGGTTCAGTCAAAACGTCCAGCATTCTTTAAAGGCATATTATCAATCTTAACGGTTTGATATATATCTCTCAGTTGAGGCAGATCTGGTATATTTATGAACAGTGTCTGGGTGCAACATTCTCCTTCCTAATGTTTTTGGTGTTTTAAGCAAAAACTACTGAGTGACCTGAGACTTCTCGTTCCTCGCAAAAGAAAATGGGACTCAGAACTGATGGGTACCTATAGCTAGACAAGTGAGCTGGATGCGGAGTTCACCTTCACGCCTCGTATCTCACCTTCAGTAAAACCCTGCTGGGGGGGGTCTAGTAGGAGTAGCGTGGTGGCGGCGGAGGCACCCTGTCAGCATAGGGGTCCCTGACGCGAGGCATTCCATACATCGGAGGCCTGGACAGAGGGGACAGCCTGGATCGCTCGTACGAGTAGCCGTTACCCGCCGGGGCAATCGGGGGAGGGGGGGCTCTTCTGATGGGGCTGCGGTCTCGGGCGTAGTACGAGGACGGAGGAGGGGGGAGGGGGCGACGCTCGTAGGGGTCATGGATAGAGGACGCAAGACGCTCCCTCACAATGGCAGAGGGAGGCGGTGGAGGGGGTATGGCGCCAATGCGCCTGTCGTCGTAAGACGGAGCACCGTAAGGGCGAGCTCTGAACTTCTCGTAGTAATCCACCACCCCGTAGCTCTCTCTCTCACGCTCATAGGCTCGCTCTGGGTAAGGGGCTCGTCTGGGTGGAGGGGGTGGTGGCGGGGGAGCTGGGTAGCCATGGCCATGAGGATGAGGGGGTGGGTGGCGACCCCTTAGATAGCTAGGAGGGGGAGGTTCATGCCTATCCCCACCAGGGTAACGGGGGGGCCAGTATCCCCCCCTCTCAGGGGGAGGTGGTGGGTAGTCTTCTTCTTCATGCCTGGGTCGGCTCTTTGATACCTGGACGTGGATACGTTTGCCTAAAGAGGAAAACCATGATTAACAGTAAGACAATGGACCCTTCTCAATTCTTAGGAACTTGATTCCTCTTGTCCCCATGTTCTCCCCATCGATGCTTTTTGAGAAGCAGCATGGAGGAGAGGACATGGGGGGAGAATCAAGTTTCTAACAATTGAGACAGATGCTAGTGACAAACTAAGAGATGTCAAGAGATGTCCAATACAGACAGACACAGTTCAAAGTTCAATCATAAATCACATTGGGGGGGGCTTTTCTTACCCTGGAACTCAGCGTTGTCCAATCCCTTAATGGCATCCATAGCCTCGTCAGAGTTGGCCATGTGCACAAAAGCGAAGTTTTTGACGACAGCGCACTCTGAGACCGTGCCGTACTCTTCAAACAGGGTGCGGAGCTCGTCGTCATTGCCTTTCTCTACGTTGGCCACATGGAGCTTGACTGGACCCTGGTTCTTCCCCCGGCTTGGCTCCACGTTGATGGGTCTGCCGTGTAATTTGTAAAGGTGCAGGGTTTTGATGGCTTTGGTGGCGGACTTGCGGTCGTCCATGTGGACAAAGGCATAGTTTTTGTACTTTGCACATTCTGTCACTTTGCCGTGTTCCGTAAAGAGAGCCTCTATTTCATCTTTGTCTGCCTCCTGGGGCAGGTTTCCAATGAAGATCTTCACCATTCTCTTTACTTCTTCAATGCCAAGACTGCGTGAGAGTGAAGGGACATAGCGGAGCAGTTAAGCAGCAGTATTTTTAAGGAATCTTTCACTTTTTGATAAAATAACAAGTTAGAACAGAGGTCGATTTATGCATCATGACCAGATTTACCTATGGAGTCACCACAGTATAACTAATGATGCTATAGAATGAGGTCTTTGTGCATCTTCAGGAAAATATTACTTTGAAGAGTGCTGGTCCCCATGCAATAACTGGACCCACTCCAAAATAGTTTTAACTTGTATTTATTTTTGATTTAATCATAAAATAACAAAAACAGGATACAAGCACTCATGTGGCTACTAGGGTGCACATATGGGTGGATTGGGACTCTCAGATTGTAAAACAAGTCAAGATTTTAAATTAAACTACATTTTTAAAAAGTTCCAAGTTTAAAATTGAAAGTTAAGTTGTCCTCCAATGAGGTAGTGGAGTGATTCTTTTTTGTAAACTTACAACATGTTTGAATGGTACACATATGAACATAAATATACTATTTTTGTACTTTTGTTCTATTTTCTTTTAAAGGTTCTGACCATAGTGACTTATTTTAAGAAAAGTTTGACAGTATAATGCATAACAAGTTGGCGACGCGTGTCGAATCATCAGTTATAACAAAAAAGGGTAGGCCCTATAAATCTACACTAAATGTACAGTCCTTTTCCAAATTAAAGGCGTGTAAAATAGGACGTCCCATCGGCGGCCATTCTGCTATAGTATCGGTCACAGGCCAAATGATTGATGGTTCGATGTTCATCTATACCATTAACGTACTTAACGTTAGCGGTTAATAAAATGGTGGTATTATTTTTCGTTGGACATGTTTAAAAATCGCTGCTTACAACCCTCCGAGATCTAAGGTCGCTCCATATCTTAGTGATAACGTCAAAAAAAATCTAATAACTAAAGGTTTGTACAACAGTAGTACCGTCGGCGGCCATTTTGAAACATGGCTGCCTAGGCACCAAAACGGCTCCATGTCTTATTCTCTTCACGGTTTAACACATTAATACATCTACATTAATACATCTACGCTGGCTCTGTGCTCAATGTTGTGCCTTTATCAAACAGTCAACGATGTATCGCCTTAACCGATGTACTAATACTACAGGTACACTGAACAAAGCCTGGCTCGGCGCTATAAGCAAATGGAGCAGGCTGGCGAGATCATGTGGTGATTTTGAATTAAGGCAAAACCCCCCAAAAATGTTTTCATTTGTCAAATTGCATCACTTTAAAAGTCCAACACCGAGGGTTTGAACATAAGTCTAACGTGTTCAGCTGATAGTTAAGCCAAGTCTCTGTCCAAGCGACGATAAAGACACGGAACTTCCTTGTTGTCAGCTAGCGAGGCGGCTAGCTCGGGTGGCTAACGTTAGCATGCTATATCTTAGCTCGCTCGCAATTAATAATATACTGGTCAGAAGACAAATGAGAAGCCAAAACCATATAATAACATTATCAACAAAAACCAACTCAGCTTATTATTGTGTAAAAACTCACACAAAAGAAACATTACACGTTTTGAATACGGTTGATTAGCTAACAAGCTAACTAGCCAACTCACCTTAGACTGTTGCTACACGACGGAAGACTGCGGCGGAGAACAGCTAAGCGGTTTTAGCTGCGACTGCCAAGCCCGCCCACGGCCGACTGTGATTGGTCAATGCTCTAGTCTAAGCCGACTGTGATTGGTCAATGCTCTAGTCTGTAACAAAGCATCTGTCTTATGAATGGGCACAGGCTGCAGGTTCGACCTTACTTACTTTACTCCGGTTTGCTTGTCCAATTTCATTGGATAAACCTGAACACAATCCCCATTGATAAAATCTACAGGTAAATCATTACTCCCGTAATCAGTGATCTAATCTAACATGACTGTCCAAGCATAGCCTACCTTTCACCAATTCACCAACGATGAATTGAGAATCAAGGACCCCAATTGAAATAAGCCAGTGGCTTTCTTGGGTTTTTATCCTGTTAGTTGACCATGTATGTAATATGTACTTTCATGTACCTACTTCTGCAAATCTTCTAATAAGTTTTCAATCAATCAATCAATCAATCAACACATCATATCAGATCAGTGCTTCCTAGAGGAAGTGTGATGGCCCTATATTAAACATTATCCTTGAGACCTGCCTTTGCTCGGTGTAAAGTGCGGTACGTTTATCCCAAAAGGCACTATTTCTTCCAATCGTGGCCTGCAGCTATGGGCAGAGATCTGTGCCACTAGAATCTGAATCTGAATTACTGACTTACTTAAACAATACAAATTCAAATTATGTGATTCAAAGTTAAAAAAAATATTCAACGTCATTTTTTAAATTCAAATTGAGCAATTCAAATTCAAAGTCAGTAATTCAGATTCACATTCTAGTGGCACAGATCTCTCACTACAAATCAACAATGCATTTATCACATATGGCATACAGTTGTAATTAACACAGTGACATTTTGGGGGGATCTTGTCTCAACAACAGCTGTCAGCAGCAATCAACAATTAATAAGTAATAGGCTACAAAGTGACAATAGTAGGCTACTTTAGCCGCACCATTACGACATGAATCGTCAACACATTGGAAATTAATCAAATAAGCTCCGGGTGTTGTGCCGAATTCTCACTCCCCTTCGCGTAGCATTGCGAAGTGTTCGTCTTAACTTTAACCAAAAATATACGATCGCTTGTCCTCTGTTGTAACTGCATGTGCTTTCTAGGGTACCAGGAGGTTGTCACAATGATTATTAATAAATAATATAATACATACATGTATTACTGTAAACTATTCCGTATATAAGTGCTCTCGTAGTTTATTATCGTGGATGTTATAGCATACATTATTATTATTATTCAATAATATAAAACATAAATGTATTATTGTAAACTATTATGTATTTAACCCTTGTATGGTCCTTGGGTCTGTGGGACCCATGTTCAATGTTTACTAAAATAAGAAATAAATGTATCAATAAATGATACAATTAATATTTTTTTCAACCTGAGACTCATTGGCCTTGGCTCAGTTTCTGTGAAGAACATGTACACATTTTCATTGAGTACCCACTGTGCACGCCCCCTACACACGTACATTACTTACAGGGTCCTCGGGTCCACTGGACCTGCAGGTATAGTGAGTGTGGAAATTGGAAGCGGGTCGGGGGCAGGTCAGTGACCTCTGGGCCACCCCCCTGCACCCCCTGGCGAAGACCACGAGTCTCTACCTCACCCAGGGGCCGAGTTTTGGGGCCGCTTTGGATAAAAGTGTCTGCTAAATTTACATGTAAATGCATACGCACACGCACACACACAAACACATGCACTCACACAATTCGTGGGTAGAAGTTGTTATGGTTAAACCAGGACACAAACTCACATAGAGACACAAAAAAGACACTCACTTGTCTTTACAACAGTCAAAGAGTTGACTGCTCCACAGAATCTTTTGGGGTTGAGTGTCGCCTGGCTGAGCTGTCACTATGGGCCAATGTTGAACAGCCATGTCTGTGTGAAGAGTTCATGTGGAGAGATAAGACACCAGTCAATTTGATCAGCAGCTGTTCTATGATGAGGTGTTGTGGAGATTAACAGTTTGTTAGAATATATGACAACAAGCTGTCAAGGAGATAGATATACTGTAGTTGACTTACTACAGTGAAAAAATAACCAAATAATAGTCTGTTAATATAGTTGTCATTATCACTTTCATTACACGTTTAAAGAGAGAAAACTGATAAATCCAAAGAGAAAAATGTTATAGTTTAGAAGCGTCTGTGGCGCAGGAGGTAGTCGCAAGGTTGGGAGATCGGCGGTTCGAGCCCTGGCTGGCCACATGTCGAAGTGTCCTTGGGCAAGACACTGAACCCCAAATTGCTCCCAGTGAGCGGGCCGGCGCCTTGCATGGTAGCTTGCCGCCATTGGTGTGTGAATGTGTGTGTGAATGGGTGAATGAGAGGCCGTTGTAAAGCGCTTGGGATGAAGGCGCTATATAAGTGCAGTCCATTTACCATTTACCATTTACCAAGCATCTATAATCTCTCAAGTGCTCAGGTCTGGCTAAGGACAATACCAAGTACAGACACGGCAGAAAGTGACAGCTGGACAGTCATCCCCCCATCGACCCTTACAGGTGTGACAGAGAGTGAAGATGAATGTATTTAATGAACATACCCCCTCATAACAAGATATGCAAATGATGCAGGGCGCATGGTAGCAGGGCGCAACAAAGCAACAGATTGGACAAGTGAGGATGCAGTCACACAAAACCAGGGAACCCAAATATGCAATAAATGAATATTTATTGATAAAGCAACAAAGGGAACAGAGAGGACTAACAGTGGCAACAAATAAAAGTCATAATCCGAAATAATAATCCCACCACTCCTTCACAGGTACAAAAGGTAGTATAACAAATGGAAGCTTTCACATTTCTATTATATAAACATCAAATTAACAAGACCCAGAAGAAAAACAGCTGAGAGAGAGAGAGAGAGAGAGAGAGAGAGAGAGAGAGAGAGAGAGAGAGAGAGAGAGAGAGAGAGAGAGAGAGAGAGAGAGAGAGAGAGAGAGAGAGAGAGAGAGAGAGAGAGAGAGAGAGAGAGAGAGAGAGAGAGAGAGAGAGAGAGAGAGAGAGAGAGAGAGAGAGAGAGAGAGAACTGATGACACAGAGCTATTTATAATGAAGGAACAGGTTGATTACTGATCAGGAACAGGTGTGGAATGATGGGAGTGGAACCAAGCATGCATCTGAGATTTTAGGAGAATGAGAACAGCAGGGGGAGACAAAAACACAACACACAACACCATACAGAAAACCAACACTGTACGTAACAATGACCATCACAATTTCGCCCATGTAATGCATAGTTACCTATCACTACCATTCTTGTTTGATTTATGTCATGCTTTTTTATCACTATTTGCACTTTTGGTTGGATGCTAAACTGCATTTCCTTGTATAGTACTTGTACTCTGCGATGACAATAATGTTGAATCTAATCTAATCGTGTGGTGCCTCTCCCTCACGTCCAGCAGGGGGAGACACACTCAATGGTAGTATGACAGTAGGGGACACCAGGGGGACCAGAGGCCACAGCAACATGGGAGAACGTGTATGTGTGTGGGTGTGTGTGTGTGTGTTTGTGTGAGTGTGAGTGTGTGTGACAAGATAGCTCAGTTTTGAACAGGAGAGGTGTCTTTAAATGTCTACTCGGATATAATGTCTACACACACAGACAGACACACAGACACACACACACACAGACACACACACACACACACACACACACACACACACACACACACACACACACACACACACACACACACACACACACACACACACACACACACACACACACACACCACGCCTCAAACTTGGCCTTCATCAAGCCAGTAGAAAAAGAGTAGAAAACAGACAGTGTATAGCCATTGGCTCTCCATGTCAATCATCTCCAACAGCACACGCACACGCACACGCACACACACACACACCTAATGAGCTACAGCTTTGTCCCCTTTCTGAGTGACCTGGATATACTACTGACCTCCTGGCGTGTGGCTGTGGTGTGTGTGCGTGCGTGCTGTTGGAAATGACTGACGCGGAGAGCCAATGGCTTTATGCTCTGTTTTCTACTCTCTTTCTACTGGCTTAACCAAGTTTGAGGCGTCGGTCCACCTGACCAGTTGCGCATTTGGGCGGAAATGTCCGGGAACGTGACTACCTATTAGGAGGTGAAGCGGGTCTTGACTCATGTTCTCACACAGGGTCACATCTGAGTTGCAGTCAAGGACAGCCCACTTCATTGACACACAGTCTCTATTGTCTAAGCATATCACACTCTGATAATGTGTAATTTTATTTATTTGTGTGGTGGCCTGGGAAAACCCTTCACATGGTGGCATTTTGACATTTTCATTTTTTAATATTTCCATAAATCAGAAGTTCTCAGCTATTCATAACTGGTTGAATGACTGAGATAGCCCTTTATTTTAAAAAGTTATGAGCATTTTAATGTATCATGTCAAAAAAAGTGAAAGGTGAGAAATGCTGCCCCCGACCCCTTTCTCCTCCGGGTCGGGGGAGGAGCCTATGCAGATCGGCCGGTCTCGTTTGTCTGCTTGTGATGCGGTAGCACCCATGACACCCACAGCGCTACACTATGACTACGGTACTACTACTGCTATTTTCCACATTGGTCTTGTGAGCCTCATTCGCATGACAATGATTCATGATTTTTTCAACAAATTTCTCCAACCTGACAGGGCTTTATATTGTATGGGGCTGAACTCACACCCTCCACCACCACAAACCTATGGACTGGAGCACCCACAACCTCCATTACAACGCCTTCTCAGCGAAGGACACACTGCTGTACAGCACCACCAGGGCTAACCTAAAGTGTGGCATCCGGGAGGCCAAGGCAGACCACAGAGAGAAGATTGAGGAATGTGGCAGGGGTTCAGCACATGACAAACTTCAGAGCCAACAGGCTCACAGCCGCGGAGGACGACCCCCTGCTGGCGGAAAAGCTGAACTCCTTCTACGCCCGGTTCGACGAGGGGCGAACGGAGGTAACCACAACACAAACACCACTCTCTCCAGCTCTCAGCAGCCTCACCCTTACAGAGCATGAAGTGAGACGCGTGCTGAAGGCGGTGGACCCCAGGAAAGCCTCAGGGCCGGATGGCGTCCTGGGACGGGTGCTGAGGGACTGCGCCGACCAGCGTTTTCACCAACATCTTCAACCAGTCCCTGTCCCAGGCCACCATCCCACCCTGCCTGAAAACCTCAACTATCATCCCAGTCCCGAAGAAAAGCACGGTAAGCTGCCTAAACGACTACCGCCCGGTGGCACTCACACCAATCATCATGAAGTGCTTCGAGAAACTAGTCCGGGCCCACATAGTCACATGCCTCCCGCCCAACCTGGATCCATACCAGTTCGCCTACAGAGCCCACAGGTCCACAGAGGACGCCATCGCGACGACTCTCCACTCCACTCTATCCCACCTGGAGAGGGGAAACAGCTACGCGAGACTGCTCTTTGTGGACTTCAGCTCTGCCTTCAACACCATCCTTCCAGACAGGCTAGTGACCAAACTACTAGACCTGGGACTATCACACTCTATATGTGCATGGATCAAGGACTTCCTGTCTGACCGCCCCCAGAGGGTGCGGGTGGGCTCCCACACCTCCACAGCCCTCAGACTCAGCACTGGGTCCCCCCAGGGCTGCGTGCTAAGCCCCATCCTCTACAACCTCTACACCTACGACTTCACCCCCGTCCACCCCAGCAACTCCATCGTAAAGTTTGCAGACGACACCACCGTGGTGGGCTGCATCTCGGGGGGGGGACGAGGCGGCGTACAGGGATGAGGTGGAGCAGCTGGGCAAGCTGTGCAAGGTTAACAACCTGCTGCTGAACCAGTCAAAGACCCAGGAAATCATCGTGGGCTTCAGGAGGAAAAAATCTGAGGTCCAGCCCCTGCTCGTCGATGGAGGGAGCGTGGAGAGAGTCTCAACCCTCCGATTCCTGGGGGTGCACATACAGGATGACCTGTCCTGGAAGAACAACACAGCAGCCATCATCAAGAAGGCACAACAGCGGCTCTACTTCCTGAGAGTCCTCAGGAAAAACCACATCGGACAGGAGATGCTTGTGACCTTCTACCGCTGCGCAGTGGAGAGCATCCTCACCTACTGCATCTGCGTGTGGTTCTCCAGCTGCACAGCCGCAGAGAGAAATGCGCTACAGAGAGTCGTGAGATCGGCCCAGAAGATCACCGGCGCCCCCCTCCCCTCTCTGGAAGAACTGTACAACACATGCTGCCTCAGGAAGGCCTCCAAGATCTCCAGAGACCCATCCCACCCTGGGTACGAACACTTTGCTCGGCTGCCCTCGGACAGGCGGTTCAGGACCATGTTCGCAAGGACAAACAGACTGAAGTTCAGCTTCTACCCCAGGGCCATTCAGGCCCTGAACACAGCAAAGGCCTAGGTTCTAGGCCCTGGACAATCTAGACAATTTGATGGCAGCTACTAGATTGAAATCAAGTGCAATACTGAAACACAACTGTGAACATTTCAAACCTGCAAACTGCGACACTTTAAATGAATGTGAAATAACACTATGTGCAATATGACAAACCTCAGGTACATAAGGTTCAGAGATAGAAAATATTAGAATAGGTATAGCATAGCATAGAGTACAGCACAGTGTTTTATTTGTATAGTATAGTATAGTGGATAGTGTACATAGCCTTTATTTATGTAAACCAGCTCTTTTCCCTTCTTGTTTTTAGTTTTTTTTTCCTAGCACCAGGGGAGCCCCCCCTCCCAAATGTTGTTGTTTGGTACCTGTTATATCAATGACAATAAAGACCATTCATTCATTCATTGCAGAGCTTTGCCCAATGTGCAAGAAAGCCCTGTATCAGCTAAGGCAGTATGTAGGGGGAGTATGTTTAAAAATGATTCTTACAGATTTTTAAAAAGTTGTATTCTGATGGACATAGATGGGTTGTCATTTTTAAACGGTTGAACACATTTTTAAAGAAAAAAACATTGATGTTGAGAATCTGTACTTTGACCCCATAATATGGTTGTTTGATTTCAAATTCAAACTGTTGGGAGTACAGACCTAAAAGAAGACAACTGCAACTGTATCAATGTAACAGCCTGAATGGACTGCCCCACCGCGTTACTGCTACCAATAGGTAATGTTTGTGTAAATGTTTTCATTTCAGAGATTTAGCAGACACCTTTATCCAAAGCGACTTACAAGTAGATTTGTCTGAGTAAGTGAATCATCTATACATCAGTCATCATAAGAAAACAAATCTATGCTAGGACCAGGGGCCACTGGCATTCACAGTTCTAGAAGGAAGAATTACTTTTAAATAAATATTCACAGTAGAGAAACTGTATTATCTAGCAGTCTCCTGTTTCAACCAGATGGACAAACACTGGAAATTATTTATCAAACAATGAAAAGTCCTTTATTGCCATCAGAACATGAGTGAGAAGAGCAGAGACACAACCTGACACTGAGTGAGTAGACAGTACCTAAACAAACAGTACTACTAGCATACAAACACTGAAAACAGGTCAACGTTCACCCCACAGGACACGGGGATACACTGCCACATGAGGGAATGAACACACACACACACACACGAGCGAGCACACATACACACACACCTGAGGTATATGTATCACACAAACTAAAAACAAGACAGTGATTCATCTCTCTCTTACGCACACATGCATGCATGCACAACTGAACCAATGTAAACATACTCAGTGCTCTCATACTCTGACACAGAAACACAAGAACACAATTGTTGAACTTAAAAGGGCAACAACACTATTCAGAGGCCGGTTTTTAATCCAACCATATCCCTTCCACCCCTTTACCCTGTCAATCATGTGATCAAGTGGCCGCCATCATGCATCATATTTCCCCATATGTTTAATATCGTAGAACCAACACTGGTGTGGAAGAGGACAGGGGGGTATTCCATCAATGTTGCTAATAGAAAATCCGGGCTTATTTTTGATAACTCTCACGAGATTTATCGAAATGAAGTCTCACGAGACTTATCAGAATATGCCTGGATTGGTCTTTAGCGACGTTGTTGGACTACCCTCCAGGACAGACGGTTAGCTAAGTGTGACATCTTGTGGTGAACAGTCAGACAGGAAGTCATCACTATAGGGTACAGTATCTCTCTTTAAAAGCAGGAGATTAAGACATTCAATTTGGACAATATAGCAGCAGTACTAGTGAATAAAAGAATGGCAAAACTGTTTGGATACGTGACGTTTTGAGTTTTTTTCTTCCCCCCTCATGCATTGCTAAATGATCATGCAGTTTATTTAGAAAAATAGAGCTCAAACCCACAGAAAGAAATCAAAGTTCATTTCAAAGACGGTTGATTTCACTTCCATTTTTATTTCATATTTTCTATGATGTGGAAAGAACAACAACAAAAAAAAGTTGAGAGCGGTAACCAAGACGACAGTAACAACATGATCCAGGGAGCCACTGGGGTTTTGAGTCTCTCCCTCTGTCTCTCTCTCCTTCCCTCCCTCACCCCCCGCCCTCCTTGTCGACCACAACCATCAGGAACAGGACAACAACCTCGCTTATAGTTCATCTCACACGGTCATCTCTTCTCCAGCACGAGCGGGCGGGCGGCCACACTGTAACCCACACCTCCTACCACTGGGACCGTTGCAACCGTAGTGTGTTGCAGCTGCACACTGTATGTGCGCCTGTGTGTGGATGGATGTGTGTGTGTGTGTGTGTGTGTGTGTATGTGTGGATGGATGCGCGTGTGTGTGTGTATGTGTGTGTGTGGATGACTCTTCTCTTATGACTTTTGTGCGGAACGGTCTGCTGTCTCGTCTCCCCCCCCCATGCCCCGCCCCCTGTGGTCGCCATGTGTGTTTGGACCGTAGGCATGCTGCAGTGGTTACCAAGGCGTTAGTGTGGCTGGAAGCAAGAGCACTGTGCTATACCCCCCCCTCCATCTCCCTATACCACAGCAAGTGGGCCTGTAGAAAGAGGCACTGTGAAGTTCACCTTATAAGTCTAACATCCACATATTAAGTCCACAATCTCTGTGTGTCTGTCTGTCTGGGTCAGTCAGTACTGTCTGTCTGTAAGGCTGCTTAGGGACAGCCCTGGCCACTCCAGAGTAGAGCAAGGGGGAGACAACCACCTCACCATCCGGCCCGTCCTAGAGAGTGGCCTCGCCTTGTGACCTACCCAGGGCTACGTTCCAACAATTTGTTACTCCTCCCTCCCGATTTCCAATCTTGTGGTCGCCAGCTCTCTCAACTGTGCACACACACACACACACAAACACACTCACGCACACTCGCACACACACACACTCGCGCACACACACACACACAGCCCCTAACGCTGTCCAGTCCACTCTTACTGAGGACAAGCGCCTTGAATTTCTCATTTGGCACCAGACTTTTCTGTTCTGGTCAGTCACTCCTATCATTCTGTTCCTCTTATCACAGTAACACCTCTGCACTCCTTTAATTCCTCTATCCCTCCATACTGGTCTGTTCTCTCCTCGGAACAACAAAAAAAGAAGAAAAATCTCCCCCCTTTCCTCTTGTGAAATGAAACAAACTAAAACCGAAAAAAAACAAAACTAAACTAAACGTTTTTTTTTTGTTCTTTTTTAAATTCAAGGCACAATGTCTATCAATAATTCCATTTCTTTCCTTCTGTCCATCACCACTATCCCCCCCCCAAGGTTCAGGGTGCTCCTTGACTACTGGACCCTGAGGCCACCTTACCCTCTCTCCAGCCTAGCTATCATCTCTCCTCTGGACTGAACACTGTTTAGAGACGCGTCTGTCTGACTGGGCGAGCCACCACAAGTCCAAAAGCAGTGATAACAAAAGAAAGAAAGAAAAAAAGAAAGAAAAAAGAAAAGAAAAGAAAAAAGGAAGAAGAGAACCGTTTCCCCAAAAAGTAAAAGAAAAAGAAAAAGTCTCGTCCTGTTTCTGTGTGTCAGTATTTCTTATAAATCAAGTCATATCCACCAGCTCTTTTCTGGCAAGCTAGTTTTTAAATAAGCACTAAGTACTGATAGATAGGATAACATACACAGTTACGTGTGTTTTTAAGTAGATGCTTTTGTCGTTTTTTTGTACATTTCTCTCTCGTGGTATGAATTCAGGTATTTTGTCAGGTATTTTTCACTCATCTGTTTTTAAGGTTTAAGTTAATGCAAGCAGGGACAGAGTTTGCCATAAAGTCTTGCTCTAGACGTGGGTTTTATGGGGCGCGGCTAAGCCCTTTACGAGACTCCGTTGACCAGGGTCAGGGTCTCACTGGGCGTGGCCATGCCGTTGCTAGGGGAACGCTTGGAGGGTGTGCGCTCGTCTCTCTTGGCGCTGCTCCCGTTCTCCTGAGAAAAGAGCAGAGGAGGAAAAAAAAAGACTCACGTCATGCAAACACTCGCCTTGGTCACTAAATCCAACATCGTGGAGAGTGTGTTTGTGTGTGTGTACCTTGGGCTCAGGGGCAGCGTGCATCTCCTTCTGGGGCAGGTTCTGTCTGCTCTGGGACTCTGCCCGGGAGATGTAGTCTGCCACGGTCACTGGGAACACAGTTCAAAGAACAGTGAATAATAATAATAATAATAATAATAATAATACTAGGGCATATAAAACCATCAGTCCACTCAAGAGCAGTAAAACCACCCAGAGGGTTATATAGTAGAGAGACAGTTACCTGGTAAACCACCCCACCCCAGTTACCTGGTACCTCTACCACAATGACTGACGGGTCAACTTTCTCCACACACAGAACATGGTGTGGTGGACATGGCGGTTAGGTTAGGGTCCACAAGGTCGCGTAGAAGGTAACGGCATGACACTCACCGCTCTCCGCTGGCTGTCTGTCGCGGCTGGCCGAGCCTCCTTCAGGGCGGTTGCCGCGGTTACGGCGGCGGCGGCTTCTGTTGCGGCGCTGGGGCCTGCCATCCTCGTCTGAGACGCAAAGAGGGAGTGGAGAGGTGTGAGGTGAAGAGACTTGGAAGATTGACCACACACACACACACACACACACACACACACACACACACACTTCCAAGTACCTGGAAGACCGCAATTGTATCTCCCATATTTAAGTCAGATGACCCCCAGAACATATGCAACTATCGCCCAATCAGCATTTTACCTGTGATTTCCAAGGTTGCCGAGAAGTGGGTATCAGAGCAGCTTGTTTCTTTCTTAAATAATGGTCCATTTAATCTCCATCCCATGCAGTTTGGCTTTAGGGCCCATCACTCCACTGAAACAGCTAACTGTCTCTTCTTAGAGAAGGTCCGAGCAATGGTTGACAAAGGAGGTGTTGTTGGTGCTGTGTTTTTAGACCTTCGCAAAGCTTTCGACACAGTCAACCATAAGGTCCTTATTGCCAAACTGTCTGCTTTTAACTTCTCCTCATTAGCACTCAAATAGATTGAGTCATACCTAACTGGTAGAAGTCAACATGTTTCTGTGAACAACCACCGTTCATCAGCTCTTAACCTGTGCACCGGTGTACCTCAAGGATCAATGCTCGGCCCGCCTCTGTTTAGCCTATACATTAATGATCTGCCATCTGTCTGCCCTGATGTCGAAATACAATTATATGCTGATGACACCGTAATATATGTGTGGTGGCCTGGGAAAACCCGTCGGATGTCGCTGGCGTTCGTTCGTGGCAAAGAGCAAAAATAGATGGAAATCGCGATTTTGATATTATGTGGTATTCTAGTACTTTGAACTCCATACTACATTATGGCAGGGCTCGACAGTGCGACTGTTTTGGTCGCATTTGCGAGTGAATATATTTCTGTGCGACTTGGAAATACATTCAATCGCACCAGTGCGACTACTACTGTCATGCGCAGTCAAACGTATGTGTATAAGCGATGAGGGAATGAGAACAGTGAACAGAAACGCGTGTCGCAGAAATGCTTCACGCGAGTCCTATATGCGCATAATGGGTATATGGGATACAGCTCTCATAGTTCGTAGCGCTGTGTTTTGTTAGCCGCTAGCTGCTAGCAGCGTCTGCTTCCGGTTTCATTACAAAGAGGTTAACCCTATATGTGCCTGACGTCTAACAACATTCAAATGACTAACTTCATATTTTTTCGGATTTCAATGTATGACACATCATTTGAAAGCTTATGATCCGTAGTTCCAATCCACAACACGTCACATTTGAAAGTGTTTATGTAATTTGTTTACATTTGAAAGTGTTTTTTGTTTATATATATTTATATTATACAATTTACCAGTCATATTCTGGAATGTGTCTAAATGTTAAAGTTCCATAAGTATAAGCAAAATAAAGTAACAGTTAGTACTTTATAGTAGTAGCATTAAAAAAAAAAAAAACCTGCGAACCGTGAACCGTGACCCAAAAACCGAGGTTCATACCGAACCGTGGGCCAACTGAAATTAATATTCTTACTTCCCCTTTACATTGTGTGAGTCTCCATTTTTATTACGGCCAAGAGTCGGTTATGATCATTTTGATATGTTATGATTATGATAATTTGTTGTCGTTGACGAAAATTGCGCAATTTTCATTGTGCTACTGAAATTCTTGGTGTGCTACAAAATGTTTCAACATGGTAGCACAGTGCTACCTGGGGAAAAGGTAAGCGTCAAGCCCTGCATTATGGTGAATAAACATTTTAAGAAAACAAAAGAGAAAGTACTTATTTTTATGTTTTTGTGGTGGGTAGTTTGCTAGAGAAACAAGGTCATTGTCATTCTCATTTCCTCATTTCCTCATTCTCAGTTAAGCAACGCACGCACACATGAGCGAAAGGAGAGACGATACTTCCACCTGTGTTATTGCCAGTTTACTGATGCTCACAATATAAGCATAAAGTAATAACATCTTAACTAGAAGACACACAAAATTGGATCTGTCCCTCGCATACCGACGAGGCGAGCAGACTAACACCGCATCACAAGCAGACAAACGAGACCGGCCGATCTGCATAGGCTCCTCCCCCGACCCAGAGGAGAAAGGGGGAGAAATCACCTTTCACTTTTTTTGACATGATACATTAAAATGCTCATAACTTTTTAAAATAAAGGGCTATCTCGGTCATTCAACCAGTTATGAATAGCTGATAACTTCTAATTTATGGAAATATAAAAAAATGAAAATGTCAAAATGCCACCATGTGAAGGGTTTTCCCAGGCCACCACACATGTGCATGCCAAGACCAAACATCTGGCTGCTGCCAAACTCATCACAGCTATGGATCAGATCACAAATTGGCTGAACCGTTCATGCCTTCAACTTAACGTAAATAAAACTGTAGGAATGTTTTTTTACTAAAAGACAATGTAACATTGTGTCCAATATATTAATCTCAGGTAAAAATATTAGCATTGTGCCACAATTTAAATATCTGGGTATCATTATTGACTCCAATCTGTCATTCAAAACACACATTAAGAAAGTATGCCAAAGAGTGAAGTTTAGCCTAACCAATTTTAAATATATCAGAAATGTAATGACTTTTAATGCTGCCAAATTATACATGAACGCCATGATTATGTCACATCTGACATACTGTTTGACAAGTTGGGGCCAAACTAGCAGCTTGTCACTAAAGCCACTAGCCATTCTCTACAAGCAAACCCTTAAAGTCCTGGATCAGAAGCCTAACAGCTCTCATCATTGTACTATCCTAAATAACCGTAAACTTCTGAGCTGGGAAGATGTGATCAAATACAAAAACACCTGCCTGGTCTACAAAGTCTTACATAACACTGCTCCTCCTCCTCTTAACTCATTCATAACCCAACGTAACAATACCAGTCAGAGCACCAGAAGTACCACACGAGGCGACTTTCTAGTCCCATTTAGGAAAAGTAAATTTGGTCAATTATCATTCTCTGTTATAGCAATACAAAACTGGAACTCACTACCTACCTACATAAAAAATATACATACATACTCCACCTTCACAACACACCTTAAGGCATGGCTTTGCAATAACTATAACTGCATACATTAATTTCTGTCAGATGTGAAGTGTGTGTTGTATGTACACCTCTATCTTTGCTACCCGCCTGCATATGTCTGTGTGTGCTTCAATGTCTGGATGCTGCTGTGCCTGTATGTTGCTGTGTCTGTATGCTGCTATGTCTGTATATTGCTATGACTATTTGCTCTTCCTTTGTCCCCTTTGTACTGTTCTTATCTCATGTACTGTATTGATGTTGCTGCCATTTGTGCTTGACTGTCTTGTCTCCCCGGCATGTTTGTGCTTGCTCCAATTGTGCTTGATATGTTTGTATGTCCTGCTCCATTTGTTTGTGTTTGCTGCAATTGTAATTTTTTAAACTAATGTATTTTATTTTAGGGAGCCTATTGTCAACTGGCCCGGGGACTACAGCTGGAAATTAGCCATGTAGGCTAAAGCTGCTCCATTTACTGTTGTTACAGTTAATTAATGGGGACTGTCCACGACATCATAAACTAATAAACTAAACACACACACACACAATCCCCAGCGCGCACAGACACGTTCACACACACACACACACGCGCACACACACACACACACACACACACACACACACACACACACACACACACACACACACACACACACACACACACACACACACACACCTTTGGCATCGGTACATCACATCCATACAGTGGGCAGTCCCACTCTCATACTTTTTCTTCGAGAGGGAGAGTGTAGAAAGACAGGAAAGTAAGGAGGAGAGGCTATGTCAGCAGGGCATGGGCCGGATTCGAACCCATTCCGACATGGGCGTGTGTGTGTGTGTGCACTGTAGGCCCTTGTGCTACACCACTGGACCATGTAACAGTAACACAAAAGCTTTGATCAAAATTGTGAATTGACTTAAAAGCAAAATGGCCACCCTGTCCCTTCCCTCACGCCCCTGCTCACCCAGTCCATTCTCGCTGGGGCCGGCCTGGCCGTCTGACTCGGTGGCGGCGGAGTCCATCACGCTGGGCTCCTGGTCGTTACGACGACGGCGGGAGCGCCTCCTGCGGTCTCCGCCCGCCACGCCCTCGCTGGCGTCCGTGTCCCCCGCCAGCTCACCCTCGCCCTCCAGCAGGGAGAACGGGTTACTGTCTGGGTCCTTCAGGACTAGGGTAGAGGGAGAGAGAGGGATGGGGTGGAGGGAGAGAGAGAGGGAGGAAGGGGGGGGGGAGAGAAAGGAGGGGGGGGTGGAGAAAGAGAGAGAGGGGTGGAGAGAGAGGGAAGGAGGAAGGGAGATGTGGAGAGATAGTGTGAGGATTTATTACCATCCCAAACGGTGTCCCCTTCACACAACCCCACCAGAGACAGACACATCACGTTACAATTCTGCTCATCAGAGCTGATCACTTCAGTCAAACCAGTAACAATATTGGACCTCTAAACCCAATGCTAAAATTTCTAACGCCTGCGCCTCTCCACTAGGGATGGGACAGAATAATCGATTATTCGAGTCGATTTGTAACATTAGGACCTTTCCATTCAAATAAACACAAATTAACAGACAGAACTAATGTCGCTTCTGTAGCACTATTTGTTGTAATTTTTGCATTAATCATAAAAACAATATACACAATACACACACACACACACACACACACACACACACACACACACACACACAAGCATAATATTAATATAGTTCAGTAATTATTCTCTATGAAGGAGAAAGAGATTGGAGGCAGACATGGCTATTAAGAGGCGTCAAACGTAACGTTGCAGAAAGGTGAAATAGCCATGGGCTCTAACGCTGGCGGCCAGTGTTCCTCAGGTTTTGATGCGAGTAAAAACATTTACCGTATTTTCCGCCCTATAAGGCGCACCGGAGTATAAGGCGCACCTTCAATGAATGGCCTATTTTAGAAATTTTTTCATATACAAGGCGCACCGGCTTATAAGGCGCACCGGCTTATAAGGCGCATAGAATAGATACTGCAGTCAAACGTTTGACTGGGGTTGCGTTACGCCCAAGCTCCACCTACTGCGTTGCGTCACCTCTCCATCGGTGTTGTGTCAACTTCCCGTTGTCCAAGCTCCACCTGAGCGTTGTCACCATCAACGTTCTACCTGCTCCACTGTCAAAAATATATATTTTTCCACCTCAAGTATCAGCCGTTCGTCATCCATTTTTGCAACAAGCGTCAAGGACCTGCGGTGATTCACAGCTGACTCGCGTGAATAGCAATTCGCAATAGCTGCAACCACGAGATATAGAGTAGTTAGCTACAAGCATTTTCAATCTGCTATTATCTCTATTAGTGGATTAACCGCTGTGGTGATTTAACAGCTGATAAAAATACATCAAGTAGACTACAAACAGAGCAAAACAACACCAGAAAACAACCAATAGGCTATCCAATTATAACCAACAACCAATATGTGACAGCTCCTGGTGAAATGTGCAACGTACTTTTTCAGTTTTTACACATGCTTAAACTACAGATTGTAAGCTTTCAAATGATGTGTCATACATTCAAATCAGAGAAAGATTGAACACGACAGGCGTATTTGAATGTTGGTTCATCCACAACAAACGCTGCTAGCGGCTAACAGCTAACAAAACACATCGCTACGAAGGTCTAAACTGTATTTTAATAACATGACAACATACTGGGAGAACATCGACATGCTAAAAACACATAACTACACATAACTAGATGAACACACAGTTCTTGCTTTTGAACACGAGCTAAAACGAAAGTATGTTTACAAATCAACCCTCCCTTACCGGTAGCCTCCGGCAAACGAGAATAATGAATCCAATACACAAATGATAAGTGTTTAGTGATCGTTAAACTGTTGTTTATTATATCGAGTGGGTACTTTAAAACTTCAAGTTGAAAGCACCAAGAATCTCACTTTGTTCCCTCGGAAACTCTGTTTAGTCTAATTTACTTGGGGTCTTGTGGTGTGGGACTGTGTAAGCACAACACCGGTGTTTACTGATTACCGTAATGCTGCAAGCGGTGTGAGTGTCCGAATTGAACAGTTGGGTGAGTACGGCATCCATTCAGAGCACATGATAGAATAACAATAGCATGTAGTGCCGAGAGACGGGAGTCGGAGGCGGCGTATTAAATGTCACAGCTAGACGTTTATTGACAGACATGAACCAGTTGTTATCACACACTTAAAACAGGAACTAAAACTCAGTACCACCCACTTAACCCTCCGTACGGAACAATACTCCCAACTATTAGTTCCGGGGGTGAATTATGTTAACCCACCACAAGCATAGCATTCGCGGAGATTCCAAGATGGCGGCCGTCGTTTACTGATTACCGTAATGCTGCAAGCGGTGCGGCTTTGTAGTTTACCAGTCGTACTGAAACATTGTATTATTATTAAAAAAAAAATATTGGTCATGTAATTTTTACATTTTGATCCATATATAAGGCGCACCGGGTTATAAGGCGCACTGTCGTTTTTTTTTTTTTTGGGACTTTTAAGTGCGCCTTATAGGGCGGAAAATACGGTAATTGGTCCCTGTTTTCTGAGAGTCTGAGGCTGAACAGCTATACAATGCGGGCGCCGCTCCAATGCGACTGTCGGTATTAGCGGCATGGCTTTTTTCTGTTCTGCATTATTGTTGTTAGCCTCATTTATTTATTCAGAAGGAGAAATTCATGAGGACTAATACCAGATTTTTTCTTCTTCTCACTGTTAAAGGTGTTTTTTGGGGCGTTATATTAACTGATTTCTTGCCGATGATCCATGGCTGCCTTTGTGAATGTCGGCACAGATCGAAAAATCTATTATTCGTTCATAGCACCCACCGATTAGTATTCGGAAAATAAAATAAATAGAGTTATGCACATCCCTACTCTCTACCTGAGCTGATGGAGTTGGACGGCCTGGAGCTGGGTCCTCCGCGGCCCCGCCCTCCTGCGTTGGTCCCGCGGCCCCTGCCGCCGCCACCACGGCGGGAGCCCCTCTCGTCTCCGCCCACGCCGCGGGGCCGCTGGTCTCGCTCGTTCAGGTCCTCTGACTCCGAGGCGTTGGACTGCTCGGAGTTAGTGCCTGTGTGTGACGCACACACACCCAAATGAATGGTAAATGGACTGCCTTATATAGCACATTACTCCAAAGCGCTTTACAATGGCCTCTCATTCACCCATTCACACACACACATTCACACACCAATGGTGGCAAGCTACCATGCAAGGCTTTGGGGTTCAGCGTCTTGCCCAAGGACACTTCGACATGTGGCCAGGCGGGGTTTGAACCGCCAATCTAGTAGTTTACCCCACCCTCCCACCTCCCCTCCCTTCTCCTCACCATATCCAGAGTACTGGTTGTTGGGGGTCCTGCGGCCACGCCCGCGGCCCCCGTAGGTGCGGGAGGTGTGGAGGGAGTTGCTGCTCTCGTCCGTTAGGTAGCCCTTCTCCCTCTCCCCAGGCCCGGCGCCCCCGACCCGGTTAGCGGGGGCCCGGTAGCCCACCCCGATCTGACGGAGCTGCTCGTCGATCTGCAGCCGCTCCAGACGCAGCTGCTCCACTTCCTGGTATGGTGGGGGGGACGGAGAGAGAGAGGGAGAGAGAGATGGTACATGTAAGAATACATAGGTACATAGAACATACACCCAGTCACCGGATCTGAACCCAACAGAACTTCTTTGAGATGTGGTAGAACAGGAGATTCACAGCTTGAAAGTGCACCTGAAAAATCTGCAGGAAACCCACGATGCAATCATGTCATCAGGGACCAGAATAAAGTGCTCGGTGAGTGAAACACAGTCACTGAAACACTTATTTGGAACACTATACTAATACCTTCCTTTGCTCTCAACAGCCTCAATTCATGTTAGAAACATTCCTTTGAGATTCTGGTCTATGATGACATGATTGTATCACGCAATTCCTGCAGATTTTTCAGGTGCACTTTCAATCGGCGAATATCCCGTTCTACCACATCTCAAAGGTGTTATAGCGGATTCAGATCCGGTGACTGGGAAGGCCACTGAAGAACACTGAACTCATTGTCATGAAACAGGTTTTAGATGACTTTTGCTTTGTGACATGGTGCATTATCATGCTGGAATTAGCCATTAGAAGATAGGTACATTGTAACCATGAAGGTGATGCACATGGTCAGCAACAATACTCAAATAGTCTGTGGCATTCAAGAGACGATTGATTGGTATTAACGGGCGCAAAGTGTGCCAAGAAAACATTGCCCACACCAGGGCTTGACATTAAGCTTTTTCAGGTACTTGTCCTTCGGACAAGTGAACTTATCTTTTACTTGTCCTAGAGCTCAAGTTACTTGTCCAAATCCAAAGATTTTGAAAAAGCAATAATATGAATAATAATATATTATACTCTCACCGGCCACTTCATTAGGTACACCTTTTCAACTGCTTGTTAACGCAAATACGTTAGCCAATCATGTGGCAGCAACTCAATGCATTTAGGCATGTAGACATGGTCAAGACGATCTGCTGAAGTTCAAACCAGCATCAGAATGGGAAATAAAGGTGATTTAAGTGACTTTGAACCTGGCATGGTTGTTGGTGCCAGACGGGCTGTTGCGTGATATTATAGTGTCAATATGGACCAAAATCTCTGAGGAATGTTTCCAGCACCTTGTTGAATCTATGCCACGAAGAATTAAGGCAGTTCTGAAGGCAAAAGAGGGGGTCCAAACCCAAGGTGTGCCTAATGAAGTGGCCAGTGAGTGTATGTGTATGCAAATAACACATTTGACTACTATTGATTTGAGAATGATGTATCCTTCATTTTCAAATGTATTCATTAAACAATATTTTGTAATTATTTAAAAACGTAGGGGTAATCAGTGATTACCCTAACCATAACCCTTTTAGATTAAGATTGGCCACAAAAGGGATGAATATATAGGAATATTTACATATTTTTTTACATAATATGTAACTACAGTCCCTCCCCAATGGAAGCAATCTTATTTGCTAGCCTTTGGATCATGGGCGTCAGCAGCTTTTTGAATGTGGGGGGGCCACTTATTTTTTGGGGGGTCTGGGGGTCCTCCCCCCGAAATTTTTTAAATAGTAGATTCAATTTCCTGCATTCTGGTGCGTTTTACACCCAAATAATCTCCCTCTTTCTTTGTTTTTCCTTGGAGCTGGCATGGTCTGCAATTACTGACTACTATTATGTTTTGGTTTAACTCACAGAGGCCTGACACTGACACTTGGGTACTTTATTAAATATGAAGATTCAAAAAGAATCAAAGAGTGAATTAGAAAAGAATGAGGTAACTTTGAGTCAACAAATTGAATAAAAAGTTATGAGGAAACATAAAATATGTACCTAGGCTACTCAGAGCCTATTACAATCAAACGTAGCCCTCTTCAGTGCATTGCAGAACATACAACTATAACAAAAAAAATAATCAAAGAGTGAATTAGAAAAGAATGAGGTAACTTTGAGTCAACAAATTGAAAAAAAAGTTATGAGGAAACATAAAATATGTACCTAGGCTACTCAGAGCCTATTACAATCAAACGTAGCCCTCTTCAGTGCATTGCAGAACATTCAACTATAACTCAATACAACCTGTTAAAGACTTGCTTTTACTCCATTCTTTCCCCAAAATTTCAAAGATTCCCCTTTTTGTCCTTTCATTAAATGTTCCATATCTCCTCCTATAATCATATTTCTCCTCTATTATCTGTACCATGCATACAGCAGGATTTCTACAATTAGAACATAAGACATCATACAAAGGCTCCAAAAGTGTGACCTCTTTTGTCATTTGCAGACACAAATGACTGGCAAATCTCCTTTAAGTCAAGTTTGTCAAGATGCTCTTGGTGGATGTGGCAAACAGCCACATTGTTCAAGCGCTTTTGAGACATTGAAGAGCGCAGCCACGTCTTGAGCCTTCTTAAGGCACTAAAACTTCTCTCAGCCTCTGCTGAGGAACATGGCACAACAAGAAGAAGCCTGACCAACACCTCTACTTGAGTGAACAGACCTCGAACCTCTGGCAGCATAGCTCTCAGTGTATCCACCACTTCACTGACTGTGCTGCAGGGATACTGAAGTTTGAACATGGCTAGCTGTACCTCCAATGAATGAAGGTCTAGTTCTGGGTACGAACGACCACATCCACATCCTCCACCTTTCCAGTTATTAACACTCTTTCCAGTAGACTGAGTGTTTCGAAGCTGCTTTGGTCAAAGCGCCTTGTCAGCTGGATCTCCACTACATCCAGCATTTTAAAGAATTCTATCCTGTAGAACTCCTCAGGGGAGGTAGGCCTAAATGCTGGTGCATTTCCTGTGAAGCGCTTTGGGGGTCTCCGGATATGAGGAGTCTGGATAGCCTCTATGTCCAACTCCTGGATCATGTCACAGGCTTTGGTGTATATCTGATGAAATTTTTCATCACATCTCTTTACCCGAATTGTGTTTTTCACACAATCAACCGCAGCCAGCATCCCTGAGACACTCACTGTCTTGCTTTGAAGGGAGCGGTTGAGACATTCAAGTTCTTTTAGAACTTCAAGGGCCATAATCAGGCTAAGCAAAACCTGCCCCTTCTGAAACCTCTCCAGAAGCCCTCTTGCAGTTATGCAAGTGTCAGAGGAGCCATGTGCCATTTCCTCAAGACTGACCAAAATATTTTCGTATTGGTCTACAACTGCCTGGATAGCTACCACCCTCATGAGCCATCGTGTGGGGCAGAGGGGCCTCAGAGTTCTGAAACTCCCTGCTTCCGACTGGGCAACCTCCTTAAATATTGTTTTGTATTTCCCTGATAGATGGTACAGATTGCCAAGTTTGTGGACTAAATCCAGCGCATCAGACACAATAGTGCTTGTGCTACAGGCTGTCTGAGTCACCAGATTAATGCAATGAGGACCACAATGAACGTAGAGAGCAAGAGGTTGTGTTTCTTTTATGACTGCCTGAACGCCTTTAGCTCCACCTGCCATATTGGCTGCCCCATCATAGCTCTGCCCGCGAAGGCAGGATGAGGGCAGGTTCAATCGAAGGAGGACATCCAACTCTTTCCCTGTTGTTGAGGAGACTTGATAGAGGCCCAAAAACTCCTCATGAGGTAGCAAATCACTATCTACATAGCGTAGGCATATGGCCTCTTGTTCATTCCCAGACAAATCTTGTACTCCATCAATAATGATGGAGTACATGAGTGTGGACACCTCATGTATTTCCTTTGATATATTTCTCAGAACGGAGTTGCCCATAATAGTTAGCATCTCATTCTGCATTTCTGGACTTGTGTAATGGTGACAAACCTTACTGAGCCAACGCTTTAGAACCTCATCATCCGCTGCTCTAAGCTTCAGTAGCTGAACAAAGTTTCCCCCATCACTCTCATGTCCACGTAATGCTAGACCCTGACGGGCAAGTAAACAAACTGATTGCATTATTTTCAGCAAACAAGATCTGGCCTCTCTTTGCTGCTGCATCTTAACTGATGATAACTGTGTTTCTATTGTCCTGTGAAGGTGTGTGTGAGTTGTAACAGCAACTTTGTGTGCATGACTATTTTCATGGGCTCGAAATTTTTCAATGGCCTTTTTCCAGTTTTTAAAACCAGAAACCACAAAGGCTAGATCCACATTTTTCGCAAGAGGGCTTGCCTGCCTTTTGAATGCTTCTTTACAATAGAAACAAAACACGCCCCCAGCATTTGGCACATAATGAACCCAAGGAAAGTCCCTAAACCATTTTTCCTGAAAGGTAAGAGTCTTGTTCAGCAGACGTTGGGGTGGAATGACTCTCGGGTCAGGTTGATTTGCCTTGTGGTACACATCCTCTCCCTCGTCTCTCTCAGGCTGGCTCCTCTCACCCTCCTCTCTCTCAGGCTGGCTCCTCTCACCCTCGTCTCTCTCAGACTGGCTTCTCTCACCCTCCTCTTTCAACATCCCTCTCTCTTGCATCTCCATCAGAATGGGTCTCTCTCTCTTCATTCTCAATGTTTCCCTCCCTCTCTTCTGTATCTAATGTCTCCTGTTCCTAGAAATTAAAATAAGAATGAAATTGTCCATTCATTTAATTTGATTATCAATTTTCATAATTCACAGTAAACTTTGATGCTTTCAGGCATGCTAAATTATGCCTTTGCAAAAGTTGGTATAGCCTGAGGGACTGGGCATTAGAAGATTGTGAAAATATTATTATTATTAATAATAATAATAATATTTAATAATAATAATAAGCAATGCTAAATTTTCCTTAACTGCCTGTCACCTTTAAGCACTTACCTCAGCAACAGAGCTGTCTCCACTGCCCCTGCCTGCTGCCCCTGCCTCTGACTCACTCTCACTGTCTCAACCACCTATATCAGGAGAAATGGGGATGCATTGAGCACTTGTTCATATTGTTTTTCTCTAATAGAACATTTGACATAGAAATACAATCATCAATACAAAAAATACAATCACAAGCATTTTAGAAATAGAAAAATAAATGGAGCAGGTGTTTTCTTCTTATTTTTTAACCCTAGCTCAAGCAATCAGATGCAAAATTGATTCTTTGGGTGGGTGCAATGGCCAAATTAAATAGTGCAAATGCTCAGGGCAATGAACACGGGCAGTAGATGCAATAATGACAGGACAGGTAAGCACTGTGAGGTGTTTGTCGCCATTCTGTGCTTTTGATGATATTTCGCCTGTGTCTGTTCTGCATTTAAACATGTCTAACTGCACTAGTAATGCCTAACAAAACTGCTAGTGCCATATAGCTGATCTAGCTCGTATTTGGTTGCTAGTAGGCTATGCTAATTCTATTGCTAATACAGAGAATGTCTCATAAGGTGCTAACATTCTTATCAGAAAAGCTGGCTGTGTTTGACCTTGGGAGAACGCAATGTTGCTGTTTGGCCACTCACGGGAAAACTTGGATGACTTTGACTTACTTTTCTCTTCTTAGAAAAAAAAATCCTTATATCCATCTTGGTGGATGATCTAAATATCGTCTTGCCTCAGTCTGAATGTTTTGAATCTGCGTGCGTGTCTGATGCTGCCGTGTTAAAAACAGAAGTAAAACGCGGAGTGGATTTCTGGATATGGGCAATCCCCTACTCATAAAGTGGAACAGATTTGATTGTGAAGCAATGAAAATAACGCTGACCAGTCATGCAACATATTTTTGATGGCAAATGTGGGGGGGTCCAAACGACCTTGTTTCAAAGGTGGGGGGGACACGTCCCCCCCCAAATATATGGTGGTGACGCCCATGCTTTGGATAGTATCCTATATTCAAATTGAGAAATCTATCATTAGTGTCATTCTGAAGTTCGTATTGCGATGTGCTGGTCTTAAAACTTCAAACCTAAAATATACGATCGCATCGATCTACATGAAAATAAGCGGCATTGAGAAGAAGCGAATATGCGCATGTTCACGTGAATGGCACTAGTGACAGGAGACCCACAACACTATGGCTGCGTTTGTAAACTCGCTCTGGAATCTGATCAGCACTCATGGAATGCCTTTTGTCCAATCAAATTACTTGGTCTCTTTATGACGTTGAACGCAGTGTGCGCTCTGAGCGAATTGACGAACTATGACGATAACGAACTACGAGAGACTGAAACAGCGAGAATGAGGCGCGGCATCGCTTTGCTTGCTTTTTTTTTTTTTACTATTCAGATCGGAAGGAGAAATTAATGTTTGCAGATATTAATACATATTGATTAGTTTTTTTGTTTTGACTTGTCCATCGGACAACTGCAGGAGGAAGTCCACTCGTCCAAACATAAAATGTACTTGTCCCGGACAAGCGGACAAGCCTTAATGTCGAGCCCTGCACACCATTTATTTTTTCTGAGTGGGGCAGTCCCACTCATATTCTTCATTTGATTGGACATATCTAGTGAAGACAGACAGGAAAGTAAGGAGAAGAAGGGAGAGAGGGCATGTCAGCAGGGCATGGGCCGATTCGAACCCATGCCGACATGGGCATATGTGTGCACTGTAGACCGCGGTGCTAGACCACTGGACCACCCCAGGCCACTTCCCCACACCATTACACAACCTGAATGAATGAGAAGGTGTACAGGTGTTCCTAATTAAGTGCCCAGTACCTATGTTCTGTTACATAACGTAACACATGTTACGACCGAGCGAGAGAGCGTGATTGATTATTGAATATCAATTAATTCTACATTGCTAATGCGTTGGTCTTCATATCGGGATCCGATGTAATTAGGGATGCACGATATTATCGGCACTGATATTTATCGGCCCGATAATGGGAAATTAATGTTTATCGGTATTTATCGGTTTTATAACATTTTAGCCGATATTTAGCCGATAATATGAAGCCGTAAATATTTCTGCTTCCGGTTTCCGTGCTCATGCTGCTGCGCCTGCGTACAGGCACGCAGTGTATAGACGACAGCGAAACATGAGAGCTTCCCCGGTGTGTCTGACATTCTGCAGAGTTTCTGAGGCAGATAGTGCGTTTGCAATTTGCAACACATGTTCGACAAAAGTTCGGAGAGGAGGGTCTACGAGTTACAACACAACGAATCTCATAAGTCACCTTAAGATTCACCATTGCAAGCACGCTGTATGGAAGGAATATCAAGCACTAGTAGCCTAGTAGCCTAGCCGCGAAAAAAAAAGCTGCTGTGCCTATTGAACACGCATTTGTAGTGAGTAATGAGTATCACAACCTACCTCATCCTCATGCACTAAAAGTAGCATAGCCCAGCCCTTTTCAGTTGCTTTATTAAGCATACTAGTGTAGCCTACTATGTGCCTTGTGTCATTCTGTTTATCTGCAGACTAAGCAGCCATTTGGCACTAGTTTCTGTAAAAGTTCTATACAACTTTTGGTTCTTTAAAAGTCTTTATTTTTGCATTGACTGATGCACTTTATTTATTTATTTTTTGATATTTTATTTATGCATTTTCAATTTACAGGGATAGACAAGATGCACTTTATTTTTGACACTTTTTTGATCTAATTACTCTTAGGTGAGCCTTTTTTGTTTTCATAAAAGGAGGCCAGATCTTGGCTAAAAAAAGCATTGTGCACTGTCTATAACAGATTCTGTTTGTTAGAGGAAATAATAAATGAACATTTGAAGAGTCAGAAGTGTTCTCTTTGTTGTGTTAACAATAGTGATGTAAGTTAGATTTGGTGAGATCACTATGGAATATTAAATCATCAATCTTTGCTCACTACATAGCCTCACTACAGGTGTGCATGAACTACAGGTTATCAACTGTGAAATTATATCTGTTCTCATATCGGTTATCATATCGGTTATCGGCCACGAGAAGCGGGTAAACATCGGTATCGGTAGGAAAAAAATGCATATCGTGCATCCCTAGATGTAATGATTAGACTTTTCTTTCGAAAAATTTGAATACATTTCCGCGTTGTTGTAACCGAATCCATTGCGTTGCAGTATTTTGGCTTGACTAGCGAGTTTGTGTTGTGATTCTCAACAACGTTGAAATGTAGTTCCGTGTTTCAATATAAAAGTCTGAACATTTTGATTGGTTGCCGGCATGCGGACCAAATTATCAGACTGTCACATTTGGGCAGAGCCTGAGCTCATCAGCATCGTCTAGGCAACAGATCAGACACAGGACCTCGCCGTGTGGCGTAGTCTGCAGTTTGACGTGATCTTGTGAAGTGACAAGCTCAAAAATAGTTTTTAAAAAAGTGTCTTGATTTGCTTCTTTTCTGCTCTTGTGGTATATGGGGGGCAGGGAGTGGGGGGTGTTGGGTAGGGAGTAGAGGGTGGGATCAGTGGTGGCGTCGCGGGGCTGGACTAAAGTGCAATGACAGCAGTTCCTAAGGTGGGGGGGTGGGTGTCACTCCAGAATGCGACAGCTGCCCCCACATAGAACAGCTGAGCCCTAAGGGAGGTGGGTTGAGATGGGTGTGAAGGAGGGAGGGGGGGTGGGCTGGCTGTGGCTGTTATTTTGGGTTGAGGGTCCAGATATCCTGTAATCTACACTCCAGCCCCTTACCCCTACCTCAACCCAATCCCTTATACCCTTGAGTGAGGAGGCTATTTATAAAAGCACACGGGGTAAGGGCAAAATTAGCCGCTCTCAGCAGCTTCTCACAGTGGGTGGTGTGAGGGACAAGTGACCAATTTGGAATGATCTGGCACCCCCCCCCCCCCCCCAAACCCACCCTACAACGAATACTGCGTCTGCCCCTCTCAAATGGCCTACAAGTCCTCCATTGACTTGGGCCAGTCATTCACTGCCACGTTACATTGAGAAAAGCCTCCCCTTCGGGCCCCGGCGGGGCTGAGAGAGGACAGTGATGAATCCAGCCAGGCCGCGGTGACGCTGCTGGAACTGTGAGGCCCTGAGGTACGACTGATACGGAGCAGAGTCGAAGGCAGACTACTGCCCTCTACTGGTGATACTGTGGTGGTGGTGGTGCTTGTGGTGGTTATGGTTGTTGTTGCAGCCTCACCTCTAGGTAGGCCACATGGTACTCCAGAAGAGCCTGGGCGTTGCTGATGTTCTCTTTAGTTCCCACGAAGACGAAGGGGACCATGCCCTGAAGAAGAGAAGAGGAGGAGGAGGAAGGTGAGTGAGAGTACTGGTGGACTAGCTTGAGTGGAGGGCACATGCATGTGTGTGTACGCGTCTTCATTCATTCATACATTAAGTCAGAGCATTTTTTGCAACAGACAAAGTGTCTACATTAGGGCTGTTACGATTATTCGACGTCGTCGACGTCATCGACTACGTCAATACGTCGGTTTGCGTAATATGCGTCGGTTAGTCGTAAATAAACAAAATGGCGTTTTTTTTTTTTTTTTAAAACCTTTATTTTACCAGGCGAGACAATTAAGTGTATGAGTGAAAAATGGATAGCTACTAGCTAATGTTACACAAGCAATGTACCTCACCACAGTTCGTATGTCTTGTCTTCTGGTGTTAGTAACGTTAGCTATGTAGCTGGCTAGCTACGGTAGCCTATTGTCATTGTGGTGCGAGCACCTACTGTACGTTATCTAGCTCGTAGCTCGCATGCTATGTTAGCATCAATTTAGCTAATCATAACATAGCAGCGAGAGTAACGTTAGCTAGCTATGTGTTGTGGTGATGGACAGACTTCTAAATGGCCATGTTGGCATTCAAGTTGGCTAAACATAGCAGTGAGGTGGAGACAAATACGTAGTTTTTTTTTTTTTTACACCACAAAAATTAGCGTCAGACTTACCGATAAATTAGTCGTTAGACTAATCGATAAAATAATCGCTAGATTAATCGTTAGAAAAATAGTCGTTTGGAACAGCACTAGTCTACATCTTCTACACGGATACTTGATTTTTTTTTGGTGTGAATCACTGGGTAAACAAAATCTGATTTTAGGCGAAAACAACCACAGAAAAGCACACAGAACACAACCATACAACATTAACCAGCAGCTGAACGGATGGACACCCCAACCAACCAACCAACCACCCCCCCAGCCCCCACCCTGCCACACCCAACATAGGTAACAACGTGCATGAAACTTATAACGTCAGACAGACTGTCAGATTGTCAGAAACAATGGTGGCACACAACACACACAGCACAGTGAAATGGGACACAGTGGAAAAATCGTATACACACACACGATGACCCAAAACATTATGACCACCTGCCTAATACGCTGTTGGTGTTATGCCTAATATGGTCACGCATCGATGAGCCTTGGGCACCCAACACCCTGTCGCTGGTTTATGGTTTGTCCCTCCTCAGACCACTGTTGGTAGGTACTCACCACTGCTGACTGGGAGCAACCCACAAGTCTTCCCGTTTCAGAGATGCTCTGTCCCGGTCGTCTGGCCATAACAATTTTGCCCATGTCAAAGTCGCTCAGGTCTTTCATTCCTGCCCATTTCTCCTGCATCCAACACCTCAACTTCAACGGCTGACTGTTCACTTGCTCCCTAATATATCGCTACCTCTTGACAGGTGCCATTATCTCAAGATAACCAACTGTTATTCACCTCACCTGGCAGTGGTCATACTGTTTTGGCTCATCGGTGGATATATACACCCTGGTACGATTGTTTTTTTGGGGGGGAGAGCGGCGGGGCGCTCCATTCACCTCTTTGTTGGGGGCAGTGTCTTCTCTGCCAGCCCCCTGCCTGCCTACCTCCTCCCGGGGAAGCTTTTTGTCGTTGTCCCCCTCGATCCGCACCCGCACCACGCCAGACTTGTCCACTATCTCCTGGATGACTTTGCCGTTCTTGCCAATCACTTTGCCTGTGAGAAGAGAAGGAGAAGGAGGAGGAGGAGGAGGAGGAGAAGAAGAAGGAGCACCCAGAGGAAGAAAAAAATAAAAAACGACAACATTATCAGGTGGAAGAATCAGGGGGTTGTACAAATCACACCGAGACGGCCATTGTATTGAGAAAGCACAATATTGCCCTGCAGAAGCTAACCGCAGTAACTACACAAACAGTGAAACTGAGTAAAATGGCTTTAAAGTTCTTTAAACTGACTGACTATCCAGCCAAATGCAACACTGCATCTTTATATCCCTTTTCTCTAAAATGGAGCAAGATTGAACTCTTGAAACTTTGTCACAAGATAAAACAGATGTTCAGAAGTTCAATTTCACTCATAATTTTTTTTGTAGTTACTGCGGTTAGCCTCTGCAGGGCAGAATACACCTACGTCTTTATAGGGTTCGGTTTTTAAAGGCTTCTGACTGACTTTTACATTTCAACCATTTAGCAGATGCTTTTATCCAAAGTGACTTACAATTACAGATTACAGGGACAGTCTCCCAGAAGTAATTTAGGGCTAAGCGCCTTACTCAAGGGCACACTAGTGGTGGTGTTCCCCAGGTGGGATTTGAACTCATGACCTTCTGATCACCAGGGCAACTCACTATCCACCAGGCCACCGCTACCCCCACTTGTAAGGGACCTGACGTGTAAGAGTTTCCCCTCAGTGGTGAGGCACGGGACGTCCACTCACCCACAAGGTTTCTGGGGACATGGAAGTAGTCTTCTTTGAACTCCAGGTAGACCCTGGCCTGCTTCACCGCCTCTGGGGTCTGGAGGGAAAACAATACGTCATTCCTACTTCACATGAGAAACTCATACAGTGGCAACCAGACACGCGCGCGCACAGACAGACAGACACCCCCCCCCCCCCGCCACACACACACCCTCACCCCCTTCCCTCCCCACCCCACCCCCCACACACCTCTCCGTAGATCCTGAAGGTGCAGCTCTCTTCCTCCAGTTCGATGGCGGTGACTCCGGGGACCTTCCTGGCCTGCTGGATGTTGGCGCCGTGGGAGCCGATGGCCAGGCCCATCAGGTCCTCCCTCACACGCACCTCCTCCTGGTAGGCCGACGCCAGCTGCTTACTCGTCTGGGGGGGGGAGGGGTAGGTGACCACCTGTGTGCGTGTGTGTGTGTGTGTCTACAGCTGTTTGACTGGAAGGCCTGCAGGTTACGTTATTGTGTTGAGTGATTGATTTTAGGAGCTATGTGAAGCGTGTGTGTGTGTGTGTGCGAGTGACATGTGAGTGTCTGTGTGTGTGTGTGTGTGATATGTGAAGAGTGTGTGTGATATGTGAAGTGTGTGTGTGCATGTGGTGCCATGCGCATACCTCCAGGTGCTTGGTAGCTTCCTCGTTGCGAGACATGAGCATAAGCTTGGTACGGATGCTGCGGAAATGCATGTCGCTCAGAAGAGTAGCACGCTTGACTGTGGTTTCGTTCGTAGACTGGTGAGGAAAACAAGAAGGGGAAAAGATGGAATGAGAGAGATTGACAGAGAGAGAGAGAGAGAGACAAACAGACAGACAGAGAGAAAGAGACAAACAGACAACAAGACAGAGAGAGAGACAGACAGAGATTGAGAGAGAGAGAGACAGACAGAGAGACAGAGAGACAGAGAGAGCGAGACACCACAGAGATGATCTGTCTGCCCAGCGGAGCTA
Source organism: Nansenia antarctica (assembly GCF_963989245.1). Classification (NCBI taxonomy): domain Eukaryota; kingdom Metazoa; phylum Chordata; class Actinopteri; order Argentiniformes; family Microstomatidae; genus Nansenia; species Nansenia antarctica. Next base: position 21,539,046 of record NC_137683.1, read on the forward strand.
GGGTCTAGGAGGCCGGCGGCGGTGGACACTGACCAGGACGATGATCTCGTGTGTGGCGGCGCTGTAGAAGATGCAGTTGGCGCCGATGGCTTTCCTGAAGTCTTTGTGGATGTTGTCGTTTGCACAGCTGCCGGAGGCGGGAGACGGAGGTCACAGAGGTCAGTCTGGTTATGGAAGGAGCTCTACGGCCCATCACCATAACAATAACAATAACAATAACAATCACAATCTGTGGCTGCGGAGAGGGAGGCCCGGGCCAGACACCACAATGAGAAGCCCATGCACGCTGGTGTGGTGACGCAGTGTGACCCAGGTCATACACTCTGTGTGTGTATGTATATGTGTGGGGTGTGTGTGTGTGGGGTGTGTATGTGCCTATATGTACGTGTATGTATGTGTGTGGGGGGTGTGTGCGTTTCTGTGGGGTGGGTGGGTGTATGTATGTGTGTGGGGTGTGTGTATGTATCTATATGTACGTGTGTGTGGAGGGGGTGTATGTATGTATGTATGTACCTAGATGTACATGTGTATGTATGTGTGGGTCAGAAACTCACATTTCCCTCAGGTCCTCTGGGATGGCGATAGGGACCTTGTGGAAGGAGGTCTTGGTAGAAGGGCTGTTGGGGTTCACAGGCCGGATCCGCTCCGACGTGACGATCTCGTTGTATGTGGCGTCGCACGCGGCGTACTCGATCACGTAGAACTGACGGGTGGAACACAGACACACGGGTTCTCAGACATAGAAATGGCAACAAAAAAAGAAGAAGACTAACCTGGATTTTAAATTATGTTGAATAATAGGGGGGGGGGTCGTCAAATCAGTTACCACGGGAGTTAACATTACTACGGTGTGGTAACCCGAAATCACCAAAATGCTAAATCACCAAAACTACTTAGATCACCGTCGTGTTGAAGAGTCATACAGTGTCTTTTTAAAAATATTTTTGGGCAGTCCCACTCATATTTTTTCCATTTTATTGGACAGATAGTGAAGACAGACAGGAAAGTAGGAGAAGAACATGTCAGCAGGGCATGGGCTGTATTTGAACTCATGCCGACATGGGCATATGTGTGCACTGTAGACCGTGGTGCTAGACCACTGGACCACCCCAGGCCACTATACGGTTTCTTTGACAAAGTAAAATCATAAAGAAATGACACCTCGCTTTAAACATTCATTTAACTGCGGCTTCATTCATATGATAAATGAACCAATACTCTTTTGCCCACTCGCAGAGAGAGAGAGCATGCGGGAGAGGGGAGAGAGAGAAGGGGGTGGGAGATAGAGAGAGACATAGGAAAAGAGGGGGGGGGAGAGACAGGGGAGAGCAAGAGAGAGATGGGGGGAGAGAGAGAGAGAGCGAGAGGTAAGAGATGGAACACCACACTCCATGCTCAAAGGCCAGAATTAAAACCATCACTCTACCCCAGGACATTCCTACAGGCCATTATCACAGCCCCTCACACAGCCGGGCGAGCACACAGGGCGAGTTCCTGGGGCCCGACACCTCCTGTCCCCGTGACCCGGTCTCAACTCTGGACAGACTGTGTCACACAGGCACCACAGTGCCATGTTACACTGGGAGTGATCCTAGGGGCCCTGCCTAAACACCACATATGCTGTGTTGTTAACCCAACTAATTAACCCACATTACAGTAGGTCTGGCACGGGGACATCCAATTTTACATCCCATCCCATCTTAGAGAGAGAGGGGGGGGGGGGGGGGGGGTGCGTGTGTGTGTGTGTCAAACACCGATGCAGCACAGCATGCACGTGACAGAAATGACAGCATGGTGGATTTCAAAACAAGAGAAACAGATAAGACACCTAAAACACCAAAATCTGTAAAAGCCACTACCTCCTCAAATTAGACATCCGACACCCCCCCCCCCCCCCCCCCCCCATGTCATTGACCCCCTCCCCACACACACCCACACTCTTGTGACCCCCCCCAGCACCGACCCCATGCCGGCCCCAGTGTGCTCCCGACCCCAAACTCACCAGTCCCTGACTCACCTCTCCCTTCATCATTCGGACCCGAGCCAGCCACCAACCGCATGGCTCCTGCTCGTTGGCTCTGGAGTACACCTGCAAAGACACACAACGCTTTAGGGCCGCGAGGGAGAGACATGTATATCGTATACGAGAGAGAGGCTGGAGAATGATAGATGGGAGAGAGAGAGAGAGAGAGAGAGAGCAGAACTGTTTAGGCCAGCAAGGGAGGGCCGTATATATGAGAGAGAGAGACAGGGGAGAGAGTTACAACTAAGGGACAGAGATTAAGTCAGGGGTATTGAGAGGGAAAGAGGCATGGAAAATGGCAAGGGACCCGAACATAAACACAATTCTATAAATGTCAATTTCAGGTACGAAAAAATAAAATTAAAATAATTCTGATACATAAAGTAAGGGGCAATGATCCAGGGATGGGGTGCCAGTGAAGCCAGAGAGGTTGTCTGGACGGGGGAGACACTAGTGTCACAAATGGAATCCTGACTAATCATGTGTCTAAATTGGACCGCAGTTAATCTCCCCCCCATCTCAGTGAATGGGACACTGGGTAATCTCTGGCTGGGCACCAGCTCATGGGTAATCTCCAGCTATGAATGGAATCGCGGGGAGCGGTGCATAGTGACTGGGATTATGAGCGGTCCTTTGTGGTCCTCTGTGGCTCAGTTGGTAGAGCATGGCGCTAACAAGGTTTAGGTTGTGGGTTCGATTCCCACTGGGATCGTATATATTGAAAAATGTATGCACTCACTGCAATGTAAGTCGTTTTGGGTAAAAGCGTCAGCTAAATGGCATCTATTGATATGATATGACAGACAGACATGTAGGGGACTGAATGTGGTCAGTGCCCTACAAGTCTGGGGTGGGGTCACAAGTCAAGCTCCTGGGGGAATGGTGTGTGTGTGTGTGCATGTTTTTGTTCCTGCACAGCGCTGATACAACTGATAATAACCAATAAACCAATCACGGTATTCAACACAAAACCTTTATTAGCACAGAATCAGGTGTGTCTCTTTTAACTCTGGGTGTGCGTGTGTGTAGCTGCACTACCTCCCCCTCCTCTCCCACTAACTCCTGTGTGTGTGTGTGTGTGTGTGTGTGTGTGTGTAGCTGCCCTACCTCCACCTCCTCTCCCTCGCCGATGTCCTTGTTGTAGTCTGCTGGCGGAGGCAGTCTCACATCGCTGAAGGGCAGCTGTCTCTCTGGCTGCCAGCTTTTGGGGGACAGGGAGGGAAACACACACACACACACACATCAATCAGCATCCGAATAATAGAGGAAATCTGTCACCTTTGACCTCATAGTGAAAACACTACAGGTCTACAATATCAGACTCCTCTGTGCTTTTTCTTGAGAGATGTTCAGTTATAACAGGTTTAATCGATGCCCAACCGACACTTCACATGAAACTTGAAACTGGATGAGTAGCTTTAATAAGGTTCTCAGGAACATCATGGCTTGTACAGCAGTCCAGCAGGATGTCCTTTTACCGTATTTTCCGCACTATAAGGCGCACTTAAAAGCCTTTAATTTTAAAAAAAAAACGACAGTGCGCCTTATAACCCGGAGCGCCTTATATATGGATCAATTGGTTAATTTGTTGATCCATACTGGTTGTACACGGCGCTCTGTCAAAATGTTTCAGTACGACTGGTAAACTACAAAGCCGCACCGCTTGCAGCATTACGGTAATCAGTAAACACCGGTATACTGTGCTTACTCACAGTCCCACACCACTTGTGTGTGTATAAAGACCCCAAGTAAAGAAGACTAAACAGAGTTTCCGAGGGAACAAAGTGAGATTCTTGGTGCTTTCAACTTGAAGTTTTAAAGTACCCACTCGATATAATAAACAACAGTTTAACGATCACTAAACACTTATCATTTGTGTATTGGATTCATTATTCTCGTTTGCCGGAGGCTACCGGTAAGGGAGGGTTGACTTGTAAACATAGTTTCGTTTTAGCTCGTGTTCAAAAGCAAGAACTGTGTGTTCATCTAGTTATGTGTAGTTATGTGTTTTTAGCATGTCGATGTTCTCCCAGTATGTTGTCATGTTATTAAAATACAGTTTAGACCTTCGTAGCGATGTGTTTTGTTAGCTGTTAGCCGCTAGCAGCGTTTGTTGTGGTTTGGTCAGAGTCACTTTTCTCCCATTCAGTGTTTGAGGTGAACCAACATTCAAATACGCCTGTGGTGTTCAATCTTTCTCTGATTTGAATGTATGACACATCATTTGAAAGCTTACAATCTGTAGTTTAAGCATGTGTAAAAACTGAAAAAGTACGTTGCACATTTCACCAGGAGCTGTCACATATTGGTTGTTGGTTATAATTGGATAGCCTATTGGTTGTTTTCTGGTGTTGTTTTGCTCTGTTTGTAGTCTACTTGATGTATTTTTATCAGCTGTTAAATCACCACAGCGGTTAATCCACTAATAGAGATAATAGCAGATTGAAAATGCTTGTAGCTAACTACTCTATATCTCGTGGTTGCAGCTATTGCGAATTGCTATTCACGCGAGTCAGCTGTGAATCACCGCAGGTCCTTGACGCTTGTTGCAAAAATGGATGACGAACGGCTGATACTTGAGGTGGAAAAATATATATTTTTGACAGTGGAGCAGGTAGAACGTTGACGGTGAGAACGCTCAGGTGGAGCTTGGACAACGAGAAGTTGACACAACACCGATGGAGAGGTGACGCAACGCAGTAGGTGGAGCTTGGGCGTAACGCAACCCCAGTCAAACGTTTGACTGCAGTATCTATTCTATGCGCCTTATAATCCGGTGCGCCCTGTATATGAAAACAGTTCTAAAATAGGCCATTCATTGAAGGTGCGCCTTATAATCCGGTGCGCCTTATAGTGCGGAAAATACGGTACATAAAACACTCAGAATTAGAACCGGTCTAAAAACAGCACCGCAAGTGAAGAGCATCTAAGTTCAACCAACTGTAGGTTCAGCAAATTCACAGCGAGATATTTAGGTAGTATGTTCTAAAATAAAGGGGGGGGCTCTAAATATCGTTTCATGTCGTAAGTCGTATATGTCAGTTAGGTATCATTGCATCCTATTTTGGGGGCGGATCCGTTGGGTGAAGAGATGGAGAACGTGGCCCTTCTGAGTCGTGGATCAAGGATCAGGCAGCCACTCAGAAGAAGCCTGGGGGTTTTCATTCATGTAGTATCTTACACAACCGGCTTGTCTCACACACACACACACACACACACACACACACACACATCCATGAGTACAGCGGGAGTGGGGACGTGGGGGTGGGAGGTGGACGTGGGAGGGTGCTGTGGGCGGGTCGGGAGTTAGAGTGACAGAACCATTCCAAGAATGGCAGGGGGGCAGGACCTGCCCTCCTGCTCGCATACCTCAGGGGACTATTTTTAGGGACACTCAGTCGGTCGACAGACAGAGCCAACTAGATAAAGAGGAATGGGGGGGAGGTGGCAGCACGTAGTAGGACAGGAGTTACGGGGGAGGGTGGAGAACTGTAAAGGGTTTTGCCGACAGCTGAGTTTGCCACAGGTGCTGAAACAGGGTTTTTTCAGCTGAAGAGGGCAGGACTAGGCCAAGAGACTGAAACAATCAGACAATATGAGGAGGAAGGGCAATGTGTGTGTGTGTGTGTGGGGGGGGGGGGGGGGGGGGGGGGGTCGCTCTCCGGCCGTCTTCAATGAATCACATAACAAATACAAGCAGATTACTTAAACACACACACTCCTGTATGTGAGGAGAGAACTTACTTGTTTTCGAATACTATTGTGAGTGAGTCTTCATGGACATCTTTGATGAATCCCTAAAAAAAATAAGGGAAAACCACAATAAATATTATTCAAATGAGCAGAGCAAGGAAGTGTCTGGGTTAAAATGTGTTTATAAGCATTGATAACACTACGACTGTTAATGAGAACTGAAATGTGACACTTTTGGGGACAGGATATCACTTAAGTGACACCCCTCTGGCTGTGTGGGGAAAAGACAGCCCCACTGTGATGGGAGACACAATTGGATATGAGGGAGAGGGGGAGACAGAGAAAGAGAAAGAGAGAGGGAGAGAAAAAGAAAGAGAAATGACAGGTTGGGGCATGAGCATAGATGTCATAAGTAAATGTGACAACAGGACAAAAAAATGCATCCTTGATAAAGACCAACAGCCATTACCCAGAGATCCCTCCTCCTCTAAATCTGTTACTCGTCCGTCAGTACCCTCCACAAATCTATCCCAGAGTGCTATAAACTTCCACCAACACCACCCGAGTGAGGGGGGGTGGGGGGACCCTACTCAGTGTGACACTGCCTTATATGGGACGGAGGGGTCGCTGGCCAAGCCTGAGAGAGAGAGAGAGGGAGACTGGAGCGAGGGGATGGGAGGGGAGGACATTTCACCTGCTGGAAAGGGTCTGCTCTTCCCAGGAAAGCCGGCTACAGTTTCAGAAGCGAAACATATATATGCATGTATGGAAGCCAACCAATACGGGTCACACCGTCGAGATTCCCTCATGCACAATCTCTCTCACACCAAATGTGACTTATATCCCAGCTCCCACTGCTGCGCTGTCAGAGACCCCAGATATGGTCAGAGTGCCAGAGGGGGGCCAGAACGCCACTCTAGTCGACGCAAACAGCCACTGTCCGTGTCACTCAAACTGCGAAGGGGGGGGGTGAATAACACTGTTCTGATAGCGGCCTTGATAGAAAAAGAAAAAAACGTGAGGGGTTTATATTCTGATACCGGGAGATTATTCAAGCGACCACGTGTCATGCGATGAACGGTGGTATGCCTTTCAGGGTGTAGGCCCACTACCAGAGGTCAGGGGTCAGGCCCACTACTGGTATGAGGGTAGCCTCATGACACAGGGGCATCGGGTGGTTATGGACAGTCACGTAATGATGTCACTCTTCGAGCCATATGCTGCTCTCCATGCCTGAAAGAGGGGACTCTACGATGGGGAAAGCCAGGTTTAAGCACCACTGCCATTACAGAGCGTCGATGTAAGCTGTGCCCCAGTAGGCTCACCTACTACTCTGAGCTAGAAGAAACAGGTACACAGAAACGTGACGGTCGCGCTGTCGTAGACCCATGTTAGCCTTGTGAACAAAAGGGAGTGACGAGAGGAGGGAGAGAGAGAGAGAGAGAAAGAGCAAGAGAAGTATGCTTGAATGGAAAGTGAAGATACAGGCCAGCCAGAGAGCCAAACTGTCAGCCTGTGTAAAACAGAATAACAGGTGAGGGAGCGCGAGGAGAGTAAATATAGTCTGAACCACCATGTGGGATGGGTGGGGAAGAGAGAGAGAGAGAGAGATAGGAGGGATAACTATAACTTTAGTCAACTCAAGAGTAGGGGAAGATATAGGGAAGGAAGGGGACTTGCTTCAGGAAATGGTAAAAGGAAGGGATAGAAGAGTACAGGGAGGGGCGGCTGGGCCTTGAGGAGAGTTGAGTGTCCAGATTAGGATCACCTGTTCTTCCCACACCTGCTTTGGACCCGTAGCTTTGTGCTGGGTGTCAATCAACAAAATAACCCCTCTTTAGACTTTCACACAATTGCTGAACATTGCTAGACTACACAAACACACAACTACACACAAACTGAATGAAGAAGTCAATTGACTGACCAAAAAAGATGTGACATCCTAATGAAAATAAATGGATGCGTTGAATTCCTGTGGTGGAACTCAAGTCTGTTATGGTTATGTGGTGATGTCTACTAAGTGTTTTGGAAACAAGACAACGGACACAGACGGTTTCAACGCCACGTGACTGGTGATCCAAGTAAAATACAGTGAGTTTGATTCACTGTACTGTCATATGAAAGCAGCCTCGTCCACTGAGACGGGACAACAACATACATAACACAAAAAAAGGTCACATTGTCATTTTATTAGCTACCTTGCGACCTACCGATCCTCACGTAAGCGCACATCATCTCGCATCACTTTATGTCCCATCACATCACGAGGACAGTGAAGTCGCAAAAAAACGATGCCCACAGTGGAGGATGAGCAGATAAACAAATCGATATAAACTGGTATTTCATAAACAACGCCCGCAAGACTTAGACAAGCCTTAGCATTTCAGATATGCCCTAGCTAGATAGATCACCCTCCCTGACGTGATCTAACTCCCTTTGCAAAAGACTGGGTTAACACAGAAACGTGAGTGGTGGTTAGCTAGCTAGCAAGCAACTCCAAGGAGTGTCTTCGAGATCGAGACGCTGCATACTACTACTCCTACTACTACTAGCTAGATCAATCCTGTCCAAACAGGGAGCTGGCCCCAGTCAACTAGTCAACAATGTCAATAAGCGACACTAAGACATTAAGAGACAATCAAAAGTAGGCCATGATCGTGACCGAACACAACGGCCAATAGCCCCAACAACACTGACCGGCTGAGCCAGAGAACCGCGATCAAGCTATCAAAAGCGACCTGATCATGACTAGTCTGGCCGGGGCCTCCTCGATGAAGAGTGTCCTCCCTCCACGGCCAAGCTAACGTTAACTACGAGACTAACAAAACATGTCGCCGGTCCATCCCCTCCAGGTCCCTATTTTAGTCGAGTTAGCGAGGTTGTTGTCATGATTAAACTTGCCTCGCTAATTTAAGGGCGACATTATAACCTGATCATTTGCAAGGAATTCAAGCAAGATAGAAAGGTTGCTTGCTGCACAACTGATGTCGGTATTGGTCAACAAATCAACAACAGCTGGCTTAGAGAAATCAAGCTTAGCAATCAGAGGTTAGAGAATTCAGAATCCATCACACTCCTCCTTCTCTTACCTTGTAGAAGGCCCCGTTCGAGCCGCGCACCTCCACCGCCAGCCCGTCCATGGTGGTCGAGGGTAGGGTCTGGTCCCCGCCACCACCACCACGGGTGTTACCGAGCCTCTCCGTAGCCGCTACGACCGCGACCCCCTGGGGGTCCGGGACCACCAGACCCAGCTTGGCGGTGGGCACCGGGGCGGGGGGGTCCCCGCCGCTCTCCGGCCGCTTGTGGATTTCCAGTGTTTCGGTCGGTGTGGAGGGGCAAAGGTGAAGAGAGGGGTTGTTGGGGGGGGGGGGGAGTTGGGGGTGTTGATGGTATCAACGGGGGGTAGCTTCCGATACCGTCAACTTAATAACGTTTACTAACTAGCTCGTTAAAACAGTCGACAAACTGTCGATTAGCTTGGTTAGCTTGGCGTGCTCAAATGGCACTAGCGAAGGTGATGCTAGAGGGGAGGGGAGAAGGCGGTACCACGACGGTCAAGTTGCAATGTGCTCCCGAAAGGCTAGCGAGCTAATGATGCTATGTCAAAGGGGAATGTTAGCTCAATGGCTAGCTAGCTATACCGCTAATCAAGCTAACCCACCACCCCAACACCTTGGGTTTGATTCCGCCAGTTGGCTAGTTGGATGCTCGAGAAAGAAAGTTAAGCGTATTAATTAACGCCGGTGAAAGTTTTTGTGGAAAGTCGTCGCCGGGGGGTCCCTTTTCTTTTGTTGCGAAGACGTGTAATTTTAGCTTTCGACGAAGCCTCCGAGTCCCGAGAAAAAAAAACGCGTTTGTGGTGCACTATTGCCCGGCAACTCCTTCACTCCAACCGCCCGTCCCCTCAAACGCACGCCGACAGAGTGAATCAAGTGAGGCACCGAATGACCTCGAAAACCCCACCCCTCGTTCGTGAAAGATCCGCCCCCGAATTGTGATACTGACTTGTCATTGGTCAATGTTCTCGCCAGTCAACCGTATCGTTCCTTGATTGGTTTAGTTAGTCAGAGGCTGGTCAGATCTTACCGTCCAATAAATGAGGCGAATGTTCCATCTAGACTCCTCTATTGGAAATATTCCCTGTCAATTACATTGCTTTTTTTTTGTGTGGACCATCTGTCCCCCATTCAGTGTGACATGAGTAAAGGCAATGTTGTTGAATGAAAAGTTATAGAATGAATAAAACAATGCCATGTATGTAGGCACCAGTGGTCCGCAGGTCGGCCATTTATATATTTATGCACTTCTCAACAAAGACATGAACCGAGCCCGCTTGACCTGGTATCATGCAGATAAAACAATGATCAGAACCCGACCCGAACCCGCAAACATCACACGGTCAGTAGCGCAAACAAGCGAAATACAACATATTTTATCATTTTTATTTCTAGAGGGATATATAATCTAACCTTTAAAGTAGGAAACAACATAGCATAACAAAACCCATAACCTACATTTTATTAGGGCATAGAAACTGACCGACTGATGGATGATCTGATCACACTACACTGTTTTATTTATTATTATAAACCGCAAAGCCCTGAGTTACAGATATTGTGAGACCGGAGTAACACAGAACAGAGCTAGCACATCTTGGCTGATCTGAGGGAACAGCTGTGGAGAACAGCAGCCATGAGGGGTCAGAGGTCATGAGTGACAAGCACATAACGGTTTTGGTCATCATTTGATCTTACAGACAGAGGCCAAAACAGAATATGTTATTGGTCCTTTCCTCTGTTGACATCATACTGCAATATGTTGCTGTATATATCTGTCCAGGGGGTTTTCCATCAATGTCGCTAAAGGAAAACCCAGGATTATTCTTGATAAATCGAGACAAAAGAGACATGTCAAAATAAACCTGAATTTTTTTGATAAGTCTGACCCCTGGCCCGAGCATAGATTACTTTTTCCTGCTATCTGGTGGATAGATGATTCGCTTACTTAGTCAAATATATTTGTTACAATTCGCTTTGGATAAAGGTGTCTGCTAAATGCCCAAAATGAAATGTAATGTAAATGTATATTGCTCTGTTTTTGAGTGATGTTTTGTTTTCTCATTGACCAGCTCATAAGGCAGACTGGTTCAGCATCGCCACTTCAGCCATCAGCTCTGTCAGCTCTACCTGCTCACAGATGTTTTGAGGTTCCAGCATTATGGTATTTGATGGTCATCTTTGTTTCTAAATCAGTATACCAAAGTGCAACAAATGGCATGGTATATAAGGGTCAATTGATTGTAGATAGAGCACTCCTCTATTTTATACACAAAATAATAGAGTAGCTCAACCGGTATGATGTAATTTCTTAAGTTTCTTACAGAAGATTTGGTCTCACACTTTCTTTTTTTTTCCTACTGCAATTAGGTGGCAGTTCCCAATCAGTCCACTGGGTGGCAGTATCTGCGAATTGTATCACAGCAGAATGTGTTGAGGAGAGGGTACCCATGGGTACAATACTGTCTGCATTCTTTCTTATTGTGCTATATTGTTGACTAAGGGTGAGGAGGTACGCAGAGGAACCGTGGAAAAACTTGTGTAACCCACATTTCACCACTTCTGCATGACAGCTGTGACCAGCTCAGCACAGCATGAAGAAAGTGGTCAGTAACCACCTGCACAGCCACATGGCCACACAGCATTCCTGCTAGGCTTCTCAGCTTACATAGCCACTGAACAAGACTGTCCTTTGAGATGTCATTGCACGTTTTATAGTAAGTCATCTTGTCAACAGGCTCCCAGCACCAATCATTTCACAAGTTGTTGTTTTAGGCCGCCGTCCAACTGATGTACAAATGTCTATTAAAAAGAGTGACAGGCAGATGAACAAAAGACAACTGAGCACATGAAATATATTGCCTATAGCTGACTATGAACATCCTGCTCCACAGGACCAATATAACTGTAATTATGAAACAAGAGTGTATGAATGAATGAATGAATGGTCTTTATTGTCATTAATACAGTACATGTACCATACAATAGTGTATGTGATGGCTTTATTATGCTTTGCCATCACACATTCCAGAGGGAACAGGTTAAGTAAGATGTCCAGTTCGTCTGGGATTATTTGCAAGTGTCAGCAAGTTCAGGCTACGGTAAGGAAATAGTGTGGTTTTCATTACAATACTTCCGTGTTCAATAACCACATTACATAATACACTGTCAGCCATCAACTAAATGATGCTGTATCATATAGTACAGTACATCTTTGTCTGTATCATACAGTACATCTTTGATCCACAAATGGGCATGGGATATATCATTCCATCTTGTAGAATTTATTCGGAAACAAGACATTCTGGACTCCTTGGTTCTATTTCATATTTTGGGGTATATTTCGATAATAATATACAACATTAATAAAGCACTTTTTTACATCAGATATTAAATGTATCTGGACAAATAGGCCAGCTAAACACATAGGCCTATACCAAGAAGCTGGTTGGAGCAGCCTCGGCCCCCGTTCCAGTCTCCACAACATGCCAAATCAAAACGAATAGGCTACCATGCATTTCTACATTTTCTTCAAAATGTACATTGCAGCACCACACCCTTCACCCGAAGCTACTATATTCACAACATTCACATACCATAGTATTAAGCAATTACTTTTTAGTGTCTGTTAAAACACGCTTTTCACAAAAATATATAAAAGTAAGACTTTAATTATCTTTTATGTTATTTCATCCATAATAACAAGATGCAAAACCAGTGTCAGTGGGTGAAATTGGCAAGAACACAGCAGGTTTCAGATTACAAAAACAGTATTCTACTAAAAACCAGTGACAGAAATAACAAAGTGCCAAATTGTCCTTATTGCCTAGTATTGTCCCCTAAAACACAATTAGGGGGGAAATGTCTGAGTATGAACATAGTAGGCCTACCACTGATTTTAAGCAAAGGCAAACATTTTGCAAAGGCAAAAGTTGCCGGCTTGCCGCTACCGTTACAACCCATCTATATTCAGATTAGCTACGGTATAGAGGTGTTTGTTGACATGTCACTAACCTGAAAGAATAGGCTAATATAGAAAATATAGCCGCAAGCTGTAATTAAGGGCGCAAGGGATAACCACACATTAGGTAGGCTACACATATCTGTTATGGCACTGTCTCAAACCACGCTAACTTTGAGATTGATTAGACTAACAATGACTGACATAGCCCTATTTTAATATGTCATAAGTTATGGTAAGCTACATATTAATACATAGCTGTGTATTATTTTCAAGTATGAACTTGTCCGTCGCAAACTTTGCAGGGACTGCTACAAGCATACCGATTTCCATGTCAATCGGTATTTTAAAGTTTTTTTTTTTGTGGAAATGCAGAATATTTAGTGGCATGTGGCAGCCGCAGCCATGCTTTTCATCTGATCATGTTGGAATTTGGTAGACATCTATGTCATAACTGAGGCTCACCAAGTTCAAAAGGCAAAAAAAAAGTTACAGGAGTCATGGCCAACTGTGTTTGTGTGAAAGTGCGGTCAACACCCGCGGCTGCGACGCGCCTGAGGTTGCTTTAGGAATGAGGATGTATCTTGTCTGACTGTTTCGATGTTACCATACCAGTAAATGTCCCCATCAAGTCTACCAAGAAACAGGTTGGTGTGCTGTGCACACAGACACAGAATGAGCAGGGTAAAATAGCCTATGATGGAGCTTGTCAAATCCAAGCAAATGGCTACATGATCAAATATTACATGATGTACAGTATAGCCTACTGCATGTTGACATTCGAAAGGTCATTTTGTTTGCATTTACGATTCCACCCCCGCCCCCCTTAATTGTAATTTACAGTATGTGCCATTTCACAACTGAGTTATGACATTCTGATATTGCAATTAAGTTAAAGGAAATTGCACCCATCATAGGCTTATCATAATAATATTATACTCCAGGACTAAATGTAAAAAAAGGGGGTAAGAGGGGTAAGAGTAAAAAAAAAAAAAAAAAAAAAAAAATATCAACGGGACCTTCTCATCATTGGTCTGTTGAGCATCGCTCAGGAATGCCTCTGTCAAAACCAGCGCAACACGTCTGGAGTCGCAACTGAGGTTGATCGCTGTTGTTTCACATTGAAGACACTCAGGTAACATGCTTTAATTGTGTTGTAGCCTAAATATGTCATTTCATATGTGATTTTTAATGAAATAGCCTACCGAGGAAACGAAGTGGATTTCTGTTCGAATTATTATGAACAATGTGGACAGTTCCGCATCCTATCGTCGCGCATGTTAACTGAACTATAATGGTAAGATAATGACCACCTGCACATGTACACTGCTCTGTATAACTGATTCACATTTTTTTTTTTACTGTAAATTGCGATATGTTAGACAGCGTAAATATGACTGCTGATTTTGGATCTGTATGAATATTTGGAAAATGCGCTAAACATTGAGATATTTTATAAAGATTCATTATTTAGTGTGGTGAATCAGGTCATGGAGTTTTGAGAGGTTTGCTTTATCTGTGCGAATCCAATAGGAGGAGGGGGGGGGGCACTTTTTCAAGTGAGTTGTCTTTATAGGCTGTATACCTCTTTTTAGTGATGATGAATCATGTTTATGATGAATGCATGGCAGCACTGGCGGACTCAAGGGGGGGCAAGGGGGGCGACCGCCCCTCCTGGTGCCCCCACGGTTGAAAAACGTCTGTCTTAAGTGCCCTTTTGAGTGGCAAAAATGCCCTTTTGAGTGGCAAAATTAGAGGATGTGCCCTACTGGCTGTCCTTCCAATGGTCTAAACTTGACCATGTGCACTGATGCACAGGTGCGGGCGCTGTACAACGTTTTTCACCCCTGCCCTTCAAACAGCCTGAGTCCGCCACTGCATGGCAGATTATGCACAGAGGATGTAGAGGCATAGCCTAGATGAAATCATGTTGACGTGACATGCATGGCAGATTGTGCACAGAGGATGTAGAGGCATAGATGAAATACAACCCCCCGCTCTCTCTTATACGTTTGAGATGACAGCGGCAGAGCACAGCTTGCTCAAGCAAACTTTAGTTGCATTGCAACGTCGTTTTAGTGCAACACCGCAATCGTGAGATAACGTTTCTTTAAAGAGAGACAAAGAGAACAGTGAGTGATTATATCTTCAAACTTCACACAGGTATTGGGGCTAGATAATATATGCAAATATGGACATTACACAAACATTATGCACATTCACATCAAGCTACACCAACAAACTGCATTTAATGACATGACAATTGAAAATGTAGGCCTGTAATATAGCCTATTGTATGAATATTGCCACTTCACCCATATCAGTTTCAGTTTGAGATGACATGCGGCGGAGCACAGTTTGCTCAATAAAACTTAAAACAAATACAAAAACCTGCAACATCGTTTTGTCACAACACCACAATCAGGTCAGATTTGTGAGATAACGTTTCTTGCGGACATGCTCAGATTATATCTTCAATCACACAGCTACTGTCACTTGACGATACTAGTAAGTAGTAACAACCGTATGGAGGCGACCGTATTCGGAAAGTATTCAGACCCCTTCACTTTTTCCACATTTTCTTGTGTTATAGACTCAATTTAAAATGGATTAAAATAATTTCACATAAATCCACACACAATACCCCAGAATGCCAACGTTTTTTGAAATTGCAGTAAATTAATTAAAATTGAAATACAAGAAATACCCCATGTACGTAAGTATTCAGAGCCTTATATGACACTCTTAAAATGTGCTAAAATGCAAACATGCCATCAACAAATGACTCAATAAGTTGAATTGAGTCCACCTTAATGCAAGAACAATAGTTCATGTTAATGTTAATATATTTGGTTTTATAGGGTCTCTGATTTGCTTAGGAATCAATTACACACTGTGTAGATTAGGATTTCCAAAAAAGTGGTTTCACTTTGTCATTCTGGGGTATTGTGTGTGGATTGATGGCAAACTATTTTAATTTCATCCATTTTAAACTGAGGCTATAACCAGTGGTGTAGTCTAGTTTTTTCTAGTGGGTATACTGTGATTTTGCCCTCCCAGTCAGAGCGACACCTGTCCCGTAGCGACACCCCATAAGCATCACCACACTCACTTATGCATACAGTATGCATCTACACCAGTGTTTGCTGCCTTGGGGGGGGGGGGGGGGGGGGGGGGGGGGCATGGACTGTACTTGTACATCAAGCTGCCTCACGCTACAGAAACAGGAGATAGGCTCCTTCCCTATGGGCCGTTAGGCTCCAGAACCATTGGTTCTCAAGGCTACTTACTTATGTGGTCTTGACTACCTGTCCACTTTCTCACCTGGTTCTTGCTCTCTCTCTCTGGTGTGCCGACACCATCCTGCTCTCTCCTTCTCTCCCTCCCTATCCTCCTCTTTCCCTCTTTTGCTGTCAACCAAAAGGCAAACATAACAACCAGAGTATTTATAATTTAATAAGAGGTATACATTGAATTCATATCAAATCATAACATAATTCTAATTGAATATTGGGTTGCTGTGGGCAATGCAGTCAGATACTGTCTTTACTTACTCTCTCACCTGTAAGAAAATCGTATGTCCAACTACAAAAACCAGACATTTCCAATGAGTGAGGGTTTGTTCCAATGCTTCAATCCACTGTCCATGTACTGTAAATATACCATTATGGTATTACCATAAAGCCCAATTCTAGCAGAATAAGAAAGATTGTATATCTACTTTAAGTAAAATAATAAAGTGCCTCCAGTTAGCTCTTTAGCTGGCATGTGTGCAGCAGACTAGCTCATCTAATCACTTCTGAGCGAGCTAGCTTGCTAGTTCTTTGACACTATTATTCACACCATGAAACTATAATCAGACACTTTCTAATCACAATAATAACGACTAATTTGAACCAACTTTCTCTATCAGAAACAGTAATTATATTTGCTAACGTTTCAACTTGCTTACTTTCTTCTGCAGAGCTTTCACCCTGCAAAAACTCTCTCGCGTCGCATGCGCACACAAAACAAACCAAAAGCATTCTCCAGCGGCACGAAGCTGTGTGTGGAGGTCTGGCCCGCCCGCGAATTTGCGAAACCTAGGATGGTAAGGGGAGGCAGGGCAATACCGTTACCTGATTGGTTGGCGAAGCACTCCCTCATTGCCCCCTCATTGCCTGCCTCCCCCTACCATCCTAGGTTTCGCAAATTCGCGGCCCGCCCACCCCAAGGCTCTGTAGGGGAAATACTGAGACTAGCATTCTGAACGACTGGTTATGCGATAACAAACATGTCAGAAAGTTCGAAGTAAGTGCTTCGTAACACAGACGGGGTGAATTTTATGAATGAAAGTGAAAGTTCTGTCACAAAACGCCGTTACGTATCCTCGCGCATTTTCTAGTGGGTATACGCAAATCCTTGTCCTTTCCTAGTGGGTATACGGCGTAGTCCTGCGTATCACGTAGACTACACCACTGGCTATAACACAACAAAATGTGGAAAAAGTGAAGGGGTCTGAATACTTTCCTATGGCACTGTACTTCCATCAAAATACAAGGCCCTCTGCTACCCCCTTGTGGTCAGCAGTGTCCTAAAACACTGAGATAATAATACTAGAACATTTAAAAATGAAACTGTCATTATGCACATATACATAATATGCCGACATTATGTACATTCACATCTAGCTACACCAAAGAAAAAACTGCATTTAATGACACAATTAAATAATGTAGGCCTGTAATATATCGTATGAATTTTGACAATTGACATGATCACATGGCTCTTTTACAGTATCGTGGTGCAGAGCTGTATACGGCGGCCAAGTTCAGGACTGAAGGTAGGCGAGTCAGAATCTCACAGGGGAGTTCAGACCGCTTCCAAAGATGACCAGCCCCATCTACTGCCCCCTCATCCAGCAGATGGTGAATTCCAGTGAGCCCCCCAACTCCTCGGCCAGGGCCGGGGCCATGAGCCTGGGCACAGTCTGTCTCCACGGCGTGGTCTCCTCCCTGGGCATCCTGGAGAACCTGCTCATCCTAGGGGTCATCGGCCTGCAGGTCCGCCGCTCCATCATCAGCGTCTGGATCCTCAACCTGGCCGCCTCGGACCTCCTGGCCACCGCCTCCCTGCCCTTCTTCACTGTCTTCCTGGCCCGAGGCAGCACCTGGACCCTGGGAAACACCTTCTGCCGCCTCCACTCCTCCGTCTTCTTCCTCAACATGTTTGTGAGCGCCTTCCTCCTGGCGGCCATCTCTCTGGACCGCTGTCTGGTCGTACTGAGGCCCGTGTGGGCCCAGAACCATAGGAACGTACGGCTAGTCGGGAGGGTGTGTGGGGTCACCTGGGTGATGGCCATGATCTGCACCGTCCCGTTCTACCTGTTCCGTGACACCATCCCCCGACGTGACGGGAAGGTCATGTGTTACTATAACTACGCCCAGTTCCTTCCTCTGGGTGATATCGACCTCAAAGGGCTGTGTGAGGTGCGTCAGGAGTCCCTGGCTCTGATCAAGTTCCTCCTGGCCTTCCTGCTCCCCCTGGTGGTCATCATAGGGAGCTATGTGACGGTGACCGTCCACATCGTGCGGCGCAATCAGGGCAAGCGCCGGTCCTTCCGCTTCGTGCGGCTGGTGGTGGCGGTGGTGATGAGCTTCGTGGTGTGCTGGGCGCCCTACCACGTCTTCAGCGTACTGGAGGCTGTAGTCAAGCACCAGCCCTCCTTACAGGGGCTAGTAGCTCGTGGCATGCCCATTACAGCGAGCTTAGCCTTCCTGAACAGTGTGATCAACCCCATCCTGTACGTGTTCAGCTGCCCAGACCTGTGCAGTAAGATCCGCCAGTCGCTGAGCACGGTGCTGGAGAGCGTGCTAGTCGAGGACCTGGGGGAGTTGCCACGGCGACGCAGTACGGCCGGCACGTTAATCAGCATCTCAGAGTTTCAGCTGAGGGGGAGAGGCCTCATCCCCTCCAGCCTGAGGGAGGCAGACTCCAGGGAGGATGGGGGGGAGGAGGAGAGGGAGAAGGACCACTCCTCTTCCACTAAGGAGTCCTCATGACCTGAATTTAGTCCAGATGCCAGTTTTGATGGGCTGTGATGAGAAAGCCATTCAGTTTTGAATCAGTGTTATGTCCGCCATAGACTGAATGTTTGACTGTCCCTCCTAAAGACCTCTTCATCCCCAATATCCCCCTGTACAGTTTCTCAAAATGTAATAATATTTAAAAAAAAGAAAAATCTAAATCTAAAAAGTATTTCTTCCTTCTTCTAGCATTGTAACTGCCAAAGGCCCCTGGTCCTAGCAAATATATTATATCTTTTTAACTCATTGACTGCCAAAGACGCCAATTGGCGTCTTATAGAATAGTAACGTTGACTGCCAAAGACGCGTCTTTGGGGAAAAAAACATTTTTTCGCGGGGATCGCGTTATTGACATGTTCTACACCTAGCGAGTGAATTTCAGACTTGGGTGTAATGTATTTCGGTCCCAGATGGGGGCAGTAGTTCGATAAAAGCCTGGAGAAGGAAGTGGCTTGCTGTGGGTTGTAGTAATGGCGAAACGGATCAGGGTATGTGCCAAACGCGGCGCGGAGCATTGCGGCCATCGCGCGACTCTTCAAACAGTTCAGAGTCGGATGATACAGAAAAAGTGCAGGAAAAAAAAAAAAAAAAAAGTTCTGCAGAAAAAGCTCGTTTTCTCTGTTTATTGGTCAAAATCAGGTGTTTTTGCTGAAACCACCCTATGTTCTACGGACGATTTCTAAACATTTAAAGAGGCTAGAAACAAACTTTCTTTTTCTGATGAAAGAAGAGAGTCTAAAGTTTTGGTAGATCTGTTCAATGTTTATGTAGTCCGAAAAGTCAATATTTGGTGGGTCTTCAAAGTTCAGCGAAAATGCCCCAAAAGTCTGGCAGTGTGGAGCTCTCCGCTCTGAACATGGCTGGCAGTGTAGTATATTTCTGTAGTATGTATGATCTATGTATGAATATGTGGTATGTTTTAGACACACACACATGCCAGGGCATGCAGGGACACAGATGACCAGCAGGGACCTTTGGGGGGTGGGCAGGGACACACATGCACGCTGGCCCCTCCCCTCTGGAGGGGAACGGGGAGAGAGACACGACAAGCGCTCTCTTCTCACCCAGGATCCACGGGGAACAGATGTAATGTATAAACCTGCCTGTAACTAATTAAATTATCTTAAACTAACTGTTCTTTGATTCATCATCAATAAGAATACACGACAGTAAATGGCGAGCTAGCCAGGAGATAAATGTAACTTAATTTACAGTATTTTGCGAACTTCAATCTAACAAAGAAGGCAGATTTTCTGCAGAAATCTCTCTCTAGTCGATTGGTGTGTTTAAAATAAACTGTAAATCTCAGATAAGTTATAGTCAAAAGAATCTGTGTAACGGTAATCTTGTTGGAATAGATGCAAACTTTTCATAAATCTTTGGAGTGTGGGTGGTGAGAGCCGGACTTTGTAGCCCGTTTTTTGTAAAATATGGTATGTGATTTGTTTGTACGGTATTGGAATATCGTGTGTGTGTTTGTGTAAAATTCGGTGAGGTTGTGTTTATGTGTTGGAGTGTGGGTGGACTCGGTAGTCTATTTTGTATTGTAGCAGAGAGTACGCCATTACTCTTTGTCTGTGTGAGAGGACGCCGTTGTGTGGGCGGCCATTTGCAGTGTGTCAGAGCAGCGGAGTTTAGACGCCATTTTTATGAGGGAAACGTGCAGTGTACTTTCAGCGGAGTTTAGACGCCATTTGCATTTAGACGCCATTTGCAGTGTGTCAGAGAGTCTAAAGGACACACACAGAGGCCATCTTTGTAAGGGAAGCGTGAACGTAGAATATTTGAATGAGATAAATAGTAGTTGGGCTGGATTGAAAGATAGTCTTGATGTTGCTGTGTCGTGAAAAGTAATCGTTTATGAAAACAAGTTGTGTTGGAGAGATTGTTTTGGAGCAGGCTACAAACACGCGGTGATTTTTTAGGGGAGACGGGTTGTAGCCCCCTCTTCTTGCCTCTGCAAACAGGCACTCCTTTGGAAAGCATTCCTTTGGAAAGGAACCTGACTGATTAATTACATTCCTTATTTCTTACGGATCATTTTACATAGACTATAGTATTTAAGATAGAGATATGGTGAATTGATCTCGGGGTATTTTAAATAGTTTAGAGTTACGGTTAAAACATTCATAGCCTTGGCTAAGAGTTGGCGCATGCGCAATCGATGCGCGTTAGCCGGAGCACAGCTCCATCTGCTGGTCGAAATACGACAATACATTTTAAAACACTAAATCCTCAGGGAGATACAGCTGAGGTCGATGAAACAGTCCGATACATTAATAAATAGATGGTTATAAATGATTGTAATTGAGAATTGATCATTTTGTTCCTTTCAAATAACAAGTCGATTTCCTTACAGATTGTAATGAATAATTAATCATTTTATTCCTTCCAAATGACAAGTCGATTTCTTTAAGTGTGTAATTAATAATTAATCATTCATTCTTTTCCAAATAACAAGTCGATTCCTTTACAGGTTATAATTAATATTTGTAATTTACATCTTTTATTTTAGTTAGGTCATTTCCACAGTGTTTGATTAAGGAATAGCAGAATAGTACATATTTGATAATTAAGCAGTAAAAGGGTTTTTGTAAATCAGTGAATACTTAGGTGTTGACCAATCTTTGTGATTTAATAATTGTGTTGACCAGAACTGTAATTAGGATTGAATGAGTAATTAAGTGACACATTCATAAACAATTAGGAAACACATTTAAGTATAAAGTACTTACACAGAGATTAGATTTAAGTTAATACTGCACTGACATACACAAGAGGCAAGTCTGTTATTCTGGAGTTGCAGGGTTTTTGTGGGGATGGTTAATACAGTTATATTGGACTAGCATTTGTTTAGCAAACAAGATAAAATAAGGTGGGTTGTAAGAAGCGTACACCTTATCTAATATAGAATATTGTCAGCATATTGAGCCAAGTAGAATGGGGTCGAATTCCACGAAGCTGTTAAAAGATATTAGTGAACATCGTGGAATGTTGGCTACGTTATCCCCTATGGCTGTAGTGGAAAAAATGAATCCTCTTGTTAGGGAAATTAGCAAAATGTCTACGAAATGGAATAGCCGTTGGGCATACATTGAACAGCCGTGGCCGAAAGAGGGCAGCATTAATTTACAATTAATTGCAACATTGGAGATACTTATCAATGGGCACAAAGCACATCAAAGAGGAAAGATTAGATCAGAGAAACGCAAGTTAGAGTTAGCTATTTTAGATCTATTTAAGGTAGAGGGACAGAAAATAGCTCAGTGTCCTGCCCCCAGTCCCCCTCCCTATGCTAAGGCACTGGAGGATCATTCCCAGAAGAAGAAGAAGGAGCCAAGGGGAAAAGGGGACGACAGGAGTGACGAGGAAGATGACAGCGAAGATGGCAGTGCAGACTCAAGTGATGACGACAATGCAGATGGAGGCTACAACGCGCAGGGCAGGAAGATGATAGCCACAGCCGAAAGGAAAGGTGGGAGAAGACGCCCGGAGAAAGAGGGAGATTGTCACCGAATGTCATCAAATACATTAAAGAACTGTCCAGTGCTGATTCGGGGTAACAAGATGGAATATCATCCGTGGCATCATACAGATTTGTCTGAAGTGATCGAGAAACTCCCAGTTCTTCAAGAGGGAGGACATTCTTGGACGGCGCAAGTCGACGTGATACTGATAGGAACGCAGGCCGCGATGGGAGACCTGAAAAGACTCTTAGCTTTTATTGCAGGATTGGATACAATGCAGGAAATATTGATGAAGGCAGGACTTCATAGATATATCAATACATCAGTTTATGATCCAGAGCTCTTCGCAGCAAACAGAGGCAGGCTGTGGAAAGCAATCAGAGAGACCTACCCTACTCACATTCACCCAGACAATATCATTGTGAAGCCACTGGGGGGGGATGAGAATCCCAGGGGTTATATTGCCCGTATGCACTCTCAATGGAGAAGTGTGACAGGGAAAGACGCTGAAGATAACCCCTTAGAAAAATCCATAATCAGGGAAAAAATACAAGAAGGGCTTCCTACCCCAGTTAAGGATAAGCTAGCAGAAGTGGTGGGGCTACGACACATGAACAAAGCTGTTTATATAGACCACGTAGCTCATCAAGTGGAGTTATATCGAAAGAACATTCAGATACAGAAGGCACGAGACGAAGAATCCCTCAGAATATTGACTCATTTGCAATTGACTGAAAGCGAGAGGAACATAGAGGGAGTGCAGGCTTTAGCCCCACAGCAACAGCCACCTGGAGTGCAGACTGCTACTTACCAGTCCTACTCACAGGGGCCACAAGGGGGGTATCCTGCTACTTACCAGTCCTACCCACAGGGGCCACAAGGGGGGTATCCATACCCACAAGGGCCACCAGGGGTGCAAGCGGTTCCATGCCAGATGTACACACAGCCTGGCCAAGGACCACCACCAGGGGGATGGAAAGCAGCAGGGAAGGAGATGCTAGAACCATGCCAATGTGACCAGAATGGACATCTAGCCTGTGCCTGCTGCAACAGGCCCCAGGGGGGCGCAGGGGGGAGCCAAGGAGGAGGATATTGGCCCCCTACTACACCTGCTCCAGGAGTGATGAACCCTTACGGAGGCCCAGCAGCTGGCCTATAGGGGTGCCCGGAAGATCCGAGTGGGAGGTGCCAGCTGGTGGTGACACAGAAGCCTGAAGGCGCCACGCACCTCCCTATGTCTAGAGAATATGTGAAGACAATCGGATTTGAGGGAATTAAACAGCTGATTCCTACAACTGAGCTTGTAGACTTAGAGTACAAGGGACAGAGAGCAACTCTGTCAACACTTGTGTCAGAACACACGCCAACAGGGCTGCTAGGGAGAGATGCTCTATGCCAATTGAACTGTACAGTAAAATGCACACCTGACGGCTGTCAGGGGACGATGCCATCCGGTGCTCAGGTTCCATCGACAGCCAGAGTGATTAAGCATAGAACAGACCTACAAGCTTTGCCTTTAAAGGGAGCTGATATAGAATATTGGGTTGATGGGTCTTGTTACGGGGTAGGAGAAACTTTGTGCGCTGGGTATTCCTTAGTTAAAGCACAGAATTCAAAGTTTATTGTAGAACAGGCTGAGGCAGTTCCTCAGCCTTGCTCAGCCCAGTTGGCTGAATTGATTGCCCTCACAGAAGCATGCAACTTGGGAACCGGACGGAGAGTGACAGTGTACACCGACTCTGCCTATGCACATAATGTTTGTCATTTTAATGGAGCTGTATGGAGGGGGCGGGGTTTTAAGAGAACTGATGGTACGCCTATACAGCATCACGCACAGATCATGAAGCTGTTACAAGCCATGATGAAGCCAAAGGAATTAGCTATAGTGAAGTGTGCCACACACAGGTCTGACTCATCACATGTCACACAAGGTAACAGGGCTGCAGAGGATGCAGCCAAAGCCATTACAGGAGCAGACAAGGCAGGTAAAGGTCTTCTGGTCACACATGAAAAGCAATTACAGGGCATGGTCACACTTGAGGATTTATTGATGTTACAGAGTAGAGTAACTACGTTAGACAAGAGCGTTTGGCTAGCAAGGGGGGCAAGTCAGGATGACACAGGTCTATGGAGGAATCATGAGGGGTTGGTTGTAGCACCCTCAGATTTATTAGGCATGTTAATACAGGAAGCCCATGGATTAGCACATGTGGCTAGGGGGGAGGTAAGACGCAAGATCACCAAGAAATATGGGTTTTGGAGTCCATATTTGATGGAACAGATTGACCATGCTTTAGGTCAATGTGGGGTCTGTTGGAGAAACAACATCAGAGTGGGTACACCAGTGGTGTCTGGGCATATCCCTACCCCAATAGGGCCACGGGTGGTGGACAGGGGGGTGGATGTACAGAGTAGGCAGGATGTTGTGCCAACAGGTGCCGAGGTCCCCAGAGAACCTGAGAAGGAGGAGCTACGAGGAGATGCTGTGGTGTTGCCAGAGCCAGTGGCAATGCCAGTGTTACAGCCAGTGACATTACCGGCAGTGCCTGAAACCGAGGGGACAGTGGAAAGCTGTCCAGATGCCAATGAACCAGAAACCAACGAAGCAGAGAGTGTTGACAGTCTGGAGGTCCAGCCTGGGGGTGTCCAAAGCCTGGACACCTGTGCTACTGGGGATGCTGGCGAGTGCCTGCACCATGCTTCAGATGATGCTGAGGGCGACTCCCCAGACCTTGATCAGCGTGGGAGGGGACCAGGCGGCTGCCTTAACCTCAATGACACTGACGGACGACGACCAGTTAGGAAAAGATTAAAGACTATGAATAGGGTAGTGAAGCAGCAGATCAAAGGGAACGACGGGAATGGACAGCAGATGATAGCATGGCTGGAAGCGGTCTTAGGGGCATGGGAAACTTATTTTGCTAAGGTAGGCGCACCTATTATAGCAGACATGATTTTTGACTTTCTTAGGAGGCAGGGCCTCATTGACTGTTTTTGGAAAATCAGTCACTCAGTCCACGTTAATGAACTTTTCAGAAGACTAGTCCTCACCTGAGGTGGAGATCTATGCATTAATGCCTTCCCTTTGTCCTATGCTTACTGTTGGAGAATTATGTGTTATGATAACTGAATGTCATTATTTGTGTATTGTTTGTTTGTTTCTATATCGTGTGATTGAGGTCAGTTGAGAAGTGATGTGGTGGTTATACAAAGCTAGGAGAGAGGTTCTGTTCCTAGCGCAACGAAAATGGAAAGCTCCTGACTATGGAAGTGTTATCAATCTGAGACAGCGGTAAAGGCTGTTCTCCAACTGGGTACAAGTGCTAGTAACCTCTGACCCCGACGCTTCAAGGACAAAGAAAACATCGGTCGTTGGAAGTTTCTGTATTGATTTGTGCATGTTAAACTGTGTTTAGTTTAATTGTGATTGTTATTTTCAAAATTCTTTTTATTATTGGTTGTTTTCTATTTTTGTTTATGATATCTTTGGTTCCTAATACTGGTCCTGGGTTGGTCTGTGTTATTGTGCTTCTTGTGTTGTGTGTTGGTGTAGTTTTTCTGTCTGTTGTTGTTTATTTTTTAGTTTTTAATTTTATTTAAAAAAAAAAAAAAAAAAAAAAATTTTGGGGATGTTTTGTGGGGTTTTGTGTTTTTGTTTTTGTTTTATGGTAGTTTAGTTTCGGAACACCCTCTGGGTGGTCCGAGGGGGGATGTGTAGTATATTTCTGTAGTATGTATGATCTATGTATGAATATGTGGTATGTTTTAGACACACACACATGCCAGGGCATGCAGGGACACAGATGACCAGCAGGGACCTTTGGGGGGTGGGCAGGGACACACATGCACGCTGGCCCCTCCCCTCTGGAGGGGAACGGGGAGAGAGACACGACAAGCGCTCTCTTCTCACCCAGGATCCACGGGGAACAGATGTAATGTATAAACCTGCCTGTAACTAATTAAATTATCTTAAACTAACTGTTCTTTGATTCATCATCAATAAGAATACACGACAGCAGTCAAAGAGTTGGTTAATGATGACTGATGTATAGATGATTCACTTACTTTAGACAAATGTACTTGTTGTAAGTTGCTTTGGATAAAGGTGTCTGCTAAATGTCGAAAATGTAAATGTAAAGTTTTCCACACACAGGAACTAAATATTGTGTTTTTGCTTTGCTGCCCATGCTGCATGGCCTGCAGATAAATAATGTGCATTTGCATACTATTAGCTACCCACTACCGATTTAAAAGGGGGGGGGGGGGGCTAAATACGATATGTCTGTAAAACTTCGGATGATATGAAGTTGACGGAGTTGAACGTTTCTCACTTCAGCCCTGATCAACATGGACATGAACCACAAGCCACAGGTGCAAGTCACCAGGCACCAATGAACTGAGACTTGCACAGCCGTCACATTGTACAAACCTTTGCTTCAGATTCAGATTCAGATTCAGATTCAGATTCTGATGCCAATCCGATTCAACCCATTATCTCTACCACGGAAGAAAGAGATGCTTTATTTACTGTATGCAAAGTACATCAGGTAAGTCATGAAAACAAGGGCTGAAATGTTGAAAATGATGAATGAGATTGTGGTGAGGGACAAGCAAACTATCAAATAAAACATCATATCAAAGGTCTGTTTCTGTCTCATTCGAATCCTGTTACAAGCATTCACAAGGCTGTGGTTTATCTCTACAGGGAGGCAGCTATGGCAGTGTGTTGGAGGGCAGTCACATCAGATGTCTTTGTCAAATATAGTTTCCATAGAGACTTGGTTTGACGGAAACAGTCTGATTGCTTCACCATTCTGTTTAATTTCCTGTATCAGTCTGATGTCCTCCTCTCATTGAAGCCTAGGGTTGTGGCTGAAAACGAATGCAAAGTGATTGGATCAACTTCCAAACAATGAGAAAACCAAACCACCCCCATAATTTGTTTACATTATACGATTTCCAAAGGGCTCATTTAGTGGTTGAAGGCCTACAACTATGGCGAGATCAGGCTGTTTCGGAGACTCTTTTTTATATGGGATACAGAGCCAGGCTGGCGTTGTGACACTGGAACAAGACATGAAGTATGGCATCATCATATTTGAGCATGCTTTTGATGCAACAGTTAGCTTCATGCCTCTCAGCCAGCCACACACACATATTCCCCACTGGGTGGCACTATTGCAACCCTCTTCCCTGACTAATGAAGGCGAATGCAATGCAATTGATGAGCTTCTTTATGGTCGGTCGTTATTAAACGCTATCACTCTGATCTGGAAGCCCTCTGAGGCTCAGGGTGACCTGCTTAGGGGCTCCGGGACCCTGCCCCAGACAGGGCAGAGACCTCCGCAGCTCCAGCCTGACGTCTTGGCACAGGAAGATGTAGAAGAGGGGGTCCAACAGAGTGTTGAGGCTGGTCAGGCCGTAGCAGAGGCGGTAGACAAGGAAAATGGACTGTTCCAACCCGCAGGGTTCGTCTGTTAGGAGCAGGGCCACAAACCTGTATCCCCCTACTAGGTGGTAGGGTCCGAACACAAGGATGAAGATGGCGGTGATCACAATGAGGATTCCGGTTATTTTGTTGCGCTCGCGGTTGGAGACGGAGGGGGAGCGCCTCAGGGTCACCCCGATGCGTGCGGAGGTGTAGCTGAAGGGGAGGGGCAGAATGATACAGATCCAGTTAAAAAAACAATATATATATATATATATATTTAAATTATTTGTAATCTAGATAAGATTGTTTGATTGCACTGATCTTCATTATGGACAACATAGTGATTTTGGCACTTGGCCACTGAATTCCATGGAATACATCAGCTTACATGAAGTTGCCCCTACATCTCTGTAGTAATGCTGTAATTACATGTAACTACATTATAGTAACATGTTATTATTGCCCAATAATGACCACATCGTCAACACATATTTATGAGCAAAAATGGAATCGCGGAAATTGATGGAATAAGGTTATTGTTCAATATTATTAAATGACCCAATTTTTAAACCTAACCCTAGATCAAAACACAACCAGACTATTACACTCACCCCAGTATCCCACAGGGCAGCAGGAACCCCAATACAACAGTAGCGATCTTAAAGTGGGCGTATCTGTTGCTGACAGGGTACTGCTCCAGACAAAGCAGCCTATCCGAGTCAAACACAGACGGAAGCAGCCCCCCCAGACACAACAGGAAGGTCAGGGTCCAGACCGCCACCCCTGAGACGGCTGCCGTCCGCACCGTCCGTACCCCCCGGCTGCTCAACGGGTGCACGATGGCCAGGCAGCGGTCCAGCGCGATGAGACACAGGAACGCTACGCTGGCGTAGATGTTGACGTAGAAGATGTAGCCCACAAACTCGCAGGCGGCTCGGCCATAAGGCCAGTGGTGCGCCCCCTGTAGGTAAAGGATCCACAGGGGCAAGGTGAGCAACTGGAGGAGGTCAGAGAGCAACAGGTTGAGGATGTAGACCAGCTGGCAGCCACCCCCGCCGGAGCGGCCCAGTTGGTACAGTCCCCAGAGGGACAGCAGGTTGACTGGGAGACCCAAGGAGAAGGCCAAGCTGTAGATATAGGTGAGACCAACTCTGTCTGTGTCCAGGGGGAGGTTGCAGCTGTCATTGGACATCTCGGTCTCTTGGTGTGCCTGTGTGAGGGGCAATCCTCCAATGACCTACTCAGGAAACCGGACACAATAGGGCTTTATTTCACTCTCTCACATGAAGTGATACACCCACAGAACGGTGTTGATGTCAGAGCTCCTTGATTTGTACCCATATTCTTTCACACTCACAAATGCTGAGCCCTCTGTCACAAAGAGAACTATGACTATAACTAGTGCACCGTGGAGGAGGTCTCTGATGAAATTGTACACGTAGTCATCTAATCTGTCCATGTTATTTGGCTGCTGCAGCTAGAGTCAGGTGCTCACTGCTTGTGTCTGAGGATGAGGCCATCACAGACTGCGTAGGAGCCATCAAGAGATTTAAATCTTTTTGAAAACCTTGGAGGAAATAATGACGGAAAGGGAGTTGGTTTTCATAAGCACATAAATATATGCAGAGTCTTATGCATGCATATCATATATAACAGGTGCATAACTATGGCCTAAAACGATGTGGAAATTTGAACATGCGTTACAAAATGTTTTCTGAAGAGTCTGTTCACTCACCTCTCTACCAGTTCTAAAATCCACACAGATTTTCTTTTTCCCAGAACAACCGTTCCCTCTGCTTGGTGACCTGTGCACTGAACGCGTCGGAGCGAGGGGAACACAGCGTCTTAACCGGGCCTTGTCGATGTTGTGATCGTTTCCTCAGCAGGAAACACACTTCTTCAGCTTTAAGGGCAACATCCTGAGGCAGGAGAACGCCTTTCTCCTCCCGAACAAAAACACTCTCTCTCTCTCCTTCACTCCCCAACACAGAAGAGAATGATTGAGGACGTGGATTTTTTTGGGTGGCGAAGGGGTGGGGGCAGGGATCAGGGGATACAACAGGATGCTTCACTTTCAATGATGAACTGGTCAGTGATGATTCAGAAACACTTGCAGAAACTTTTTTAGGTTGGATAATTGACAATCGTTGTGGATTTGATAATGTCGAACATTTCCCTCCTGTATTGCATGACTGATTACACATGAGTGTGTGTGTGTGTGTGTGCATTTGCATGTGTGTGTATGTGTGTGTGTGTTTATGTCTAGGTGTGTGTGTATTCCCATGTCAACAAGCAGGTCAGAGGTAACAGAAGCGTTTAGGAGGAAATGATGGATAGACAGAGATTAGAGCTAAACAAAAGGTCAATTCAGCGCCATCTCTCCACATGAAATTCTTTATTCAGACTTTTTTGTGATGCTTATAAAAGTACACTTATTTTGTTGTTGTTGTTTGATTTGGTGAATGACAACTTGACTGGTCCTTCTATGTTAAATGAAGTTTTAGTAAAAGATGTAGCCTAGTCACAAAACAAGTGACTTTGGCTCTGGCCCAGGAAAAAAGCTGCCTGCACAATTCTAATTGTTTGAGGAGAATGGGTATGTTGAGACAATGACGCTAGGCAGTATTTTTAAAACATGATTCCATAGAGAGGTCTAACTACTCTCTTCTGGCCCTTTCCTTTAAAATGTCACCAGACTGCAGTATGATAAACGAGCCAAGGTATGGGAGACTTACTGCAGGGACCATTTAAATGGGAAGAGCTTGACCTCGGTTTTGAATTGTGTACTTCTATTTGAATACAGGATAACATTTTCAACTGTCAACACACTCTTGTTTACATTTCTAAACTACCTTCATCCTGTCTTATCGCAGGGATCATCTGAGCCATTTTTGTAACGCTTGACAGCGGTTTCATAAGTCAGCTTAAGCGGTTTCTTAAGTCATGGTTGGTTGGATGGTTGGTTGGCTGGTTGGATGGTTGGCTGGTTGGATGGTTGGTTGGTTGGTTGGATGGTTGGTTGGTTGGTTGGCTGGTTGGCTGGTTGGATGGTTGGATGGTTGGATGGTTGGATGGTTGGTTGGTTGGATGGTTGGATGGTTGGTTGGTTGGATGGTTGGATGGTTGGATGGTTGGATGGTTGGATGGTTGGTTGGTTGGTTGACTGGGAGAGTTGAAAAAAAAAAAAAAAAAAACTGAAACAGCTTAAGTCAAAGTGGGTGGAGCTTAAGTCAAAGTGGGCGGAGCTTAAGTCAAAGTGGGCGGAGCTTAAGTCAAAGTGGGCGGAACTGTGTTCCATCTACAGAATCAGAACTCATTCCACCTTGGTCTTCCTCTTGGAGCTCCTGCAGCACAGCAGGCTGCAGATCGAGACCGAGGCCCAGAGAAGGCCCCCGCCGAGGGCAAGGAGCAGCGCTGACACGTCCAGGCTGTGGTAGGAGTACCAGGGCAGGCTGTAGGCCTCAGTGCGCAGGTGGGCTGCTCCTTTGTTTCTCATAACGTACTCGATCCAGAAGGTGGCGCTCGCCAACGGGGACAGGGGATGGTCACGATGCAGGCGGGAGAGCCTCTGCATACTGAGGTGGTAGGAGGGCTTCTCCAGGACATCCCTCAGGGCCCCCACGAAGCCCTCTGTGGTGAGAGTGGCTGCCTCCAGCACCCGGGCTGCCCCCCTCACTTGCAGCCGGAGGACGTTGTCAAACTGGTCGAAGATGAGCGGGAGGCCCAGCACAGGGACCCCATGGTAGATGGCCTCATACAGGCCGTTGGTGCCTCCGTGGGCCACAAAGGCTCGGGTCTTGGGGTGTCCCAGGAGGTCGTTCTGGGGGAGCCAGTCCAGCAGCAGGGTGTTGTTCCCCAGTGAGGAAGGCCTCTGGCCCAGGTACCTCCACACCACCCTCTGGGGCAGCTGGGAGAAGGCTGCAGCGATGGCCTCAGTCATCTCCCTGGGCAGAGTGGACACCAGCGTCCCCAGGGACATGACCACCACCCCATGCTCCCCAGAGCCCTCCATGAAGGCCTCCAGTTCAGCAGGGAGAGGTTGGGCTGGGCGGCACTGGAACCCCCCAATGTAGACCACGTTAGGCATGGTAGGACGCGGGAACTCAAAGACAAAGTCCACGCGCATCAGCCAGACGTCAGCCGAGCGCTGCATGGAGAGCAGGTCGGCGCCGACTGGGAAGTGGCGCTGAAGCAGGTCGGCGTAGAGCGGCAGGATGACCAGGTGCTCCTGGAGGAGGCTGGCCACGTAGCGTAGGAGGTTCTCCGTCCTCTGCAGGAAGTCCATCCGGTCGTGGAACAGGGAGTTGTACATGGGCACGTAGGAGGGCGGCGTGGGGGCGATGGTCATGTGAGCTTCGCCCGCGTTGAGCCAGCGTACGTTATAGACCATGGGCAGGCCCAGATACTGGGCGAGGAGGACCCCTGCGGGGAAAGCAGGGTCAGTGAGCATCACGTCAAAGTCAGAGGCTTTCAGTTTGGCCACGAGGGAGGACTCTTCCAGAATGGCAGAGATCATCCTGAGCGCCCCGCCGTGGAACATCATCAACATGGCTGCCACGTCCTTCTGCTGCTCCAAGAAGCGCCGGAGGGGGTACATCTTGCGCAGCTCCAGCGAGCGCTGCATCAGGAGGGCGTAGAAGTCGGGGCCGATGTCGCCCCCTCCTTCTCCTCCTCCGCCGCCTGGCGGTGTCACGGTGATGGGGGTGTAGAGAGGGGAGCTCTCGGGGATGTACCAGCTCTTGGAGGAGCGCAGGACGGTGAGGTCATGATCCCTGGAATGCAGCTCTCTGAGGATCACCTCCATGTTGACCCAGTGGCTGCCGTCTTCAGGGAAAACCAGGACCCTGCCTCCATGGCAACCACAGGCCAAGACGAGAAGGAGGCAGAGAGAGGGGCAAATGAGTGGCGTCGTTTCTCCATAGACACCCATCCCTCGCGGAGCTCTTAGAAAAAAAACAAGAAAGAACAGCAACAACATATTGTTACAATCTCAGAAAACTTTCCCCTCAGGAGGTATAGAAATGTATACAATAGAAATTGTTCGATTTGCACAAGTACATTTTAAAGTTAACATACAGAATGTGAGGGCTGTGGAACTGTATTGTGGAGTTATTGTCCCTCCTCTGCAAAATAAATTCCACAGTGGAAAGTACTCCTATACTATGTAACTGGAAGATGCCCAAATACACCAGTGGGTTATGTAAAGCAGATTTTTAATTTATTTATCTGAAGGTAGGGAGGGAACATTTCTGGGACATTTGTGTTTCAGCTTTGGAAAACTAAAGTATATTCAAATACATGTAATGCTGCTGTGGGAATGAAGCAGGGGAGACTGGTGGAGATAGTAATCAGAGGACAGGCTC
The DNA here is from genome assembly GCF_963989245.1 of Nansenia antarctica. Classification (NCBI taxonomy): domain Eukaryota; kingdom Metazoa; phylum Chordata; class Actinopteri; order Argentiniformes; family Microstomatidae; genus Nansenia; species Nansenia antarctica. The sequence goes on from NC_137683.1 coordinate 21,572,105, forward strand.
AATGGAATGAATGGAATGAGGAATGGTATATATGGCTAGTTGATGAATGCCATGATGGCTTCTCCAGTGCAATACTGGTCAGAATGGCGCCTTGTAAACAATGCATCCTACTGTATAGGGATAGAAACAGGCCCTTCTTGAGCCCACAAATTCAATACAGGAAGGACCATGGGATAATATGAAATTGAACAATTTCTTTAACTCCAACAATTGAGACATCCTTCAAAGGTTCATCATGACTGAGTCAGCCTGTTGATTTCACAGTCAATGTTATTGTCGTATTTGAGAAACCTACAGTGACTTTTGGCACCTGATGTTTCACTTAAGCATGCAGTCTATTGCAACCTTTTGCCAAAATGAAACATTTCACCCACTAAAACAAGGATTTAAAGACTAAAATGGCATCACTGGCAATAGAACATCATTATCATCATCATCATCATGTTTTTTTCAGCTAGAGAAAGTGATATTTCACTGGAGTGTGCTTTAACAGTCCACTCCCCACAACTTAGGCCATTTAGTGTATAATTCAAAGATTACATCATAATGCACCAGGCTGAAACCTCCCTGATTGGCCTATATCAGGACCGGATAAACCCGTCTAGTGACCAGAACCATGCAGGAACACGTGATATGGGTGACATCACCTGGAATGTTCATCTACTGTACTACTGTTGTCCTGTACTCCATTTCACTGCACAACAGTACAGCAGACATGTATAGTACTGTACTGTACTGTACATTATACAAGTTCTGAAGCTTTAAGTAGTACGGAACCAGAGCCATTTCTCTACAGTATTCTACTATACAGTACATCACTAAGAAATGGTTTCTCTGATTTAACTCTTGGTGGTAACTGACCATTTATTAAGCTTAACCGGCGCAACTTGCTTTTAGAAGAATTTCAGTGTTGTTTCAATATCATTGTTGACTTAAAAACATGTGGGATTTGGAATGAACTGTTTTCTGAAGAAAAAAAAGAAAAAGAAGAAAAAACTACTGCAGGCCATGTTTTTCCCCCGAAGAAGAAAATAGAGGTTATATAACGTAAATAGATACTAGTACAATAAATGTGAGAAAGTACCTTGTTATACCAGACGTCTATGTGTTATGATGCAGCGTCTGTCTGTCTCTCACACTCTCTGTCTCACATTCACTCTGTCAGCTGCATGCAAAGGTCTGCCTGGTGTTATTTACAGACGCAGCGGAAGTAATGGCAAACTCACCGTGACCGGTGAGACAAAGGCTGTCCCCAACTCTCGTACACGTCCCGCGGCGTGTCCTCTGAAATGTGATATTCCAGATGCACTAGTTTAGATGGTCTATGAACGCAATTACAGAGCCGTATGGTGGTGAGTAAGGTAGGGGAGGAATGTGGAAGATCCTGGGGGATCCTTTGTTTTTTGTTCCTCCTTCTTCATCTGACCTAAATCCTTGTTTTGGGCACACTAATGTGATCCAGAATTGGGGCACCCACGGTTTATTTTTTATCCCTGTACACAGAACATTGTGTTCACATTGTGGTGAAATCATGCCGACTTGATACCAACAAAAAAGTGGTGCCAGTGAGCGACCAGTCATCTACCTGTTTTTAGATATAAGCCTTTACAAACTCTCTCTTTCACATTGAAGCTTACGTACACTGTATCTGAGGTATTTCCAAAGAGCACCATTCAAAAGGTTATTTTCATCGAATAACATCAGGTTTAATGTGTAACATAATATGTTATGTTATGTGGGCTATTACCACAATGATTTCCAGCACATCAGATTGTCATTTCTGAGGAGCAATGATAAGTGTTTGTATTTTGACCCATTTGATTGATAAAAGTTAGTAACCCTTATCACTAAGATACTAGGATACAAGTATTTCAGCCAATGAGAGAGACATTCACTCCACCGTGGTCTTCCTCTTGGAGCTCCTGCACCACACCAGGCTGCAGATCGAGACCGTGGCCCGGAGAAGGGCCCCGCTGAGGGCAAGGAGCAGCACTGCCACATCCAGGCTGTGGTAGGAGTACCAGGGCAGGATGGAGGCCTCAGTGCTCAGATGAGCTGGCCCTTTCTTCCTCAAGACATACTCAATCCACAGGGTGGCGCTGGTCAGCTCTGTTTCTGTAGGAGGGCTTAAACACCCCCCCCCCCCACAGCTTCTAACCCCCCACCCTCCGCCCCACAGCCTCTAACGCCCCACCCTCCCCCCCACAGCCTCTAACCCCCCACCCTCCGCCCCACAGCCTCTAACGCCCCCAGACACATCCCTAAAGGATTGTGGTGCTTTTCTTTGAAGCGAGAGGTCACAGTAAATATGATTCTGGAGAATGTACACCTGGTGGAGGTGATGTAATGGTGTGGGGAATGTTTTCTTGGCTTGACTTTGGACCCGTTAATACCAATCAATCAACGCTTGAATGCCACAGCCTATTTGAGTATTGTTGCTGACCATGTGCATCCCTTCATGGACACAATGTACCCAACTTCTAATGGCTAGTTCCAGTATGATAATGCACCATGTCACAAAGCAAAAGTTGTTTTTCATGAACATGACAATGAGTTCAGTGTTCTTCAGTGGCCTTCCCAGTCACTGGACTTGAATCCAGTAGAACACCTTTGGGATGTGGTAGAATGGGAGATTCACAGCTTGAAAGTGCACCTGAAAAATCTTAAAACCTCTTCTTATCCACCTCATTTTTCTGGTTTTCTGCTCGAAATGACATGCCCACAGTGAATATAGAATATCTCCACAATCACAAGGGCCTTCAATAATGATCTTGTTATCAAATGAAAGCTAACACCTGTCCTGTGGGGTGGCTGTAGAAGTGTCATAATCAAAATCTATGTTACTGTGTCAGAGTAAATAGAGCTAGAACATTATAAAACATCTCAAATTCAGTCTCCGCCTAAAAAAACAACAGCTTTTACAGTGAATATCACCTTGGAAACCTGATAACCAAGCCCAAATCATCTAGGAATCAGTACTCCAGGGTCTTATTAGTACTTGTGCCAAAGTCGATGCTAGTAATGTGAGCAAATGCAACTTTGTACCTGTTTTAGTACAGGTATGTTTAGGCGGACACCTATATGTTTAGGCCATTTGGAGATATTTTGGCACCATCTTTGACCTTTGACCTTTCTCATGTATCAGATTTATTTTTTTATTTTATTTATTTTTTAGGATTTTTTTGGGTTGGCCGACCAATGGTATGGAAATTCGGCGTTGAAACCGGACATGACACATTCTCCAGTTGGAGAAAACTGGAAGTGACTTCGGCCGTGTTTACCGTCTCGGAAACATAATGGTGGCATCGTATAGCATGCAAAGTTGTGTTTTTTTTTTTGATATCGATGAAGAGAATTGATCGAGGTAAGCTCTTTATATCACTTCGGATCCACCTGTGGGTCCGTTGCAGTGGTGTAGTCTACGTGATACGCGGGACTACGCCGTATACCCACTAGGAACGGCCAAGGATTTGCGTATACCCACTTAAAAATGCGCGAGGATACGTATACCCACTTAAAAATGCGCGAGGATACGTATACCCACTTAAAAATGCGCGAGGATACGTATACCCACTTAAAAATGCGCGAGGATACGTAACGGTGTTATATACAACAGATAGATCCGGTCCATTCATGTCTCTATTGGTCAGTTTGAGTTCCAGCCGTACAAATATCCATGCACGGGCCGTTATAATACGTAATAATACGCACGGGCCGGCTAACTGGAATCTTGACACATCTTGTATTACTCCGCGTTTGTATATTTTACCCGTCGTGCCTAACCACTCCGCTAGCTGTACCAAATACACACCTGTGCCGCACCATAACGCTTATTGTGACAGAACTTTCAAACTTCCCAGATATGAAGCGAAAGCAAACGACACTTTTTGAGTGTTTTAGTAAGCCTTCCCCTGAAGCTACTGCCGCTTCTGGTGACACTGACACTGACATGAATGTTACAGAAAAAGAGCCAGATGATGAGGCTAATGCTATCCAGCACCAACCCGATGCCATCGTAACCTCACCTGCTGGTAAGTGAAAGTACCATATGATATGCGTTATCATTAACGTAAACTGTAACAGCAGGGTATTATTGTTGGTATATTGAATATCTAGAACTAGCTAGCTAACTTCACTAACGTTAGCTGCGTTAATATTCTCTGTATAGTTATTCTCTGTCAGAATAGTAGTGTGATGATGGATCAATGAATGCGGGGGAAGGGGAGAGAGAACTTAGATACTGTGTGTGTGCGCATGTGCGTGTGTGTCTGTGTGCGCATGTGCGTGTGTGTCTGTGTGCAGTAGAAAACAAACAGAATATGATGTTTATATCTCCTTGTTTCAGACGATGAGACAACTGAGAACTCCTGGCCAGCCTCAGATGGCCGAGTACAAGCATATTTGGAAAGCTTTGTAGACTACCAGGCTGTTTGTTTTTTTCTTATTTGAAGCGTTTGACTTGTAGCAGTTCTTGTAGCAGTTCTTGTAGCAGTTCTCGTGGCAGTTCTTGTGGCAGTTCTTGTAGCAGTTCTTGTGGCAGTTCTTGTAACAGTTCTTTCTTTCTTGCATTTAAGCTGAGAGTACATAGTGATGGTGATTAACACTAAACAGTAGAAAATCAGTCCACCCCCCTGCTGTAAATGCCATTGGTTGTTTTGCCAAGTCTTGTTTTGTTTATAATAAATTGAAATGTTTGTAAACACATAACCAGTCGTTCAGAATGCTCTCATATACTGTATGTGTAGATGCATACTGTATGCATAAGTGAGTATGGTGGTGCTTATGGGGTGTCGCTACGGGACGGGTGTCGCTCCAGGACACGTCGCTCTGGGACGGGTGAGCATGAAGCTGGGAGGGAAAAATCACAGTATACCCACTAGAAAAAACTAGACTACACCACTGGTCCGTTGGATCGAATGTTTCCAACATCTCATGTTCGGTGAGTGTATGTTACCGTACATGTGGGAATACGGTACATGTGGGAAAACTAGGGTTAGGGTTAGGTGCTACGTCGACTTGGTACATGCTGGCATGTCTAACCCTAACCGTAATTCTAACCCTAGCCCTAACCTAACCTTAACCCTAGCACCCTAGCACCTAACCCTAGTTTTCCCACATGTACCGCATTCCCACATATACCGTAACATATATACTGATAGCATGAGTGAGGTTCACTCTGGCAGGGTCAGAATGGATCTACTGCCACCTATCGGCGAGTAATGGTAAACGCTCTATGTTTCACCCTTAATGCACAGACCCACACAATGGTGAAGTGGCAGCACCAGGCACGTGCCGTGAGCTTTTAGATTGGGTAAGCATAAAATATAGAAATACACGTAATTACACATACACGCTATCAGTGAACGCAGTTTCAAGGAAATGCAATTTTGATGCCCTAGAACCTGCTAATAAACGGTAGTGTCACTTTGTGATCAGATTACCAAAAACAAAAAAAACAGTTGCCAGTTTCGACTATATCAGGGGTGCTCATTGTTCAATCTTTTTTTAACCAAGATATTTTCAAGTAGCCAGCCTGCTAAAGATCGCCACCAGCCTCGCGAATCATATAAATCATATAAACCAGCAAAGTAAATTTAAAAATGATATCTTACCTTTACTTGAAAACGAGGTCCATTCGCCTCTCCTTGCGAAGGAACACCTCTGTCACTTTAGTGTAGAAGTCACTCGCCTGTTGCAGTTTTGAAAGTCTCTCTTTTTCAATTTCCCCGAAATGATACTTCTTGCTTAGCTAGGAAGCAGGTGGCATCTATTAATTTGTTTAGAATATCTCTATTCTCTTTTACCTTTTGGTTGTGAATTTCTGTGGCCAGTCTCGTCTGCTCATCCAGAGCTGAGTCGATGCGCGTCGTGGTGCCAAAGGTTTTCAGGGCTACTTGGCTTCTGATGTGTGTTGCCGTCTTCTCGTGTTTATTGAGCGCGTTGGTAAGATTGTTAAGGTCCTCGTAGCCTTTCTGAATCCACACACTATAACCTGTAGAAAACAGTGTACAGGAGTAGCAAAAGAGGCGATTGGTCTCTGCACAGCCACATAGCCATTTCTTCCGCTCATACCAGACTTGTTGGAACCCCCTAGCGACTCTCCCTTTCTGGGTGTGCAGATCGTTGAGCGGTGGCTTTGGCCGGCCTTTAGCCAGTAGTTCTGTTTTTGCAGTCCAGCCCAGTCTACAAAATCCCTTTAGGTCGCTGACACTGACAGTAATGTCCATATTCGCAAGTTATCCTTTGTTTGAGCTAGCATAAACTATTCTGCCGGGAAGAGCAGAATAGTGTGAACTTGATGAACTTGTGACCTTGTGAACATGAAAATGATAGCCAATCAGTAGCTCTTATCGGAATGAAAGAACTACTCTGATTGGCTGAAAGCATGCTTACCCTGTTCACGTTACACAGCGGGCTGAGGCATCGGAAAAAAAAAAAAAAAGGACATTTTCACGCATTCGAATCGCAAGGGAAAGCAAAGAGAGGAGTGCTTGCAGAGTAGGAAGTGCTTTACTCCTACAGGTGGCGCTAAAAATGCAACATCAAAATGAATGACTCCTGCTGCCCTGGGACCTAAAATACGACTCTTTTAATGAAAACAAACAAACGGTTACAAGCACTTTTATTTTAATTTTCACGTTTTTTTTTTTTTCTTTTCTTTTTTCGTTGGGTAAGCACTGCTTACCCTGCTTATATGGACGGCACGTCCCTGGGCAGCACCCTATGGCGGCTTTAAGATAACAATGTAGGAGTATTATCTATTCATACGGTGTCAATGAATCACACTGGTAATGTGCATGATTAAGTCCAACTGTGAAATAAGAAAAGACAAGGAATACAACAGATTAAATGCAACACAAACAAACACATTCAGTGGATCATGTAGGTGAGCTTCTGGGTCTTCCTGGATGTCTTCTTGAAGGGGTTACACAGGCCCTTGCTGACAGCTGATGCCCTCCTCCTGAAGATGGTCGCTAGAGACAGGAGGGAGAGGGAGAAAGGAGAGAGGAAAGAGGAAGGGAGAAGGAGAGGGTGAGTAGGAAGAGAGAGAGAGGGGGAGGTGGAGGAGGGGAGAGGAAGGTGAAGAAAGAGGGATAGAGGGGGAGAGAGAGAGAGAGAGTTAAAACTCAAGACAGAATTCATGTTCTACAAGGATTACATTTTGTCTAACCCCATTATCAAACCTTCATAGTTAGAGAAAAGAGAATAATAACGATGTTGGGGCTTGAGTCGAAAGATTGAAGCAATTATAAGCCTTCAACAATTACCAAGGCACTACTTTTGTGCTTTGATATAAATTGTCTTACCAACGACACGTTTGTCCACGTTTGCATAGTTGTTGATACTGCAGTTACCATAGTAACTAGAGGTATGTTTAAATTAAATGTAATCTGTGACTGTTAGGGTAAGATTGGATTAAGCAAACAATTAATCAAACAATTGTTACCTCTGAACTGGCAGCTTCTGCCAATGCAGTTTCTTGAAGGCCACATAGGTAGAACTATCACTCTCCCTGCCCCATATCTAAATGGCCTAATCGCCATCTACTGCCTTCATTATAGAAATGTTACGTTCTGGTTGGCAGAATGGATCTCAGCCTGTCTCCTGTCATTACCCAGTGATGCCCAGTAGGGGGCAGGCTGGCATCACAGAAAATAAGGCTCACCATTGTAATGTGTGACACGGCTGTTTTCACGGCTATTTGGGAGAATAAAACAAGGAGTAGTTATTTAGCATATATCACACATTCAAGAAATTAGCACTATGCTGTTTAACATGCAAATGTTATATAGAAAATCAATGAATATGGTATAATCGGATTAATCATTCACATACAGTATTCAATTGGTCCATTCCCCCCTTAGAGAGAGATCGTGGAGGGTGGAGGGTCTCTGTGACAGCAAAGAGAGCAGTCTCAGTAGAGTGCCTAGCCTTGAAGCCAGATTGGTGTGGGTCAAGGAGGTTCTCTAAGAGATAGTGAGATAGTTGGTTAGATACAAGGGGTTTAGATAAGAAGGAGAGGAGGGATGTAGTTGTGGGCAGAAGACGGGTCAAGAGTTGGTTTCTTGAGAAGAGGCTTGAGGTCTTTAGAAGGGACTGTTAAGATGTAGCCTGAAGAGATGGGTCTTCAATCTACGGAGAAAGATAAGTAGTGACTCTGCAGTCCTGACAACAGTGGGCACCAGGACAGTGAAAAGTTGTGACCGAGTAGTGCGACTGCTGCATTCACGTACAGGCTGTGGTGCCAGGTGGCCAGCTGAGCCATTACCTCTACTCATCTACTCTCTCTGATCTCCTCAGGGTCATGTCTCCTCCTACTATGTCAGTCGCTATGGGTTCCCTGACGACTGCAGCGTGGTGGCGTTCACAGGAGACAACCCAGGTAAAGCCTTTGTCCCACTGGGTTGGCTTCTCTCTCTGTCAGGCCATGTTGGCTATGCCTGCCATTCTACCATGTCGCCACTGGGTGGCAGTAGTTGATTATCGATACTGGTTGTGTGTTGGTCCCATTGAGAACATTGGTCACATGACAACACCCTCTTATCTATGAACCCGATGAACACAGAGCTGGGCTTCATCTCAATAGTGTTACCTGGCCTCCTCTCCTCCTTTTCTTCCCTCCATCTGCACTGACCTGGAAGAACAAGCTGGGTGAACACAAATGCCCACTGGCCTCCATGTTGCCTTCACACCTGTCCCTTGTTCTCAGATGGGTGCAGATGAAGGAGAGGAGAAGAGGAGAGGAAGGCACATTAGAGTATAGAGATTGACCCGACAATCAGTGCTGGCTGACAGCAGACAATCAGAATCAGAATCAGAATCAGAATCAGAATTGCTTTTATTACATCTAATGTACGGGTACACAGAGTAATATTTTTGGGTTCGGGTTCATTCGGCCTTGGCATTGCAGTAGAATACAAAATCAATAATAAAATAAAATACAGGATATACGTAAAAACAACAATCACAATCAACAATAGCAGTGGTAGCGTCAGTATTAGCAACAGAATGCAAATCAACAATAATAGAATAAAGTAATAGCAGCAGAATGCAAATCAGCATATCAACATTATTAATGTAATCGTCATTGCAGGAAGTTCAAGTAATAGACAGGTTGAGCAAAAAATGCTGTGCAGGTTGCAGTGAGATATAACACACAGAAATCAGCGTATCAACATTATTAATGTAATCGTCATTACAGTGCAGACAGCGGCCCTGCCTGCCTGTGTGGTGGGTGGAGGGACACTCGCCGTAGTTCAGTTAAAGCCTCCAGCTGAGAGTGAACATGACGTGACCCTGCCATAGGCTCTGCTCTGCAGCCTCATCTGCATAAAAGGCTCTTTACGGCCAATAAAAACACAGGCGACGCCCATATCGCGGGTGTGAGTCGCAGCGGGCTATTTTAGATCACAGGATGAAGACTGCTTCATCCTGTGGTCTAAAATATATATTTTAATAATACTAAAAAAATATCCCTACATAAACCCTGTTGTGTTGCTGTTTTCTTCCAATATCCACAGCATACTGTACTACTTGAAGCAATGTATTGACAATTAAATGGTGTTCGTGTGAAATAGCTGATGTTCTAATCGAAATTTGAGCATGGCTGTGTTCGGAATGGTATACTAGCATACTGCATACTAGCATACTCAATGAGTATATACTGCATACTGCCTACTACATTCATAATAAGTATGCGAAAACCAGCCGACCGTTTACACAGTATGCATACTGCCTCCCAGAATGCATTTCGCCGGGAGCGGGGGGGATTTAAACCTCCATTTTAAACCTCCATTGGCTAAAAGGTGTAATTTTGGCTTTACAAGTGTTAACAGTTTTAATATGTTTTCAGGCGAGAAAGTAACCACATATATTCCCAAAATGTGTCCAGTTTATCAAAATAACCTGTTTATATATCTGATTTCGTCTTCTGTTCCTAGCTACATTACGGCTGTGTTCGTAAATTCGCCCTGGAAATCTGATCAGCACTCATGGGAATGCCTCTTGTCTAATCAAATTACCTGGTCCCTTTATGACGTTGAACCCAGTGTGCGCTCCGGCGCTCTCAGAGCGAATTTATGAACGCACCCTGCGTTGCTTACATACGTTGCTTACTTACGGAGTTCGACAGAAACATTGTAAAATGATTTGGGGGGCCAATATCTTTAGCTAGCTCAAGTAACTAGCTTACTATATTGTTGTCTTAACAGTTGGTAAAATAACATGATTAAAATAAATATATATGAGCAATAACATATCGTGGGCTTGCTGCAGCAAGCACTACAACCAACTTGTCCTTCTGAAGCTACAATACTGGGATCATTCGTGATTGGGCTACAAGCAGTCAAATACTAGGCGAACATGTGTGTAAGACAAATAAACTTGGATTTCATGCATTTCAAGTGGCATATTTGTAATCATGACGACGTAGCCTTGTCTAAGAATGCATTTCACCATGTTAATTCCCAGTATAGTGAAAATACCACCGCTCATCCGTGATCAGACTTAGCTGGGGTGCTGCAGCTGAAGAGTATCAAATAGAGTGCAAAAAAGCAGCATCTGCACACTCAAATCTGTGCAAAAACAATGTTTATTGCAAGCTTTCGGTCCCCAGGCTATCGGACAATGTAAACAACAGCTGTATGACAAGTTTGTATGACGCAGTTTGACAAGGCTGAAAGCACATAGGGTTGCCAGATGGGATTTACAATTTACAGCCTAAACTTTCTATAACCTCTAAATCCAGTAGCCCATTCGGCGATAACCTGCCCCATCTGGCAACCCTGGACGCACAATGCATTTTGGGGAAGCAGTACTCCAGAAGTGTACAGTCGTATCACACTTAAATTATTCAGAAAATATAGTATATATACTCAATTTCTCACATACTCAAATCTCGCATACTGTACAGTGTGAACACTCTCGCATACTCAAATCTACATCATATCTAGTATGAGTAGTATGCTAGTATGCTATTCCGAACACAGCCCATGACTTGACTATTAATGAAAGTATATGGAACTTATGGACTATCCCACCTTATGGAAAAGGGTGAGTTATCAATATATTTATAGGACTGCATTCCCATAAATCCTCGCAGCATAGCATTTTTTAAGGTGGTGACAGATATGAAATTAAAAACTGATTCCAGTGCTTGGGACTTGCATCGTGGTGAAGAATTGGAATAAGGGTTGTCCTGGAACCATTTTTCTCAGGCTTCTTGTGGTTTCGGCAGTCTGTGTACGTGTCACTGGCATGGAAAGATTGATTCAGCTTTTTCTGCAAGGTCACCAGAAAATGAAAAAATAAAAAAATTGACTGGGAGGATTAAATCTTGTCCTCCAAATCCCTCAAATGAAAACATGTAAAAGAAGCTCCCAGAAACTTCAACACAATGACAAACTGTTAGGATGTGTTGGCAGAACAGCAGTGCTGGGATGTCCTGTCCATCCCAGTATGGTTCCATCTGTACATTGAATGTGGAACGCACTGGACTAGAACAGACACACAAACACTGGAATGGACTAGTAAAGACACATAAACATTAGCATGGACTAGAGCAGACACATACACATGAGAGGATCATCGTATTGCCTCATGCACAATGACAAAGTAAATGTATGGGTTCCAACAGTATGTGGAAGCACATTCACACACGCACGCGCACACACACACACACACACGCACGCGCACGCGCACACACACACACACACACACACACACACACACACACACACACACACTAGCATGCACACCCTCACGGATGGCTGGGCAAGGCCAATCGACACAGAGGGATGCGGCAGCCCTTGGCTGAGCTGACACTGTGCTGTCCTGGGCAATATACGGTAGGCACAAGCAGCCTGTCCTCCACCGCTCAGCAGAAAGCCTATGGATCGACCACAAAGACAGAAGAGGGGAGATGCTATCCTGCGCTACAAGCTTCAGCATCTCCTGGTAGAGAGAATAAGGGATCAGTGGTTATGAGCACATCACTAATTAGCTCCATTCCTGTGTACACACACACACACACACACACACACACACACACACACACACACACACACACACACACATTTCTCTGTGGCTGTCATTCTTACATTAACCAGCCCCAGGTCTAAATGGTGAGAAAAACACGAATATGAACTGTACATTCTTTCCTTCTTCAGGATCCCTGGCCGGGATGAGGTTGCAGGAGGGAGACATAGCAGTAAGTCCTCTCCACCCGCCTGCACCAGTGCTAGGTATCAAAGTAAAGCTGACTTCAGGAAGAAGGGCTCACATGGAGGTGGTTAGAGCTCTGTCCACACACCATTCTCATGTGCAGAGCAACCTTACCAGCAACTTGGAAGACTCCCTGAAGCTAATCACTACTAGTCCTTAGCTCAGCGGGCTAACGTAGTGTTTTGGCGCACAGATGACCGAGGTTTGAAGCCACTTCCATGCAGAAGCTCTATGCTGAAGTGAAGCAGTACATCGATGCAGACAGTACAGCTGCAGCTCCATGCTAGGTTCCATGTCATTAAATCGTGCATGCTGCATGTCTGCAGTCAAACAGCGAGCAGAACCACACTGCTCTCATCATAACCAAATGCAACACTTAAATAAATGCATTCATTGAGTTACAGCTCTTCCCTTTGATTCTTGCTCTCTGACGACTGAACAAACCACCGCTCCAACCAGTACAATCAACTCTCCCTCTGAAATAAAACTGGGTCTATAGGATTCGTTTTCTTTCAAATACTTAATTTAGCTTGCCTGAAGCACTGGGTGTCGTTCTCCGGGTGTGATTCTATGGGTTTCATTGGCCCTTGTCGTCGATCAAACACCCTCGTCCCACTGTCGAGGGACCTATCTTCTGTAATCCTGTTGACCACCTCTCCTACATGGCTCTCATAATATGGTAAACACACCATCTCTCTTTCTATGGTATGGCATGATATAGTAAGGCAAGGTTCTTTCCCCTATATGGGTGAATCTGAAAGACTGATTTGTCCTGTGCGTGATCAAATGTATTGTTTTGAGTCGCTTTGGAATAAGGTGTCTGCTAAATGGCAAAAATGTAATGTAAATATCATCACTGTCTGATTTTCACCAACTCCGCCACTGCAAAGCTAGTAATTCGATGGCATGGGTGGGTATTTCAACTTGAGGAGTGACTTTAACATCTCAACTCAGTTATAATTACCCCTTTAAACTTCACAACATCACAGCAACCCCAGCTGTTGAGCAGAACTCGCCTGCAAATCTGTGTCACAGCACCAATGTAACAGATGTCACACTGCTGCAAACAGTATTGCTTCCTCACACTGAGCTCACACAAGTCTCCAGCCGGCGTCTTCTGTATTTCCAACACACATAACAACTGTTACTGAAATACCTGATGTTAACCAGCTATGCCACCAAAAAGCTATTAATTAGATGGCACAGCTGGGGGTATTTCAACGTGAGGAGTGAGTGATTATTAAATCTTTATTTATACAAGGGTGTCCTACTGAGACCAAGGTCTCCTTATCAGGAAAAGAAAAATGCTTACATTACATTAAAATTATATTGCATTACATTAGCCTACTACAAACAATACACAATACAGAAATTACATTAAACTACAATTCATTAGTCTACATTATAAAGAATTGCACACAATTTACACAATATAATCAATCAAGACATGTACACTCGGATGACTGATCCTTTGTCTTAAACCGACTGATAGTTATAACATAATCTAATTTGAGTATGTTTTGAAGGCTATTCCAGGTATTCAGGGAACAACAACTAAAGGCAGATTAACCCAGCTCAGACAAAACATGTGGAATATTAAGGGTTAGAATGGGAGTTTTAAAAGAACTACTTCATAACCAAATAAAAAACCAATGATGGGCCATTCTTTTAAGTCAAAGACTCCCACTCCACAGATTGATCTGAAAGACAATGGTAGATGTGGAAACAATCCGTGTGTGTGGGGGACGGGACGGGACGGGACGGGGGACAGTGACGGACAATCCCTGGAGATGAACAGCAGAGCTGTTAAACTGAGTCTAACGATTTAGAGGACTGAGGCTGCTGCATGTAAATTGTGTCACCAGAATCAAGGACAGGGGGGAGTGTCGCCTGGACAAGCCTCCTCCTGTTATCAAAGGTGGGTAGGAAAAGAGATGAATCAGGGTAGTAGTGGCCTAGTGGATAGTCAGTTGGATTGATGATCAGAAGGTCATGATCCCACCTGGGAACACCACCACTAGTGTGCCCTTGAGTAAGGCACTTTGCCCTGAGTTACTCCAGTCCTTGTAATCTCCAGTTGTAACTCGCTTTGGATAAAAGTGTCTGCTAAATGGTGCAAGTGTGAAGTGGAGCAGGCCTCATTTCTGTACAAAACAACAAGCTTAACTCACAAACTTTTAATTGCTTTTCAACATGCGTTTTAACTCAGGCTCACAAAACAAGCTGTGTTAGTTGACTAGCGAGTGTGTCATTGATTTTCAATAACACTGAAATGTACTTACATTTTTCCGAAAGAAAAATCAGAACAATTGACCAGACCGTCTCACAGTGAGTATCCTCAGTCTCTGTCTCCCTGTTTTCTTCTATCTCTCTATCTCTTTCTACATCTCTCTCTCTCTCTCTCTCTGCCCATCAATAGCCATCTATAATTGACCTAAAGGTTAACAAATACTGTAGCTCTTCACTGAAAACAAGCCATTCCATCAATACTGCTGGCCTTTTGGCCTTTGTATCACAGTGTTGGGAGATCAGTTTGTTTCCCTGTCCACTAGACAGACAACAGCGAGACAGAGAGATAAGGGACTCTAGAACAAACCAACAACAATGTATTTGAATTAAAGGGCTGTGATTCGCAGAAGAGATGTTAGGGAGATAGCTGAGAGTAGGCTACAGTTTATTAAAGAGTGTTAAAGAGTCCATCTATCTCTCTCTCTCTCCCTTATTAAAATCTAGCTAATAATTCACTCTGGCTGTTAGTCCTCTTGAAAGATTTCAGATTCACACTATGTCCTGCTCTGCAATGACCAGTTCTGGATAGATAGATAACCAAGGGGAAGAGAGAGAGAGAGAGAGAGAGAGAGAGAGAGAGAGAGAGAGAGAGAGAGAGAGAGAGAGAGAGAGAGACTGTCTTTATGATGATGATGATGATGATGATGATGAGGACTCACCCCTTCAAACATTTTGCAGGTTCTTTGTTGTCACTTTTATTTCATGAACACATGAAACACACAAGAAAACATAAAGGGGCCGAAAAAGGGGACAGACCCTGCTTTTAGCTTTGACTAAACGGACGTGCTTTGGCTCAATGCTTCAACGCATGCTGTCCCCCAGATCAGAGGCCTCATTTATAAAGCTTGCGTACGCCCAATAACGTGCATATGCAAATTTCCACGCAATGTTGGGATTTATAAAAAAACAAACCTTGCGTGGTTGTACCCATGCGTACGCACAGAAACTGGAGAAATTAGCCACTGCAACTCTGCTGGCAGAAGGATGAAACTGGAGAAATGCTTTGAAATGGATACCATTTCCACCAACATAAATCTAAATATTACCTCTCACATAATTATTATATACAATACACACAAAGAATATACGTACACACTTATATATCTTATTCGCCCTTGTCCTGTACGCATCACACTGTACATATATCTTTACTTTACGTATCATATTGATATTCATGCAAATATATTGACTTTTTACATTCATATTGATTGCACGTAGTGCAAGGCTGGACATGAACAAGTTGACCACCGTCCGCATTGACTCATTGATTCACAGTAATGAATGTCTTCATAAGGGTAACGTTCCGGATAAGTCCAATAATTGCATTGTCCATATATTGAAGAACATGAACAAGCCCATTGTAGACAATTGACCATCATCCCCAAGCACACCCCATGTATACAGACTACAGAAACCTTAAGCGCACAGCCACTTTATTACTGAACTATCTATTATTACTAGTTGCACCACTAGTGTATCATGTCAGGAACCAAAGCCTAAGAATTTTACTGTCTGGGCTTGAATCCCAATCGAGAGTTGCTCGAACCAGGCTATACTAATCAACATACGTGGAATACCTCCCTGGGAGAAAACACAAGAAACAAACAAAACACACACAAAAACACACACTACGGACGTAACAGGAATCAGTAGCCAAAGTAATTTTTCAGTTTTTTACATAAGCTTTCAAATGATGTGTCATACATTGAAATTGGGAAAAAGTTGAAGAAGATATCCATATTTGAATGTTGGTACAACTGAAATCAACTAACAGAGAAAATTTCGTTTTTGTGCGTCATGAGAACAGAATTCTATGATCTTCTCCAAAAGATAATTCTGCCAGAGTGGTGTTTTCTACCCTCCGAGTGAACGGCAACTTCGCCAACGCCAACTTCGCCAACGCCAACTTCCTATTGGCCATTTCTATGCTATTAACAGCTAGTAAAAGAGAACATGTTTAGAAAGTTTTTTTCTTTTTTTCCATGCAAAGCCGCCATCTTGTTGTGTTTATCCTGCCCCTTCACTTTGATTGGTTTCTTGAAAACAAAACATGCTCCCCAACAAGCAGATCGAAAATCAAGCTTACTTTGCTGATAAATTAATCGTATTTAGTGATCGTAAAGCTGTTGTTTGTTATATCGAGTAGGTACTTCAAAACTTCAAGTCGCGTATTATGAAGAAAATAAATAAATCACATGTTGTTGAAAAGAAAGCTATTTTTATGGTTTACGAGGTTTCAGGGTTGGCGAGTGGTTGCACTTTTCACCAGCCACTGTCACATATTACAAACAATGTTAGTTACAAAGTACTTTAAAAATTCACCTGAGTCTCAAGAGCAAGCAGAGGCACGGTGTCAAGGAAAAACTCCTTCGGAAGACCAAAAGTTAATATATTGCTTTGTGGAGTCGAGAGATGATATATAAGTATCATTATTCTGCTCACTGGAGTCTCTCTGTAGGGACAAATCCTAATTCTGTCACCATTGATAAAGACATCAACCTTCCTCTCATAGTCTAGCTAACTGGAGGATTCATATTACTCCAATGAGCTCACGTGAGCGTTCATTTTGCCTTTAATACAAAATGAAATATGGTTCTGACATTTATTTTCAACAGTCTGTTCAACTCTGCAACATATGGGTTGTGTCTTAGAAGGCCTTATATTGCACAAATCCCTTGATGTGTGTGCTGTATCTTGGGTGTTTGTGTCTATATTTACTGTACTGTATGTCGATGCTTGAGTGCAGCAGGCTTCATGAATATTGGATGAATATAAATTAGGTATATGTTAATCAGCTCAGTCAGTCTCCATATGCAGCGAGCAGAGTCTGTGTGTTTGGAGTGTGTGTGTGTGTGTGTGTGTGTGTGTGTGTGAGAGAGTGTGTGTGTGTGTGTGTGTGTGTGTGTGTGTTGGCCATCCAACTTTGTGTTTAGTTGGCTCAATGAAGCAACATTTTTAACAATGGAAAATGAAAAACATATTTCTAATCGGATGAGTTCAAGTGGAACCATCTCTGTTTCAACGTTTTTCTGCTGTTTTGTGGCTGAACGTGACCCAACTGTTCCAAGACATCGCCGTTGTAATGTTGGCAGAGACATGTGACTGCTGTTCCCCTAATGACTGTTCAAGAGGTCCATTATCACTAAGAGGGGATGCTTGAGCTAAATACCAAGGCATCAGTAAATCCAAAATGAGGTGGATCTCTCTCCCGCTGTTAGAGGGAAAGGTCACCAAATCAGAAGGCTCGTTCCCTCCATCATTCCACATGCCTCTCATCCTTCCTCCTCCTCTCTTCACACTGAAGCTCATTTGTCTTGCTGCCTCGTGGTGCATTCTCTTCTTCTTTAATTCTAATTGCCTCTCCTTTATCCATATTGCTGCCATGCCTCCCGTCATTGAAGGTCATTGAGAGGCGAAACCAAGCAACAAATAAATTGTAGGAGGCACAGCGTACTGTACATACTGTACTCAGGATCCATTTGACACCAGGTTATGGTTATGTCATGTTCACAAAAATATATATTTCTCTCTCGATAGACTAGACGCGAAGTTCAAACAAGGATAACTATGCTCTGTTTTATTCTCTGTAATATATTTCGCCTGGTTGATGTCCCAGATGTCCTTCTGTCTGTTCCTAGTTCCAGGCACCAGAGTCGTGGCGACAGGTGGAGCAGGTGGAGCGAAGGACATTCTACAGGTCAGGGATCATTTCTCACATCTACATTTAAATCATTTAGCAGATGCTTTTACCCAAAGCCACTTTGGCAATAATAATAATAATAATAATAATAATAATAATAATAATAATATAATAATTGTTTTATTGCCACTTGTCAGTCAATTGTTGGATTAAAAAAAAATAAAAATAGGCAAGGGGTCCGCCATAGACGGCAACCCTGGATCTATTAGACACCCTCAATCATTAGACACTGCCTCTACCTCCTGAGCCACTGCCGCCCCAGATGTACAATAAGTACATCTGTCTAAGTAATTGAATCAACGATAAGATGACAACAACAGTCATCTTAAGTAGGAACTTTGATTTAAAAAAGTGCCATTGGCAGTCACAGTGCTAGAGAAAGGAAGGACATTTGTAGGGTGTTAGGGGGTGGAGAGGTCTGAGTAGGAAGAGCCCTGGTGTATCCTAAAGAGATGGGTCTTCAGTCTTTTACCACTTGTTTCTGTAGCTATATCCCACACAGTTGTACAAGGTGTGTTTGCTGTAGTGTATTACCGTGGTAACAGTAGTATTATGCTGTAGTGTATTACCGTGGTAACAGTATGTATTATGCTGTAGTGTATTACCGTGGTAACAGTTTGTATTATGTAGTGTATTACCGTGGTAACAGTATGTATTATGTAGTGTATTACCGTGGTAACAGTATGTATTATGTAGTGTATTACCGTGGTAACAGTATGTACTATGCTGTCCTCAGGATGCCTGTGAGGCTAATGTTCTCTGACTGACATATCTAATGAGGGGCCACAGCTGCGTCAGGCTGCTGATTGGCTATAAACATACTGTGACCTCTGACAACCCCTCTCTCCATACATCAGGCCTGTGGTGTGTGTACAGTATGTGGTCTCTCTCTCTCACACACCCTCAGGGTCTTAGTCAGTGTAGCCCAGCATTTATCAGTGTGCCTCTGCCTTCTGAAGTGTAACTGTTTCGCCACACTATCTTAGTATGGGGGCGTTAAAGCTGTGATCAGATTTGATGATAGCTATTGACATTCAGTATGGAAGATGGAGCCATTTGAATGCATTGCAGAGCCTCCACAGTAACAGAACAAAAGCGAACATCTATCTATATTAATGTGAGGCCGTTGTTTGCGGTATCAGTGAATCCCCTGTGGACAATGAACTTAGCCTATTAGGTTTACGACAGCTCACACCCACATTCTGATGCAAAAGATTTATGTTTTATTCCAAATGTTGTCTTTATTACTAAACATAATCTTAAATCACTCCACTTCCTAACAAGGTTTATTGCAGCCAGTGCTGAGATGATGAAATTAGAAGGATTCAAAAATGTTTATGTTTACACTTTAAATTAATGAAGATAAATCAAAACAATAAAACCACAGGAAACTCTATGCTAATTTGTTCGTACTTGTTCATGTAAGGGTTTGGAAATTATATTAAAGTGATTTTTGCTGTGAAAATGTTGAAGAAATCACAGGCCTTGAATCGTGTAAGCTACCAGCAACCTGTGTCTAATATGTGCAATTTACAGTGCTGTGTACTACTACTATGGTATAGAGCAGCTTATACCATCTTAAATGTTCAAAATTCAAAACGTTGATGTATCGCAAGGCGTCACTCGTTTCAAACTGGTTTCCTCCCCTTTTGTAGCAACTTTCTGCAAAGGCTTTCCCTAGGCATTCCTGGTCCCACTGAGGTTACCATCACTGGTCATCCACTCATTCTCACTTTTAAAACTTGGCTACTAAATATTTAAAATTCTACTAAATGAAGACAAATTAAAACATTCTCATCAGTAAATTCTCTTGAACTGACACTTCAAAGACTTAAAGCCAACGAGGAGCCAGCAGACAGAGAAGATCAAGAGATCCATCATTCTATGAACTGATTTTATTTCAGCATCAAAGGAACCTGAATATTCTCTAATGTAAGAAAGATAGTCGGCTTTTAAACACTTCTATATCAGATAACTGGATGTTACAGTGTGACAAGAAGAGAAGAAAAAGATAAGATGCACTGAAAAGCAACATCACAGAGTAGTGTGTTTGGGTAAACCAAATCCAATCAACCAACTCAACGGTGACATAGGATGAACTTATTCTCACCTGTTGTGCAAAATCAAAACTGTAGTGCATTGTGATTTCCTGGCTTGCTGGTGTGGAGGGGCCATTGCTAAATGTGCAGCAGGCCTATGTCTAAATGAAGAGCTCGGCATGGCAGAGAAAGGTCAACCAGACAATGGTCGTAATTCTTTGTCATTCTACTCAGAGCTTTTGAATTTAATATGTCTTAGCGTTTAATCAATGGGATGGAAAAGAGGGCTTCTGAGGATCAGTGCTCCTGAATTAGACTTTAATGGCTTCTTTATTATTCATGCTTGTTTTGCAGCCTCACCATTCTGCTTTGTTTGCTCCTTCCTATAAACACTGCTAACGTGCGGAGCCCAGGGCGCCTTTCTAATGGAAGGCAAAACGTGCAATGCTTCCATTGTGTGAGGAAATCTAGAGGGTTTATAAATCACCATGTGCCATGTGCGTGTGCGTGTGCGTGTATGTGTATGTGTGTGTGTATGTGTGTGTGTGTGTGTGTGTAACATTTTGGGGCCATTGTGTCAAGTATCGATATCTCTTTCTCTATCTCCATTCTATCTGTGTATCTTTCTCTGTCTATCAGAGCAAATATAGTGTAGACTATGATGTGCAACAGTTCATGAAATAGTCAACACCTCTGTGCGGTGCATTAAATCCAACTATTCCATATCCAGAGGAGGTCGTTGGAGGTAGAAATCAGAAGATGGACTCATTGCAATGCATGGAATGGAATGAGGAATGGTGTCAAACACGTATTTGTACACGTATCATTCTACTTTCCATTCCATGCATTACAATGAGCCCATCCTCTGATTACTACCTCCACCAGCCTCCACTGCTTACACTAGTATAGCCTCAGTACCTTCTGAGACCCAATTGCCAACTCCTCAGGAATGTTTCGGAGATATGAGAGAGGGATGGATGAGGACACATTTATACGACTACGTGATCAGTTATGAGGCAGAGACATGTGCCTCTCAGGCTTAGAGAGTTTGGCACATGTCTCTGCCTCACAGCTGATATATACAGTACCATATGTCTCATCCGTAATCAGACGCTTGCTTCCTCCATCAGTCTAATTATACAGCATCAGCCTGCTATAAAGAGGACACCTGCAGAGACCACGCTGACTACAAGAGTTAATTTCTTCACACTGTTAATTAAAGAAGAAATCCTACCTTCCTTCCCCCTCCCTTACCTCGCCTGCATGGCCATGAAGCCATAAGGTTGAGGGAAACAGACAGCCATACCCAGGTCCTAGGAAGTCCATTTGTGACACATTCTAATGCTTTGGTCCTCATATCGGGATGTGATGTAATGATCAGACTTTTCTTTTGAAAACTGTGAATACATTTCCGCGTTGTTGAAAATCAATGACACACTCACTAGTCAACTAACACAGCTTGTTTTATGAGCCTTCTAACAATGTAAAGTGGTGTTATAGTTAACTAGGTAGCAGTGGGGATTACTCACCGAATCCATTCCGTTATGCTATATTCAAAGGCTGCCATGGGTAGTATGAATGAGTGGTTAAAGATGTGATTTTATGTGAAAGTTGTGATTCATCTTTATATACATAAATATAGTGTGGCAGAAAAGCGGTGTGCATTCCTATCTAGGGAACAAGTCACAAGTCTCACAGTCATGTTTCAGGTGATGGTGGAGATGGTTCCTGGATGTGGTTGACAGACATGACTATAGGCCTCATTCTCCAGTCCTCGTACTGTAACATGATCCTATCGGGGAGGGAAGTTGGACACAAACCAATAACTCTAACTCAGCCTGGATCTAACCGGACTTTTATGCAATAAGGATGTCAAGACCAATCGCTGCTCGTCGGTGTGGAACAGGTTTAAATTAAGCTCACACACACGCACATGCACACGCACACTGTAACGGTTTTGCTCGTTGGAATGGAATGGAAAAAAAAAAAAAAAAAAAAAAAAACTTGGTTGTCCGGGGTGCCAGTCAGGGCGAGGCCTGACAATTTTAGTTAGTGTGGGGTTGTTTTAGTCAGTCTTTAGTCAAGTTAAACCTTTACAAGCGCTACATGCATCAAAACATGAACCCTTTTTTGTTATACACATGTGAATAGGTTATTGTAATATTATAGCATTTTGCACAACAGACGAAAATTAGTACACAAAGGACATGTGTTGCAATTCAGGTGCACTGTATTGTCACGAATAAACAAAGAACTCTCAAAAAATCAACTCAAAATATGTTTCTAGCAGCCACCAGGGTTCCAAAGGACAAAGGGTAAAAAAAATGATTATACCCGTAGGAAACTATTGATTTTAGCTTTACTTTAACAAGCTCAAAAGCAAAAATGTTCAGTTCCATCATTCCTTCCGTTGTATAGGATATCATGCTGGAGGGCTGCTCTATGTAGACTGTAAATCATATGAAACAATAAACTAATTTTGACCCCTTGTGTGAAAATATGAAGTCAGGTGCAATTCAATTACAACTAATGGGATCCGTTCGCTAATTGTTTGCTGGCCAGCGCTACCTAGACGGCAGTCTCTCTCCCACCCCTATAATGTTTCTTTGTGTTATTTTACATAAACACACAACCAGCAAGATATGCCCTCTAATGACACCGAATCCATTGCGTTGCAGTATTTTGGCTTGACTAGCAAATTTGTGTTGTGATTCTCAACAACGTTGAAATGTATTTCTGTGTTTCAAAATTAAAGTCCAAACATTTTGATTGGTTTCCGACATGCGAACCAAAACACTAGAACATGTCACATATCCTATCAAGAGACTCATAGAGCCTGGGGATTGTATGCTTTTCAGCGCTCTCAAGTCTCACGCATTGGGCGTGAGACACACGCATTTCAACCCGTTCACACGCTCACACGCCGCGTGTGTCTCACGCCCAATGCGTGAGACTTGAGAGCCCTGGCTTTTGTATGGAATTGGGGCACGGGGGGGGGTTACTTGTTGTCATTTCTTGCCTCTCTACTCTAATCTATTACAAGAGATGGAAGCCGCACCTATCAAAGGACCTACTGGACTTGGAGTTTCCCCCCTAAGCTCGGGATTGGTTACAGGCAACAGTAAAAGGACCTACAGGGCCAAGAGAACCAACATTCGCTACCACCTGTAAAAGGGACAGTCTTAACGAGTAGCCTAATTGCATTAGTCTGGCACCACTAACCGAACGCTTGCGACTTCCGGTATAAACCACGTCCACTTACGGTCTTCTATCCGAATACAGATACAGATACAGATAATTGTGTTGGTGGAAAAGATACAGAAACAGATAATGAGGCCTCTGTACACCTCTACTCCCTAATACTGACTTCAGTCACAACTGTGTGTACTATGAGCTACCACACAACTCTCTGTCCCAGAGCGGACTTCACATCAGAACCACCCAAGATGGCTGATGCCTCTCTCAGTCAAAAGCCTTCTGAAAGTGCCCTATGGAGTAAACTACTGCTCTATCCTCTCCACACATCTGGTCAGGAGTTCAGGTGAGGTTATGGCCCATAAACCCCCAGTTGAGTTACAGATCCAAAATGGTGGTGCAGTGTTCACCATAGTAATAGTCCCGTTCCCAGACACTTCCGCCCAAATGCGCACGTTTCTGATTCGGAGATATGCCTTGCAGTTGTGTGATTTGCTGAAATTACATAATAACAAAAATAGTTGACTTTCACTCCCACGAAGGCCAGTTTGAGCCGTTGGTATCCCAGGCTTATAATGTATGCGCTGTGCGTAATAGCCTGGGGACAGGAATACCCACAATAACAGCAGCTGGATTTAACCCCGGACAGCGTCACTACACCCCTAACAACAGACCACAGTAACATTCAAGGAAAGGAACTTTAATACTGTCTGTAAACCCAAATACAACGTCTAGAATACCAGGATTCATCGAGAGGAGGCATTTCAGCAGGCCCTAATTTCACCTCACATAATGTTCACCCGGCTGAACATTCCTGAACATGAGTCCCCACCAGGGGAGGCTGCTGGAGATAGACATCGCAGGACGGGCTTATGTTAATGCACGGAATGGTATCAAACACATGCATTACAATTAGACCGTCCTCCGATTTCTACCTCCACCAGCCTCCCCTGGTTCACACATTCTCTCAGATCTCTCTCCCCGCTGCTGCTGCTGCTGCATTATAACGAACTAAGGTTATTCGAGGTGTCCTTATTACATTCTGTGGTGCTGCGTACTGTGTGCTCCTCACATCCATGGGCAGGGTTTACTTTTCCCCTTTGAATGAAAAGCTAATTATTATAATACCGTGCAAACATCAAATACCCAAACAGTTGGAGAGTGTCTCTCTGCCCTCCATGCAAAGCTGTTGTGTAAAGCACTGTGTTTCCCAGACAGAGACTGTGTTAGCCCAGCATGAGATAAGGATATGGATAGTTTCATTACCATAGCTTATTCCTGGCAGTAATTTTCATCCATACAGCATTAGTTATACATAAAAACCCATTCTAATCTAACCTTTTCAAGTCCTTTTTTTATTGTTCTAGTGGGAAGCGGTACGTGAGCTAGATTTGATTCATCTTGTCCTCAAATGAACTGCAGTCGATTTTGTCCTAGAGCAGAGCTTATTTCACTTTCCCATAATCCCCTCAACCATCAGACTACTCTGCTATCGCCTCGTCTGGTCTGACACACAGTCAGTCAGGGTGATACCCTCAATCACATGGTCAAAAGCATTTAAGTGTGTGTGTGTGTGTGTGTGTGTGTGTGTGTGTGTGTGTGTGTGTGTGTGTGTGTGTTACAAGACAGCTTCTCAGAGAAAAGAGTAAAAAATACTCCCGCAGGGCAAGTCAAGTCATACTATAATTGTGCCTTCCCACCACACAGTCACTGTGAACTGACAAACACTGAAGGGCACACACATACACACACACAGTTGTGATAGTTGTGTCATTTCTTCCGCAGCAACACAATAGTTTTCGGGTTTGCAATGAGATTAAATAAAGAAATCTGAAGGTTGACTTCTTTTGGAGAGGGTACTTTATTCGATGTTACAAATAAATGATGCTAGCAGGCTCATCTCCCAGAGAAACTATATAGACTTGCAATGGAATTTGACCTTGGATGCCACAGGTCCTAGTTCTCCTACTCCGTTTCACTTGAGACTGGTGTTATTTAGCCTCTCTGCGTTGTGTTTCAATTGATAGGTTGCTAGGCGAATTGATAGGTTGCTAGGCGAATTGATAGGTTGTAGGCGAATTGATAGGTTACTAGGCGAAAGGTGAGAGGCACATAGAATACTTGGACAATTCCAACAACACACACACACACACACACACACACACACACACACACACACACACACACACATTAACAGACACTCTTACACTTAAGGCCAATGCACACGGCGTGCGATTTTGTCGCACGACAACATTCGATTCTCAATTCTTTGAATTATTTCAATTGGTGTGAATGGAGAATCGAATGTTTTCGTGCGACAATATCGCATCGCACGCCGTGTGCATTGTCTCATTCAAAACAATGGAATCGAATTCGGCGGTGCACCAAAATCGGGGCCGTGTGCATTGGCCTTTACACTCGCAACTGCCAACAAACAAGAGAAAAAAAATAAAAGTATGTACACAAAACATTGTCTCCCACAGTGCATCCCTGTGCCTAAATGTGTTTGATCCAGGAGCGGTGTGGTAAGAGGGCTTTGTCACAATTCTTCACAATCTTTCCTACCAGCTCTCTTTGTTCCTGACACTTCCAGCTGTTTTTGTCACAGGAATTAGTGCGAATTAGTAGAAACATCCCCAGGAAGAGCAAGCCTGTGTGTGTGTGTGTGTGTGTGTGTGTGTGTGTGTGTGTGTGTGTGTGTGCGCGTGTGTGTGTGTGTGTGTGTGTGTGTGTGTGTGAGCGAGAGATACATAGAGAAAAAGAGAGACCTTGTGATGCACAATGGCAAATCAGAATAGATAAGGTCTTTTGCCTGGAGCATTTATATAGCATAATTGATTCCTATGCAAATCAGAGACGCTATATTCTTGGATTCAATTCAACTTATTGAGTGATTTGTTGAATACAATTGACATTTTTGCATTTTAGCTCATTTTAAGAGTGTCATAGCAAAGGGTCTGAATACTTACGTACATGAGGTATTTCTGCATTTCAATATTAATAAATGTACAGATTTATTTTTTTTCATTGGTTTCGCTTTGTCATTCTGGGGTATTGTGTGTGAAATGATTGCAAATTATTTTAATTGAATACATTTTAAATTTAGTCTATAACCAAATCCACCCTCAATAAAACCGGACCCATCACACTCACCATTGACGACACTACCATCACCCCCTCCCCCCTGGCTCGCAACCTCGGCTTCATTCTGGACCCCACCCTCTCATTCGATCCCCACGTCAGTTCCATTGTCAAGACATCCTACTTCCACCTCCGAAACATTGCAAAAATCAGACACTGCCTCTCCCCCCCCGCTGCTGAATCCCTCATCCACGCCTTCATCTCCTCCCGCCTCGACTACTGCAACTCCCTACTCACCGGCATCACCTCCCGCTCCCTCCATAGACTCCAGATGGTCCAAAACTCTGCTGCACGCCTCCTCTCAAACACCCGCTCCCGTGACCACATCACTCCTGTCCTCCACTCTCTCCACTGGCTCCCCATCAAAGAACGGATACAATTCAAAGTCCTCATCCTCACATACAAAGCCCTCCATAGCCTGGCCCCCCCTTACCTGACTGACCTCCTTCTCCCCCACCGCCCTACCCGTACCCTCCGATCCTCATCCATTGTTCCCCTCACTGTCCCACCCTCAAAACTCAAAGGCTTCGGTCACCGTGCCTTTTCACGAGCCGCACCCCGCCTCTGGAACTCTCTCCCTCAACCACTCAGAGACTCACCCTCACTCCTCACTTTTAAATCCAACCTCAAAACCTACCTGTTCTCCCACGCCTACAGCCTCCCCTACCCCTAGCCATCTCCCCCATCCCTGCCACCCCCGCCCCCCCCCTGGACATGCATACAACCTCCCCTATCCCTAACCATCTCCTCTAACCCTGCCACCCCCCTCCCCCCATGGACATGCATACAACCTCCTCTTCCCCGTTCGTTAACTCTGTGTTCTATGTGCTCATGTTATCTGTTGCTTGTTGTTTCTGTGTTTTCCGTTTTTCCCATATTGTCAGCGTCTTTGAGCCCCGGAAAAGCGCTATATAAATCCAATGAATTATTATTATTATTATTATTATAACACATTTCATTGCCTGGATATATACAGTGGGGGAAATAAGTATTTGATCCCCTGCCGATTTTGTACGTTTGCCCACTGACAAAGAAATGAACGGTCAGTAATGGTAGGTATATTGAGAGACAGAATATCAAAAAGAAAAATCCAGAAATACACATTATATAAAAGTTATACATTGATTTGCATTTGATTGAGGGAAATAAGTATTTGATCCCCTAACAAAACATGACTTAATACTTGGAGGAGAAACCCTTGTTGGCAAGCACACTACGTTTCTTGTAGTTGGTCACCAGGTTTGATCATATCTCAGGAGGGATTTTGGCCCACTCCTCTTTGCAGATCCTCTCCAAATCCTTAAGGTTTTGAGCTGTTGCTTGGCAACTCGAAGCTTCAAGTCTCTCCACAGATTTTCTATAGGCTAGGCCTCTCCATGATCTTAATGTGCTTCTTCTTCAGCCACTCCTTTGTTGCATTGGCCGTATGTTTTGGGTCATTGTCATGCTGGAAGACCCATCCACGACCCATGTTTGGTGTCCTGGCTGAGGGAAGGAGGTTCTCGCCCAAAGTTTCACGGTACATGGCCACTCCATCGTTCCCTCGATGCGGTGAAGTCATCCTGTATCCATAGCAGAAAAACAGCCCCAAAGCATAATGTTTCCACCTCCGTGCTTGACAGTGGGGATGGTGTTCTTGCGGTCATAGTCAGCATTTCTCTCCCTCCAAACACGGCGAGTCAAGTTGATGCCAAAAAGCTCGATTTTGGTCTCATCTGACCACATCACATTCTCCCAAGACTTCTCTGAATCATTCAGGTGATGAGATGAGACCAAAAATGTAGCTTTTTGGCATCAACTCGACCCGACCCCTTGAATTAAAGCTGAAAGTCTGCACCTGAATTGGAATATATTATGCGTACTTGCAGTGCCAATTTGTGATTATGGGCTCAAGGAGAGTCACAGCACCGTGTGTCCCCACACGGAGGAGAAAGAGGTGGGGGATCTAAGGGGGTGTTCTCACTAGAACATTTGCTTCACTTGAAACAGAGTTTAGGATAAAGTTTGCTTTGCTCTGCGTCGTTTGGAGCTGTGAGAACGCGCATTCGAAGTAACTCCCGGAGCAAATACCCGTCGGATGCTCCGCTTGAAAAGGGTGGTTTCGCTTCGGTTAGAAACGACGCATCCATCACTTTGCTTCGCTTGGCTTTTGGTGAGAACGCTGCTCGAGGCAGTCCATAGGAAAACAACAGCCCACGCGTGTTGATCTGGATAAGAGCGGGACAACGGGCAATTCAAAAATGTTCTGACCAATCAACTACCACGTCTGTTGCTTCGATTGCGTATGTTACTTCGTTTACATGAAGGGCTGTGAGAACGCAAATCAGAGAAATTATTTATGCAACAATGTTGCGAACTCATCCACTTGCTCCGGGTCTCGATTCGGACTTTCATGTGAGAACATGACCTAACAAATCACTCACCTGATCTAACCACCTGGCCCCTCCCTAACCACCTGGCCCCTCCTGTGGCTTCACCCCTCCTGACTTGATTCACCAACTTGCATCTCGGTTGTTTCATTTCCAAATCCAAAAAACATAGAAATTGTGTTGGAAATATCCAAATATTTCTGGACCTAATTGCATATGCTGTATAAAACAGCTTGGAAAATGTCAATTATAATGTAATTTCTTGTTGACAAGGTTATGAATCATCTCTGTTTATCTCTACACAAAAAGAAAGTAATAAGCTGAAAAAGTTTATATTTTAGGAGCAGTGAATTGAAACCACTTATAGAGACATCCGCAATTGATTGAGAAGATGTATATGTTAACAATGGTACTGTCTGTCTTCCTTGTGTTATTTTGAAGGTTATTTGGGTGAAGACACTAACAGAGTAGCTGTTTGCGTATTCCTATTATAAAGTAGGACCGCTTCAGAAGAAGTAACACTATCAGTTAATTTAATTTTGCCATTTAGCAGACGCTTTTATCCAAAGCGACTTACAATTACGAATTACAGGGACATTCCCCCTGGAGTAACTGAGGGCTAAGTGCCTTACCCAAGGGCACACTAGTAGTGGTGTGGCTTCAGGCGGGATTTGAACTCACAATCTCAGTTAGAGATGTGAGGAGTCAAAAAAAGTCCAAAACAACCCTGGCCGAGAGACAGAAACTCCTTGGCTTGGGAAATCAATCTAGAATGATCTACAATCATCAGCTGCTGCTAATCAATGAGAAATTCTCCCTGAAAGTGTCAAGAGCACCCAATTCCCTCATATCTACCCCATCTCTCTGCCCCTCCTGCTGACTGCTCATTAACATTCAGCATCACATACAGTCCCCCTCCATGAGTACTGGGACGTAAGTAATGGGACAGTGAAGCACTTTCTCTTCTTTTGGCTCTATACTTCAGATTGGATTTTCTACCATATACTAATCTACTAATTATACTAATCATGAGTGCTTAATTTGGACCATATATATATATATATATGAATCTGTCCTATTACCTTTGGTGCTCTGAAATAGGGGGACCATTAATAAAGTGTTATTTCTGAATGATGAAGCCAACATGTCCAAAAATACCTTTAAATCAAAGCTGACAAGCTGACAAAGCTGATCTTTCTATAACCATATTGTTTGATTTAAAATCTAAACTTTTGGAGTATAGAGCCAAATGAAAAGCATTGTATCTAACGATCTCATAAAAAACTACTGTTTCTGTCACCTTTACACATCCGTCTGTGGTAGTCAACACAGCAATGACTTGTATTGTTGTCCTACAAATGGCTTTTATTGTTCACATTTAGGTTGAAGATCACAGCTGTCACCACCTATGTGTTACTATGGTAACACCATTGCATTGTTAGTAAAACCGTAGATGCATTGTAGTTCACTGGAGAGTCTTTCCAGTCTTTTATTTTGTTGCTTCTACATTTATGAAGCTTATTCTACTGGCAGGTATATTGATGAGGACATTATACAACCTGTCGATGGTGAGGTTATAGAACAAACCAAGAGGTTGGAATCACTTTTAAGGCACTCTTCTCATTCCTGCTCATCAACACAGAGGCACTGGTTGAGATAATTG
Source organism: Nansenia antarctica (assembly GCF_963989245.1). Taxonomy (NCBI): domain Eukaryota; kingdom Metazoa; phylum Chordata; class Actinopteri; order Argentiniformes; family Microstomatidae; genus Nansenia; species Nansenia antarctica. The sequence continues at coordinate 21,602,723 of NC_137683.1, forward strand.
ACGGTGTTCAGTCATCATGGCGCTGTTTCCAGGAGCACTTTCTCCTCCAGCGCTGCGTAGCGCCGCAACAGAGGATCAAACACCTGAGAGACACACACGCACACACACACACACACACACACACAGACCATACAGTGAGATCACACACAGTGAGTGTGTGTGTGTGTGTGTGTGTGTGTGTGTGTGTGTGTGTGTGTGTGTGTGTGTGTGTGTGTACCGAGAGCACCGTGGATGATCAACAATATGACATCAGGCTATTTCTCCCCTGGGGTTCATCTCACACTGTCTGCCCTGCTGTCCTGCTTCCCCACACTAGACACTTAGAGACTTACTCTCTTCTCCATTGTTATTGATTGAGTCTTCAACTCCAAAGCAAAGCATGGTTGTCATCGCTCAGTGAAAAACATTGTATTCTCTAGACATTAGACTGAGGGTTAGGCAGGCTGCTTTGAATAGGACTACAAACATTCAAATCAATGAATGAAAACTTCAAAAGGTGTCAGGCTGCTATTCACAGATGCCTTCTCTTACAAGAAAATCTAGCTTTTAACCATATCAACGACTTTCTGATCAACATCTCAAACACTAGAGGGGAGCAACATTGCATACTACTTGAAACACTCGATCGAATTCCTATTTGTTAAGAGTCTGTTTCTGAAAGATTAATTGTGTCTTTCTCCAGTGTAACTCTGGGGGATATTGATGGCATAGCAACCTACTGTGCTTCAGTAATATAAAGCATGGGGAGTACATGTAATGTTATCCTGCATGGAATATGAACACGATCCACTACAAAGCCTTATTCATATTCACAGACCCCAGTGCAGAGGCAAGACATGTAAATTGGACCAGTAAGACAAGAGAGGGCTTAATTGGTGAAGAGGCAGGTTCAGGCCAGGAGGATACAGAACACAAAGCACTGGCTGCCCTTATTGGTGGAGGAACTAAAGACAATGGACCAGTTACAGATCAGAACATAAGTAGCTCTCAACCTGTACAGTTCAATTACCTGTGTAACAATATTGTATTACAAATTGTTGTCACAGTAAACTGTAATCTGAAGTAATCTCTAGTAACTGAGAGAAGGAGAAGATGAAGATGTGTTTACCCTCTGCCAGACTGTACCCATCCCTGTGGAAATAGCCTTCTTAACTGGGGGTTCAATTAGATATCACTGCCTTTTATACTATCACATGAACAAATGTTGCATGCGTATCCTATAGTCCCCATGTGTATTGTAAAAAAAAAAGAAGGATATATAGTATATTAGGCTTTACAGTCTACAGTAAACAGGATACCTGCAAACCGATTTATTCTCCCTACAAACTGTGTAGGTTCATTGCACAGTACGTGTTATCTGTTAAGAATGCCTAAACCGGATACATAACATCAGCATATGAGCAGATAGTGTTAAAGTATCCCATTTCAGTATTCATGCAATCTCTTTTATAGTTGATAAGACTGAAGGGAGTGTGGTATACGTCCTCACGCCTCAACGTTTCCTGTAACCTAGGAAGCTGTCATAAATAGTCTCCTGCAGAGAGGGTGTTGGCGGTTTGCATAAAAACTGCAATGAGCAGTAATGCAGTATGATTAATGCCTCCCTGCTCTTAAATAGGTTGTCTGTGCAGCCCTGACAGCTAAACACATCTCCTCACAGTAGGGGCTGACAGGTGATCTGCAGTCTATTTCCACTGGGGCATACATAATATAGAGCATGTTTACATGCTCTCTCACACACACACACACACACACACACACACACACACACACACACACATCTCCTCCTAACCCACACTGCATCAACAAATCAGGAGCTAGTACAAAGGCCTCACTGTGGGTGAATAATAATCATCTCCATGTAATGTAATGTATTGTGAAAGCAAGTGAGACAGGCGTAGCTTTAAGCTCACATGATGTACCGTACTCCACGGAGTGAAAAAGGGATTTCAAATGTTCTTCTGCAGACACAAAGAGATGTTACAGTGGACTGTACATGCAGTTCCTTCTGGCCTCTTTCAACGGTGTGCACGTGTGATTGATTTGATTGAAGAGAGAGGAAGACACTAGGCGTGAGTGTGTCCTGGAGCTGGTACATGAAGGATGCTATCAAAGCAGCCATTCCTGTCACAATAGCGTATTCTCTAAGGTGCCATCTTCTATCACTTGGGCCTACAGTATCAAGGGCGGAGATGAAACATGCCTGAATATCACACCTCTCTGCTGCAGGCCTACTGTGTGGAGAGACAGAGGACACGTTGTTACAATGACACATGTAATGATAGGAAGCCAGTGGATAGACAACACCCTTCTGCTCCATACAGTAGGTAACCCAACACTATCAAGAACGTTGTCATTGGCTGAGCGTACAGTAAGGCAGTCCAACTCCCACTCTCGAATGCCACTGTGAAATAATCAAGACTGATCTTCTTAATTCATGCGCTGCAGGAACTCTTCGCTGTGCTACATCATGCGTGTAATAACACGTTCTCATTGTTATTTATGAGTCATGGTAAATACTGTAAGAGTAAAACATGAACAGAGCTAAATATCTTCTCAGTGAACATATTTAGCAACACATACTGGGATAAACCAAGGAAACATGGCAGTAATGTAATCTTATTTTTGTACAAATGCATTTTTTCAATTCATATTAAGGCTATTCTATAGAGCCCTTGTCCCTAAAAAAAACTGTTTGATATAAGAGAAATAAAGGTGTGTATTTCAGATGGATGAGGTGTTTGACAGGATATCTCAACCCAACCCATCTCATCCCATTCCATTCCAAAGCCTTGTCTTCTAGACTCTAAACAGGACTGATAACTAAAATACATACATTGTCATTCCTTGTTTGTCATTAGAATTATGAATACATTTTCTTTGATTACATGATGAGAGATATTCTGATATGTCACACCCTGCTGGGACAGTCGTTGGTAATAAGCCAATCTCAATGGAAAAAAAACGATCTATTCCCAGAATCCTTGACTTCACAAGGAGACTGACAGTCTGTAATGTGTGTGTTTCTGTCAAACCCCAAATGAAGAAACAGCAAGCGTCTCACTCTAACCTGTCACTTCTGCCCGCATTCTACACGCACGCACACACACACACACACACACACACGCACACACACACACACCCTTTCCTTCATGCACACGCTGGTGCTGAAGGGGAATAGAGAAAAGCAATTTAATGACAGAAAAGCAACAACAACCATGATTATGATGTTTGTCATTGAGCTGTCACGGCCTGCCTGATGAATATTCATCAAGGTTGGAGTTTAGGCCCAACTCTGTTTTACCTCACTCACAATGGATGCGCTTCCTGCGCTTGTCTCATTGTTCACATAATAGACCTGTCAATCTGTTGACACACAAAGACATACTGCCCTGCACTACCATAAACAGCCCACATGAACTTTAATTTACACTGCAGACAGGATTGACATTGATCGAACATGTCAAGTGATTGCTGGAAATGTTTAGGCTTGTGTGGTCACAACCAGTTAAGACAATCTTGCTGTTTCACCTTCATGTAATAATTAATAATAATAATTTTGCCATTTAGCAGACGCTTTTATCCAAAGCGACTTACAATTACGAATTACAGGGACATTCCCCCTGGAGTAACTGAGGGCTAAGTGCCTTACCCAAGGGCACACTAGTAGTGGTGTGGCTTCAGGCGGGATTTGAACTCACAACCTTCCGATCACAAGTCCAACTCACTATCCACTAGACCACCACTACCCTGAACATCTTGAACATCTTTAACATTTCTTTCTATCATTGTCACAACAATCAAAATCTAAAATAAATGTTACAATATAAATGTAAAGATTCAAATGTTTTGGTATTCATGTACTGGTATTCACATTCTCATGTGTGTTATAGTAGGTGGTTTTGCTCTAATAATAATACAACAGAATGAATTCATTGTCAGAATAACTACATGATTGCAATATGACAGTACTAGTGTCATAGGTCGCAGCTGTATTCAATAAAGTAGAAATATATTTTTTCATAGTAATGAGATGGATTGAGGAAGAAGACAACATGTTGAAGATGACTAACAGAAGCATTGTGGCTAATAAGAATCATTCTTACTCCAGGAGATCAAGCTATTTACCTCAGCCAGTTACATCGCTCAAGCCCCAATCAGCTCATCAATAGATACCTCCAGCCTGCCTGAGACCATTAACACTGACCTACACTGAACTACAATTACCCTCCGAATTTGATCAAACAGGCCACGAGAACCCTCTCCCTCTCATCCCTGAGAGACACTTTAAAAAAAGATCAACATCGTTGCTTATAATGGCCCCTTGTAGATTGATGTCATAAAATGTCATTTGGATTTCACAGCTCCTCATTAGCTTATTTGCGTTAAAGAACATGTCTTCTCATTAGCGGGCTCATCCTTCAGTCTTCTCCCTCTGAGCGCCCAAGCGAAGTCTGCCTCCATTCAGCTGCTGCCTGTTCTCCTTGTCCCTGAAAGACCTCTATGTGTTTCTTAGTCAGAGGGGCTGGCATGTCATTTACTTTTATAATCCCTCCACCAAAAGGGATGAAGCATTTAATGAAGAAGTGACTCATAGAAGTGTGCCTGCAGTGAGGGGGAGCAGAGTTCAGTGGCTGGAGCAACTCTCTATCGCTGGCCGTCTCTAAGTCTCTACGTCTCTCAGTCCCATGTCTCCCTGTGAGCTGGCTCTGGTCAACAGTTGTCTCCCCCACAGTGGGATGTTGGGGAGTGTGCTGGCTGAATTGTAAATCAGCACCTAGACACTATTTCCTAGACACGCCTGTAGCAGTGGATAGAAATGGATAGAACATTGGATAGAACATTGGATAGAAATGGGCTGGGTGGAAATTTCACCATATTGCTTTTACCTATCCAATCCTCACTAGTCTACATGACTGTGTAGGTTTTCGGGGTTAGGAGACCATTTTGAATTCAGCATGAGTGTGGCGTGATGCGGGTGATTTCATTGGTCCTGTTGTTAAGAAGATCCCTAATGTTCTTGTTAATCAAAGGTTGAAATCCCCCTCCCCCCTGTCGTGACTGCAGAACATCATAAACATTGAGTAGGATCAAAGCTGTGATAAAAGGAATGGTGTAGAGCCACGTAGACCAAGAGACATTGTCTTCAAGGCGCAGACAGCTAATCAACATAACCATACTCCATCTCAGCATTCCTCACTACCTTAAAATTGAATGTGACGCATTTAACATATTAATATGACAACGTGTGGAGATGACGCATGCTTCATCCTATTACTCATAGGATAGAGAGAGAGAGAGAGAGAGAGAGAGAGAGAGAGAGAGAGAGAGATGGGGGGAGGGAGAGGGGGAGAGGGAGAGGGGGGGAAGACAGGGGGTGGAGAGGGGGGGAGAGAGACGGGAAGAGAGAGAGAGAGAGAGAGAGAGAGAGAGAGAGAGAGAGAGAGAGAGAGAGAGAGAGAGAGAGAGAGAGAGAGAGAGAGATCTGTAAAGGACTCAACGTAATCTATTTTAGGGCTTCCATAACCTGAAGGGACTCCATGTAACCGATAGGCCTTCCATGTAACTTCAATAGAGACGCCATGTAACTGCATCGGTCCTCTATGTAACCGCATAGGGCATCTGTAAGCTGTGAGAATTCTTTGCAACATTTTGCACCAGATTCTAACAAAGTCTTTTGCATATCAGTATCAGAGATTATCCCCTCAATAGGGGAAAAACAACATGTGTTAGATTAGATTATAGCAGACAGATGAGGAATGATCGGGGTTTCTTTTGGTCTCCTATTTAGAGACCATACATTAAAGCTCTCTGGCTGGACTGGGTGTTTGGATAGAGCTAGTGGTCTGTTTTTAAAAGAATATATCACAGCTAAGATGACATATGTGTTGTATTCCAAAGTCATGAAATAATTGAGGTCCGCTCAATGCTTTGTTTGTAGCTTTAGTGACAGGTGCCATTCATTCTAACAACATGCACACACACACACACACACACACACACACACACACTGTAAAGTATATAGCCCAAATACTGTAAAGCATAACGTCAAAACGTGACGTGGCAAACACCAAAGCACACAGTGTCGTACATAACAATACTCTTCGAAGAGGCTTGTAGTGTTTAAGGTTGATCATTTACAGGCAGGTCTCGTATGCTTCTATTCATGCCCTTTGGGATTGTCAGTTCTAAAGGAGCTTTCCCACTTCTAAAGAAGATTATGAAATTGACACTCTTCAAACCTTCACTACATCAAATTATACACCATCCTCTATTGTACAATGTGAATGAGACACATATTCACTGTGGAATTTCAGAAATATTCATCCGGAGACCAAGTTTGCTATTCTTCCATTCAAAGTCAGTGGGGGGGGGGGGGGGGGAGAACAATTGTTGGCATGTCTATCAAGAACAGAATAAGCAACAACCATGCATTCCATCTGTCTCCTCATAAGGCTGATTATGCATCTGCGTTCCATGAACGACAATAGTGGAACTCCGACCGCCTACCTCGGATGTCTGTAAATGAAGATTTCTTCAAAATAAAAGTCCCCATTAAACTTGTTAACAGTTTTTTTTCTGATTGCTAAGTCGCAGTGTTCAAAGCTGAAGTTACATTGTCAAAACATTTCATACAGTCTGCATTACTTACATGCATTTTGGCCAAAGCTCACTCAAACCACCAAAACACATACATGTCACAAAAGAAGCTTGTTCAACCACACACTGGCAACAAAGTTCACTCAGAAAGCATACGCAGTCATTCATAACACTCTGACCTATTGATTGATTGATTGATTGATTGAAAACTTTATAAGAAGATTTGCAGAAGTAGGTACATGAAAGTACATATTACATACAAGGTCAACTAAAAGGATAAAAACCCAAGAAAGCCACTGGCTTATTTCAATTGGGGACCTTGTAGGTCCTTCAATTGGGGACCTACAAAACATTAACAATAGGGAGCATTACATAGTTTGAATGATTTTCACAAGAATGAATATGTAATTATAATAATGGTTTGATTTATAGTAATCATAGACAGAATAGTTGACTGTACAACTGTATTAGGCAACAAGAATAAATCAGAAACGCCACAATTTGCTTTTTGCCTTTAGCAGTTGTTTTTTTCTGTATCTCAGTACAGTACATTTACTTGTGTAAAATTAAAAGAGGAAAGAAATCAGAAATTCCAGGCCTACAATACAATAGCAATGATATATACAGTATATACAGTATATATATAATAATAATAATAATAATAATAATAATAATAATAATATTTTCTAGACATTTCAATATGATTACTGCAAAAATGCACCACATCATTCTGTTTTGAATGTTCTTCACAGTTTTGTTTGTGTGTTACAAACAGTGTGTTACATTTTTACAACGTAGGGAAGGCAAGGCAAGTTTATTTGTATAGCACATTTCATACAACAGGGGCAATTCAAAGTGCTTTAAATACATCATTTAAAAATACAGTAAGAGGAGAATAGTAAGAAAATAAAAATTACAATGAATAAAAGCATATATGCATATATAATATATGAAGTAAATAGATAAAACATTTGATAAAACAATAGTTAATGGAAAAGAGATTGATAGAAAAAGACATTGATAGAAGTGTTTGTGTTTAATCATAACTGATGCAAAACGTAAAAGGTTTTTAGCTTAGATTTAAATATTTTAAGGGTTTGGGCCTGTTTGATTTCTTCAGGGAGTTTGTTGCTGCACCGTGTATTGCAGGACAAGTGCTATACAAATAAAGTTATTATCATTATTATTATTATTATTATTATTACTGTTTTTTCCAATTGCTAAGTCACACTGTAAGCATTAAGAAATAGTGAATAATTATAAATATAATAAATATTTTTTTACTTAATATAGTATATCTGGAAACAAACTGTTAAACGGTATCCTCTCAATGTATTATGGCATCAGGACTGCTGCTTACGTGATGCATTACAGCATCCATGACCTTACAGAGGAGGAGAAAGGCCCTGCATGTTTCTTCAATATCTGTTGACTCCACCTGACAGCTCCTGACATTTGAAGGCATTGAAAAACACTGAAACACACCTCTACGGACTGCACCTTAGTTGGTGCCAAGGTTGGTTCAATTTAAATTGCGGTGAACACTTAAAAGTGAATATGTATGTTGAGTGTCACATAACCGCTATGCAACACTTATGATCCTGATCTTGAGTGCTACTTAACTTTTAGCAGCCTTTGAATGAGCTGCGTTGAAAGCAGCAAATCAAAAATCCATGTGTGCACTCAGAAGAACTTAGAGACATGACCTTTAACTCAAACTAACACACAGTATAGAACAATTCCTTTTCCAGCTCAATAGTCTCCCAGTGCGTGTGTGTGTGTGTGTGTGTGTGTGTGTGTGTGTGTGTGTGTGTGTGTGTGCGTGTGCGTGTGCGTGTGCGTGTGCGTGTGCGTGTGTGTGTGTGTGTGTGTGTGTGCGTGTGCTGACAGACTGTTAAAAACTGTAAGTCTTGCGTTCGTTGTGTGGGAGCGGGGTGAAGAGTGAAACTGTTTGGATACAATTGACTGTGATTGAGCTGAACTGAACTTTTGGGGATTTGATGAACTGTTGAATTGATTGTGATTGAGCTGAACTGAACTTTTGGGGATTTGATGAACTGTTGAATTGATTGTGAATCAGTGGACTGAGCATTTTTGAGTTTGTGAACTGGACACTCCCAAGTTACTGCTGGTTGCATATGGAATGCTGCATATTTAACTTCATCCATGTGCTGAGACATCAGCAGAAAGTGTTGCTGCTGTCTTATGTGCTGAGAGTGATTGTGTTCCTTCATCCGGCATAGTACAAGGGTGAAAGGTGTTTAGAGTAGCAATACGCCTTGTGACCTTTACTATATTACTGACATTGTTTAGTCTTTCAATTTGAATTCTACACATGATAATTCATATGGAGGAGAACTGGAAGAATAGTTCCGTTTATCTCCTCAATCGGTACTGTCATTCATTCAACACACTGGACATTCAACACACTGGACATCTCATCAATTCCAATGTAAAGAGAAAAGGGGAAAAAAAGAGATATAATGTAGTTACAATAGGTGCAAGATACAAGAAGAGAGAGGAGGGACCTTTGGTGAAAAGGTTATTTTTAATATACATAACATAATTATGTCATTTAGCTTACACTTTTATCCAAAGCGACTTGCAGTGGGTAAGTGCATACATGTTGTTGTCTATCTGGAAACAAACCATCAACCTAAGTGTTGTTAGCCCCGCACTTTACAAACTGAGTCACAGAGAACCATGTGTCTGTATCCTATGGACCCTACAGCAACCCTGTTCACCCTGAGGTATTGTACACAAACAATGTTCTTTATTCCACTCCTGTAATGCCATGTACTACCTAACACAATGGCAGACACAGTATAGAGCAACTTCCTTCTCTCTATCTTTGCTTTTCCATTACAGCAGACCTTCATATCTGATGAGGCTACCCATGTCTCTCATCTGATCTGTTTGTTCTCCTTTCCAGTTGGAAATAAAGCATGGATCCTCTGGATTGAAGTAAACAGTATTTCAATCACGATATGAACTTACATGAACTTATATTAACTTATAACGATATACGCCCAGCTGCCAAGCAGCACTACCTGCTGCTCACCTGCACTAGACATTGCACTCACCCCTACACACCACTTACTGTACACACACATACACACACTCAAACCAACTTCCATCATTACTGTTAATTTTTATATTTATACTATGTATCTATCTCTACTGTATATAATTCACCCAAGGCTACACGTATTGTCTCACTCTTAGTACTGTTGATTGTACACTCACCAAACACTTTATTAGGAACACTATACAAATACTGGGTAGGGCCACTATTGCTCTCAAAGCAGCCTCAACTCTGTGGCATTGATTCCACAAGATGTTGAAAACATTCCTTTGAGATTCTGGGCCATGGTGACATGATTGCATCACGCAATTCCAGCAGATTTTTCAGGTGTACTTTCAAGCTGTGAATCTCCCGTTCTACCACATTCCAAAGGTGTTATATTGGATTCAGATCCAGTGAGTGGGAAGGCCACTGAAGAACACTGAACTCATTGTCATGTTCCTGAAACCAGTTTGAGACAGTTTGCGACAGTTTGCTTTGTGACATGGTGCATTATCATCGTGGAATTAGCCATTAGAAGATGGGTACGTTGTGGCCATGAAGGGATGCACATGGTCAGCAACAATACTCAAATAGGCTGTGGCATTCAAGAGATGATTGATTGGTAAAACATTCCTCACACCATTACACCATCTGAATGAATGAGAAGGTATACAGCTGTTCCTAATAAAATGGTCAGTGAGTGTATATTGTGTATTCTATTGTTTTTACTCTTACAGTATATGTATATATGTATACATTTTTTACTGCATTATCCTGTTTCATTAACTTTTAATTTATTTTATTTAAAGACATGATTGGGATGGGTTGGGATGGCTTAGGCTTGATTAATATGTCAAGTTGCAGTAATGCTAAGGAAGAAACACTAATATGCTACATAGATCATTTCCCCTGGAAGTTGCTAATGTACGGAAACTGCAGAACTTTTTGAGCTGTATTTGAAGAGCAGAGAAGACACTGTAGTATTCTGTTTCATGATCTCCTTCAAGGCCCAAAGATCGTATTCATGAACTCTCTCACTCGCTTGCTTTTTTTTTTCTCCCTCTCTCTCTCTCTCTCTCTCTCTCTCTCTCTCTCTCTCTCTCTCTCTCTCTCTCTCTCTCTCTCTCTCTGGAGGAGCCTCATGACCTGGATGAAGGGCTGATAAGACTAGAAGAATGACTAGAAGAATTTGAAAAAGAACACTTATGCTTTGTGTGTGAGTTAAAGGAATATATTAGAGAGAGAATAGGCATGTCACTTTTCTGCTCTTCTTTTATACATGTAATATATCCAATATATTTGAACTCTGCAAAGATAGGTAATTATAACATGCTATATTGTACCGAATGTTGCTGCAGAACGTCTGGTTTCTTTACCTCTGTGAGGAGGATATCAATGCTTGAAGGATGAATATACACCCTCTATTTATGCAGTATGGCTGAGTCTGCTCACCTTGACCATAGGTGGTCTGAAAAAACAGGTTAACATACTGTATGTGACACTGTCTGGTGAAAAGGTCTCCCGGTCTCCCAGCACATCACCATAATAGCACTTTTTTTGTTATGCTTGTTGTAAATAAAAGTTCTATGATGCATTGAAATGACATTAAACTAAGATACTAAGATGGTTATCATAATTTTTCAAATCTTTATTAATAAGTTATTACAGAAACAGTAAGTGACATTTTCCAAGAGTGAAATAATGGTGTGGTATTTAAAAATGGCGGTTAGCGATAAAGTCTATGAACATGGGATGACAATGTTGACGATTACCATTGACCAATCAACGGCCTGCAGCGTCACACGTCACACACAGCCTTGCACGGAAGTACCGAAAGTACCCCTCTCGAACTGGAACTAAAAACGTCACGGGCACTATGGCCCGGTACGGCTCAGTTGGCAGTGGAGAAAGCAAAACAAACCGGGATCACGCGGCCCCGGCACGGTACGGCACGGTAGTGGAAAAGCGCCATATGTGTGGATTTTAGTCAATAAGATCAGAAAAAAGTAAACTTCCTTTTAATATTTCCCCTAGTCGCTGGTTTAGCAGGGGTTCTGAAATAGTGGATAATCTGAGCAAGTCCTAGTACAAGGAACGAGGCAAGACAACACACACGCACACGCACACGCACACACACACACACACACACACACACACACACACACACACACACACACACACACCCTATGCCCCCCTGGTACAGTGTGTCCTCCTCAGTTCAAATACAATTCAAATACAATTTCACATCTCCAGCAGTCAATCTCCCAGTCAGGAACATCTATCGGAATCTCAAATCACAGGTGAGACACATCAACCATGCTTGGAGAAACTGGTAAATAGAAAAGTGTTTTTTTTGCGTATTCCCAAATGTTGAAGTGTTGAAGAGCCCACTCGATACAGTTTTAGGATCACTAAATACTTAGAATTTGGGAATTGTATTCACTCATCTGCCATAGGCTACTGGCTTGTAAACAAACTTACGTTTTAGGACGTGTTCAAAAGCAAGGACTGTGTGATCATCTGAAGGAAATGGTAACCCCCCCAAACCCCTGCCCGCTCACTCCGCTCCTCCACCTCGGCTGGCCGACTGGCCCCACCTCCTCTACACAGCAGTTGGGCTGCCCGATCACGTCTCTTCACAACACTGGCTCCCCGCTGGTGGAATGAGCTCCCCACGGCCGTCAGAACGGCAGAGTCACTACCCATCTTCCGTCGTAGACTGAAGACCCCTCTACTGTGTCCCTAAGAACTTCTATTGCCCCCCTTGTACTGTTTCTCAGTTTCTCCAGTAAAAAAAATAATAAAAATTAGTAGAAGGTTTTTCCTTCTATCAGTGGCCCCGGGCCTGAGCTAGATTACTCTTCCTGCAACGAATGGTGGATTGCTGATTCACATGCTTAGTATTCAAATGTATTGATTGTAAGTCGCTTTGGAATAAGGCGTCTGCTAAATGCCAAAAATGTAAATGTAAATCATCTAATTATGTGTAGTTGTGTGTTTTTAGCATGTTGATATTCTATCAGTGTGTTGTGATAAACATGCATAGATGGGAGAGAGTTTATTTTAAAAGTGTTTTGTAGCAGGTTCCAGGAGTGTGGAGCAGCACATAAAAAGGCAGTCTTTCCATGTTCTGTATGCATACAGGGGACCTTTAGTGTAAGCCAGTTATTTGATTGGGTGAGGTAAGGGCCAATATTCTGACTTAACAGTGAAGAAACCATGTTATATAAAAGACAATGGTGAGTGTTGTAATTAGCACCCGTGACAAATCTAAGAGCAGAGTGATAGACTGAGTCAAGTGGTTTTAGCGTTGAAGACGCAGCATGTCTATAGATCACATCACCATAGTCCAAGACAGACACGAAAGTTGCTTCCACAATTCTTTTTCTGTACGACAAAGGAAAACAGGATTTGTTTCTGTACAAAAAGCCAACCTTCTGACGCAGCTTGCTGACAAGGTTATATATATATATATAATATGATACTTAAAAGTTTATGATCAATCCAGATACCTGGATACTTATACTCTGAGACTCTCTCAATGCCAGAGCAATTTACTGTGGTTATACATAGACTATCATGATCAATATTTTGGGTATTCGTAAATAATGTAAATTTAGTTTTACCAGTGTTCAGAACCAGTTTAAGCTTGAATAGTGTTTCTTGAAGAGCATTGAACGCAAGCTGCAGTCTTTCAGTGTCGAGTTGTACAGAATCTGTTACACAGTAGATAATCATAATATTGTCAACATAAAGATGAGCTTGGCAGTTATTTAGTGCAGAGGCAATATCATTTATGTATGGAGTGAAGAGGATTGGACCTAATATAGAACCCTGCGGCACACCTTTCGAGATGGGCAAAAACTCTGAATGAAAGTTTCCAGCTTTCACACATTGACGCCTCTCACATAGATAGTTCTGAAAGAATTTGCAAGCCTTATTGTCCATACCAATATTAAAAAGTGTTTGTAGGAGTAAGCAATGGTCTACTGTATCGTAAGCTTTAGGTAGATCGACAAAAAGTGCAGCACAATGCTTCTTCCTGTCTAAAGCAGATATAATGTCATTTGTAACCAGAGTGACAGCAGTGATTGTACTATGCTTAGCTCTAAAACCACATTGAAGAGGACTAAGAATTGAATAGTTTGAAAGGTATGATTTAAGTTGAGTGTTTGCTAAAATGTTTCTAAATGTTTTGCCAGATATGAAAGCTTAGAGATTGGCCGATAATTATTTAAATCGTCAGTGATGCCTCCTTTATGTATGTCACATGGGCAGTCTTCCAAGCCCTAGGAAAACTACCAGCGGCAAGGCAGAGATTAAATATATGAGTTAACTGTTCATTGATGGATGGAGCTGCCAGTTTTAACAAGAAGGAATCCAGATTATCCTCGACATCTGGCATTTATGGCTTGCATGGCATCCAGGACATCAACAGGTGATACGGGTCGGAAGGTGAAAGAGGAAGTACAATCTACCATATTCATACATGAATTTGGAGCAAATGGAGGGTCAGAATAAGCTTTCTCAAATAAATGGCCGGCACTAACAAAATGTTCATTAAAGGCAAAACAAATGTCTTTTTGATTAGAAATTGTACAGTTATTTAATTTAATATGGGAAGGAAGTGAAGCACAAGATTTGCCATTAATGGCGTTTACTGCTTTCAAAAACTTGGCTGGATTTGAGGATGGGGTGATAATTAGATTCAGATGGTAAATAGATTTAGCTTTTCTTACAGCTGCTGTGCATTTATTTCTAGCCTGCCTGAAAGAGAGTCAGTGTCTAGTATCACCAGATTTTCTAGCTAGAGCCCAGGCTGAGTTTCTCAAGTTAAACTGGGAGGACAACTCTGGGGTGAACCAGGGGGTTACTGTATCTTTGATTCTAATCTTTTTGAGTGGAGCATGTACGTTAATTACTGAGTTGAATATTTCAGTGAAGAAGTCCAGTGCCAGTTGAGCATCATTGAACTTAAAAGTAGAACTGATGTTACTAAGAGTAATATCTGCCAAGAAAGATTATTCATTAAGTGTTTGAGATTTCTTCTCAAGACCACATGAGATTTGCTCTTTTCTAAGCGAGTGCTTCTGATACAGGCAGTGATCACTGAAGCCTAATTCAAATACTCCACTGGCTACAGTTTAGTTAACTTTATTGCTGAAAAACAGATCAATCAAAGTAGACTTTTTTTGCTGTGGGTTCAGGCCTAGTGGGTTCAACTAACAATTGAGTCAGGTTTAGGTTCCCACTAACCTCTTTGAGATTATCTGAGATTGAATTAAATCAATTTAAATTCAAATCACCAGTTAATCACCGATAAATTTGTCGCTTGTATATTGGGGAAATAGATCCCCAAGTGCCTCAACAGAATCCTCTCCAGCAGATGGGGGTCTATAGATGCCAGCAACAATAAACGAGGTAGGCCCATAGACTAATAAATTCAAAGCATTTGGGCTTGGTTATAGAATCCAATCTAGTGACTGAAATAGTAGATGTTATGTAGACTACGACCCCCCCTCCCCTCCCAATACAACCATATCCACTCTAAATACATTGTAGCCTGCAGGCAATATCAGTGTCAGATATACTTCTTTTGAGCGTAAATTCACTCAAAACTAGGGTCAGTTTGAAGTACCAATATTTCAACCTGATCTAACTTTTGATATAAACTTTGTACATTCATGTGAATTATTCTCAGCCCAGTTCTGTCCTGAAAAGTAGAAGATGTAAGAGGATTTAGCTGAGACAGGATTTGAGGACTGGTAAAAGGCATTAAAGGAACTTGAACCATGTGAGTAGATGCAGCAGTACACATTAAATGGCGGACAGGGATTCTAACAGTGGTTCTAGTGGGATGTAGGACTAGCAGGTGGGGCTAAGAACAAGTTCATGACTGACATCAGTCTTACCCAGAGGGCGTGGAGTAGTCCTAACAGTGACCCAGTCTTACCCAGAGGGCGTGGAGTAGTCCTAACAGTGACCCAGTCTTACCCAGAGGGCGTGGAGTAGTCCTAACAGTGACCCATCATCAATGGGCTTTGAGCACCGCGTCGATGTTTGAAGCCTCGAGCCTTCATGGTTGGGATGCATTCTGTCCTGTTTGAATAACTCTGGTCGATTCCAAAAGGAGTCAAAGTTGTCCACTAAAAGCATTTCTTCATGCCTACAGAAATCTTTCAGCCACTGATGCAGAGACCATAGCCGGCTGAACTATGTACAGTATGTATCAACAATGTATGACACATTATTTGGAAGTTTACAATCTGCACTTTCATAATCTGGAATAAACAGAAAAATGACCATGCCCTACTTGAGGTCTTAACCAGACCATGTCAAGATATTTAGCTCTGTTCATGTTGTAATCTTACATTATTTACCATGACTCGTAAATAACAATGAGGAATTGCACAACTTGTTATTTCATGCATGATGTAACACAGCGAAGAGTTCCTGCAGCGCATGAATTAAAAAGATCAGTCTTGATTCTTGATTCACAGTTGCATTTTCATAATCTGGAAAAAAAGAAAAGAAAAATGCCCTACTTGAGGACTTTTTAACCAGACCCTGTTACATTTAGCAACTTTAAGTTTATAGGTTTCTCTAGACACCTGTCTAGTAATGCTGTAATTACAGTTGTAACATTGTTTATATAACAATACACATTATTATTATTATTATTATTATTGTTGCTACAGTTTAGTAACAACTAATTTGCTATTGTGTTGAATTATCTGGAAATGTAAAGAATCAATAGAGTTATAATTGTTATATTTTTGGAGTTCTGTGTGGAATTATATCAGATGTGGCCTTTTTTCTCTGCTTTTCTGTGTTGTTCCAATGGAAACAAAATAAATAAACATGTGAATATCAAAGCAGTTGTAATTGCAACAATTTTCCAGGAGAAGTGATGCATTATCTGACAGAAGTGCAGCGGTGCCAATATTTTTGTCCTGTACACTCTTAAAAGAAATGAAAGAGTTCCTGCCAAAAAAGGGTTCTTCATGTGTCCCTGTAGAGGAACCTTTTGAAGAACCCTTTCATCCTGAACTCGTTTGGGTTACTTTTTGAACCCTTTCCACATCTACATGAAACCCACAGCGACAAATGAAGAACCCATTTTTACCACATAAGCGTGTACCTCATAATTTCTCAGTAGATAGCAGGTAAAGTATACCGGCTAAGAGGAGACTGTCAGGTAAAGTGTTATTGGGTACAGCCTGTCCTCTAACATAGGATACATTAAGATGTCTTTCATGTCTGAACAACTTGTAGGACAGTCATAAGTACAACACATGGTAATCAGGACACCTGAACCCTTCTCTAGGTCTGAATGTTAAACACTGTGAAACACTCAATCTTTTTTACTACCCCCCATAGCCCTCCCCACCCCAACCGCTACCGTGTCTGTCTGCAGACCGTTGAGTGAGGGGAATAAACTCAGAGGGCAATACCACCCAGAGGTCTGAGTTCACCTCCCATTCACAAACGCATGGCACGTCATCACTCAGTTTCATCCTGACGTTAATGAAGCAGGTACATCAATTAGCTGGCCCCGTTGCGGCAGCGGGAAGCGTGGTGCTCTGTGAGCCTGATTACATCATCCTAATTAGTTACATCATCCTAATGAACTAATTTGCTTCCCTGAAGCCCCTGAGGACCCATACATTAATTTCAACTAATTAATATGCATCCTAATTGACTAAACAGGCTATTGTGCCGTTTATTTATTACGTTTCCGTCCTGGAAACCGAAGAGTGTTCCTGTTGCAGTATCGTTGGTGCCCCTCAATAGTCTGCAGTGGCTTTCTCGTCTTGTCTCCTTGCTATCATCTTAATTTATAAAAAAACTGGTACGGTCACAGGTGAAAGTACATTTCCGTCTGGCATTTTCCAAATCTCTTTCACCTATCCTGCATTTTCAAGCAGAGGAGAGAGAGGAGACAAGGAGAGGAGACGAGACGAGACCAGGAGAGGAAGCCACTTCAGATTATTGGGATGCACCATGTGTTGTCCCTGAGTGAGAGAAGACTGCTTAGCTGTTCTACATTTACATTATATATTAATTTTTTGGGCATTTAGCAGACGCCTTTATCCAAAGCCACTTGCAACAAATACATTTGTCTAAGTAAGTGAATCATCTATTAATCAGTTATCGCAAGAAAAAGTAATCTAAGCTCGAGCCAGAGGCCATTGGCAGTCAAACTTTCATATTTTTAATTTGTATTATTCACAGTTGATAAACTCTATCGTTTATTGTGACCGGGGAGCGCGACTGCTGCATCCCTGTAGAGGTGATGGTGCCAGTCGGCCAGCAGAGGTGGAAGAGCAGAGTGAACAGGCTGATGTTTGGAGGCTGACCATTACTTGCGTGTAGGAGAGGGCAGTTGCGGCCCGGTAGGTGAGAATCAGTGTCTTGAATCTGATGCGAGCTGCTACTGGAAGCCAGTGAAGGGTACGAAGGAGAGGGGTAGCATAAGGACAATTTGGGGAGGTTGAACACCAGACGGGCCGGTAGCACTCTGGATGAGCTGCAGAAGTCTGATTGAGCAGGTGGCGAGCCCGGCCCAGAGTGTGTTGCCGTAGTCAAGGTGCGAGACGACCAGTGTCTGGAGTTGAGTAGCTTCTCTGGTGAGGAATGGATGTATCTTTCTGATGTTGGATAGGAAGACTCTGCAGGAGCGTGCGGCCGCTGTGACGTTTGCAGCGCAGGACAAGTGGTTGCCGAGGATCACCCCAAGACTCTTGGCTGTCTGGGAGGAGGTCAGAGGTCACTGTAGAGTTCTCTACTGTGATGAAGTCTTGGAGAAGGCAGGCTTTTCCAGGGAGGAATTAGCTCACAGTCTTGTTAAGGTTGAGCTTGACGTGGTGGGCTGACATCAAAGCAGAAATGTCTGCAAGACACGCAGACACACATGTTGCCGCCTGTGAGTCAGAGGGGGGGGCAAGACAGGAAGAGTTGAGTGCTGTCTGAGTAGCAGTGGTAGGAGAAACCATGTGAAGAAATTATCGAGCCAAGAGATTTGGTATAGAGGGAGAACAGTAAGGGCCCTAGGACAGAGCCCTGGGGGACCACAGCGGTGAGGGCTCATGGGGAGGACAGCAATTCTCTCCACATCACCTGGTAAGAGCGATCAGCCAGATAGGATGCAAACCAGGAGAGTGCAGAGCCAGACGTGCCCAGTTCTGAGAGGGTCGAGAGAAGGATCGGACGGTTTACTTTGTCGAAGGGCAGCAGAGAGGTCCAAGACAATGAGAACAGAGGAGAGGGAAGAAGCTTGAGCAGAGTGGAGGGCCTCTGCGACAGCAAGGAGAGCAGTCTCAGTAAGAGTGCCCAGCCTTAAAGCCAGATCGGTGCGGGTCAATGAAGTTGTCCTGAAGGAGATAGTGAGACAGTTGGTTTAGATACAGCGCGTTCAAGTGTTTTAGATAAGAAGGCGCGAAGGGATACTGGTCTGTAGTTGTGGACAGCAGACGGGTTCAAGAGGCTTGACGGTTTAAAGGCAGCCAGGACAGATCCTGCGGATGGAGAGGAGCTGATTACGGTTGTAATGAAAGGAAGGAGGTCTTTGTAAATGGATTGGAGAAGAGGGGAGGTGATAGGATCGAGAGGGTAAGTGGGATTGCCAAGGGTGGTGGTGGCAGTGTTGGCGAGAGGTGGAGAGAAGGAACTGCTAATGTCATCAACCTACTTTTTAAAAGTAGGTGACAAAGTCATCCACAGGCAGGGAGGGTTGATGAGGAGTGTGGAAAATGTGGAGAACAATTTCCTTGGCAGAGACTCGGATTTTGGGAATGGTACTAGGAAGCTTCAGCAGCTGATGCAGAGGAGGTGTAGATGAGGAGGAGAGAGAGATTGTCAGGGAGCCCTTTTTTCCTCCATTTCCTCTCAGCTGCCTGGAGCTACAAGCTTGCAGGGTTTCAGAGAGCCAAGGAGGGCGCATAGACGATCGTACTGGCCTCGATGTCAGTGGAGTCGAAGGATGAGGAGAGAGTGGACAGGAGGGTGGAGGATGTTGAATCAGTGGATAGAAGGGCGAAGGATTCAGCAGAGGGCAAGGAGTGTAAGACAGAGGAAGAGAGAGTGATGGGGGAGAGGGTACGTAGGTTGTGACGAGAAGATACACTGTGGGTAGAGACTGACAGGGAGAGAATGGATTTGAGGGCAAAGGAGAAGGATACAAAATGATGATCAGAAACTGGGACAGGGGTAACAGTAAGGTTGGAGTTATGGGAGGATCTGGTGAAAACAAGGTCGAGCTGATCGCCTGCCTTATAAGTCGGAGGAGACAGGGTAAGACGAGGTGAAGTACTCCAGATGAAGGAAGTTTCTCTGTCTGGATGTTGAAGTCATCCAGTAGTGTGAGGGGTGTGCTGTCGTCAGGGACGTGAGCTGAGAAGGACATTGATCTCTTCCATTGAGCATGGAATTCAAAGGTGGATATGGACAGGTGTGACAGGGGATCATGTGACCACTTGTCCTGTGCCTGCCCCTTGACCGGAGAGTCTAGGAGAATGAGAAAAAGAGTAGGCATCGGAGAGGGCTGCCGCAGTAGCTGTGTTTTCTTGTGTGATCCATGTCTCTGTGAGGGCAAGAAAGTGGAGGGACATATGTGGCATAAGCCGAGAGAGCCTCAGCTTTCCGGACCGCTGACTGGCAGCTCCAAAGTCCTCCCGGGACAGTGACGTCATGGTCAGTTGAGCATGGCGGATGGATTAGATGGGAAGGGTTGTGATGAGGGGAATAGCGTCTATCTGTCCTTCTGTGGGATAAAATAACAGGAATGGGGAGAAAGCACATTGTGATATTAGTCGGTGTGTGGGCAATACAAGATGTAGGTGGCACTCAAAGCACTCAAAGTAGTCAGAAAATATTCTAATAGATTAGAAATACTTAGTATTTTGGACTTCTTCTCAGTCCTTCCGCGATGGACTCCCACAGATAGACTCCCTCGTCTTATTGTCAGGCGTCTTCATGCCAGGAGGCCGTCGTTCTCTGACCGTCTGGATAGAAATGGAGATTCTGTAATTGCTGAAGGCTAGCAGGCTTGCAGCCCCTCCCACCTAACGATCAGTTAACCACCGGACAGGTGTACTCACTTAGTCCAACATGTATTTGACAATGTTATAGCTGACAATAAATAGCTGCAGAAAAGTTGAAGCTCCTGCCAGTGCAAATTGACGTCAATAGCCTTCAAACACAATTGCTTTCAGTAGAAACTAGCTTCCAGGCCACACAGCCTCAACAAAAAAACAACTCCTACTAGCAACACAGCTACCAATAACACAGTGATTTAATCAAGATGAAGTTCACTTACTCAGGCTAGGGAAAAGATAAATGGACTGACTTATATAGCGCCTTATTGCAAAACGCTTTACAATGGCCTCTCATTCACACACACATTCACACACCAATGGCGGCAAGCTCATTGATAACAATTTGGGGTTCAGTGTCTTGCCCATGGACACTTCGACATGTGGCCAGCCGGGTTCGAACCGCCGATCTGCCAACCTTGTGATCATTAGACGTCGGCTCTACCTCCAGCAGCACCACTGTGTTGAAATATGTCAGTGTTAAAACAACGAGAGCGCAATCAGAAGTGATATAATGAGATTCCAAATTAATGTAGGTGGGAGGAAAATAATTCAACTGACTTTATCAGACAAAGCATGAGAGACAGCTGTATTCACATGGTGTCAGTACTGCCAAAAGATTCTAGATTATTTACATTCACATTAACTATGCAGTAAATGCATGCACAATGGAACATTTGAAGAATGTTGTTATCCATCAAATATAAATAACCAATCATGTATAGCATCAATAAGAGACTATGGCTCTGATTTTTGTGTCACATCTCCCTCTCTGTTCCACAGCCTGGTGACAATGACAATGTGAATGGTGGGACATCTAGACTGACCTACAGTCCTTTCAGTTGTACAGCAGAGGAGGCTGGTGAAGGCAGCATTTGCAGGATAGGAAATCGCAGAAATCGCAGGATATAAGTAGGTTCACAACCTATCTTCCACTGTAAATTGGAGACCCATCTCTTCAGGCTACATCTTAACTGTCCCTTTTAAAGACCTCCTCACCCACACTACCCCCCTGTACAGTTTCTCTACTGTAAATAAATTAATAATTTAAAAAAGAAGTTTTTATTTAATTATTCCTTCTTCTAGCATTGTGACTGCCAATGGTCCCTGGTCCTAGCATAGATTTATTTTTCTTATAATGACTGATGGATAGATGTGTCACTAAGTTGTATTTGTTGTAAGCTGCTTTGGATAAAGGCATCTGCTAAATTCCAAAAATGTAAATAAAATGTAGGCTCATTATAATGCATGAAATGGAAAGAGGAATGGTGCTCCTCCACCAGCCTCCCCTGTCCTATAGACTGTCCTACCCAACACACTTTCCCCGGCATCCCTCAATGCATGTCCTTGTATTCCTCAATCACTCACTCACAGATCAATTAAAGTGTCAGTGCAATTTGATTCCAGTGAATTAGCATGTCATCTGTGGCTGTGGCTGTGGCAGCCTGGCGCAGGGGATAAATCACTGTCATGGCGACTGCTGACACAACCCATTGTGTTGTCATGCAGTCAGACCGGGAAATAAAGCTAGCCTCTCAATGAGGATTGCATAGACACTAAACTGGGCTACTGGCTGTATGCTCTGCATGGTGAAGCAGCTGGGCTAAAGCCAGTGGCGGCTGGTGCTAAAAATGTTGGGAGGGGCACAGGTTATGGGGGCATGCTCCACGGGGAAGAATATCAACTTTAAAATCTGGATTTACAGTCGATTTTTGCATGAGAATAGCTCTACCCCCCTGTACAGACCTCGCCATCCCCTCTACCCCCCTGTACAGACCTCTTCATCCCCTCTACCCCCCTGTACAGACCTCTTCATCCCCTCTACCCACCTCTACATCCCCTCTACCCACCTCTACAGACCTCTCCATCCCCTCTACCCACCTCTACAGACCTCTCCATCCCCTCTACCCCCTGTACAGACCTCTTCATCCCCTCTACCCCCCTGTACAGACCTCTTCATCCCCTCTACCCCCCTGTACAGACCTCTTCATCACCTCTACCCCCCTGTACAGACCTCTTCATCCCCTCTACCCCCCTGTACAGACCTCTTCATCCCCTCTACCCCCCTGTACAGACCTCTTCATCCCCTCTACCCCCCCTGTACAGACCTCTTCATCACCTCTACCCCCCCAGTTTTCTCTACAATTTCTACAATTTTCTCTCTACAGTTTCTACACGTCAACGTGTACCGAAACACTTGTTTCCAACGTGGTCCTACGTTTCTCCAGTGGTGTGCCGTCAGGGCCAGCAAGGCCTTCTCTGCTGGCCTAAACATCATCAGAATATACATTTTATTTTAATATATTTTTTCCACAAATATGTATTAATGATTCCCCATAGTCTATTCTCTTCATTTCATAGCTTTCCTCTTGGTTGCGCTGCTTCCAGTCTCCGATTGAGATTTGGAGGGCTGGCCTTTATGTTAGAGCTTTTATCCAATCAAAATGTGTTGCTAGGGGGCTCCAAAATCTGCCTGCCTGCAGAATCTGCGGTGCCGCGAATTCGACCTGTAACTTAACGTTGGAACGAGAAAACCTGTGGCGTTCCTAGTAAACCTACGTAGATGCGAGCAAAAGCAACAACGGCGCCTGCTGTAAGGCTCAATGATGTCAGCACCCAGCACGTCTTTTGATTGGATACGCACTATTGATACGCACTATTGATACGCACTATTGATATTCACTATTGAGATGCGTAATGCCGGTAGATGTGAAACTTTTGAAAGTGCGCAGGGAAACGGAGCATCACAACGAAAGCTTTCGTTGACTGATCGATAATACTGATCGATTGTGTCCTGTTTTTGGGTAAACAATAACTTTCATTTAGGGGACACGATGAAAGCACCGAGTCCACAAACAGAGGAAACTACGTTGAGCTTCTTTCTTTTCTGGCTGAAAACAACACAGATTTACATTACCACCTGTCCACAAACAAAGTGTTTACTGGGACGTCAGGCAAAATACAAAACGACCTGATTTTTGCTATTGCTGAAGTGATGGTAGAAGAGATCAAAATGGAGATTAAAAAGGCACCCTTTGTCGCTATTATGGTGGACGAGACGACAGACGTGGGTAATGTAGCGATCTTAAAGATGTTAGTTTAACACTCTTCATTGTAAATGCGGATTTATTGATTAAAAATGCTTCGGAAATATTAATATAACTCTGTTGTACTTGTCTGACTATGTTAAGGTGATGCAACGCCCGGTTATACTGTGTTTCTGTCTAGTTTCTAGAGCCATGGCGTCATAACGATGGTATTAAGAGGTAGAATAATTCAGGTAGGAATGTGTCGGACATCACTGAAGGCCTAGGTGTGAAATGCACCGCCCGCCACTGCGTTTCTCCTACACCAAGACACATACAAAGAGCATAGAAACATACAAAGAGCATAGAAACATACAAAGAGCATAGAAGATACAATCAGAATACAGTCTGCCATTCCTTCTCCCAGCATCGATTTGGTTTTCCTATCATGACTGAAGGACAGATGATTCACTTACTTACACAAGTTTGACTTCGGTAATAGGTCCAGTTGCAATATCATCAAGTTGGGAACAAAAGATGCCTCCTTCTAATCCATTTTGTTCAATTTGTTTACAAAGTCCGGTAGTGGTTTGCTGTGTGATTTGCTGTATAGTTCCATATTCCCCCTGCGTGTTGGTCGCACGGCAGCGGAGACGGCAGCGGAGACGGTCGCGGAGACGGCAGCGGAGACGGTCGCTGATAATTTTCCCTGCCTTTGTATAAACTTGCTTTATAATTAAATTTGGTCTGGGTGGTCCTAATTCCTTTACTGTTAATTTCTCCTGGTTGCTACGACGGCTGAACGGTGTTTCTTTTAAAGATTCAACCGAGTTGTTCAGAACATTACTAGCCGCCATAGCCATGGTGAAGCAGGTGAACGAACGTGATCTGAAATGTAGGTTAATTGGCTAGCTCGTCTAAAGCTACGCCGGCCGTATGACATGACGTAAGCACGTACGATTCTTTGTGCATGTCCCAAAACCCCATAGACAAATGACCGAATGGCCTGAAGTTACCAAAATAGATTTTACATGCAAGTCTACGAGAACAGCCTAGTGCAATTTCGAGTAGAGTGAAAGTTGCACTGAAAGGGGCGGGTCTTGAAGCTGATTGGATTATACTCCACAGAACACTAGCTGATTGGACTATGATATACTCCACAGAACACTAGCTGATTGGACTATGATATTCAGAAGCAACACTGTCTAGAAGTCATAGAAAAAAATCTCTCTCTTCTCCCTTTGGTGGGGCATTGTCCAATTGCCCCTAATGAACCAGCCTCCCCTGGCTAAAGCGTATGTAACGATGGTGGGGCCCTCTACCCCCTACCATACACTTGCACCCCCCCCACCCCCCACACACACACATTATAGAAAATACATGGAATACATATAACACAATAGCTAGAGGGGTTAGAGAGGAAGAGCCGGCTCTGACTGCAAATAAATGTACAAGTAAAGACAACAAAACCATGGTGTGTTTCACGTCTGGGCTATTTCATATACTCTATGTCTCATTTGACACTGATCAATCAACCCAGGCCAGACATATTTATAGCCAATCAATTTGGAGAATTTTGAAGAGCAAATTACATATGCTGTATGAACTGCTGGTGTGATCTATGGTGGATGAATATATTGTGGGTTCAGGGGAGCCCGGTGGAGGTGGACATCGGAGGACGGGCTCATTGTAATGCATGGAAAAGGAATGTGGAATGGTGTCAAACACACTGAAACCATTCCTGATTCCATTCCATATATTACAATGAGCCGGTCCTCCGATTTCTGCCTCCGCTAGCCTCCACTGGGTGGGTGTGATCTATGGTGGTGGTGCTTGGTGTGTCCCAGATACCTGCTGGACTGGAAAGGTCTGAGTACAAAGATCCATCTCTCTCTCTCTCTCTCTCTCTGCATCTCTCTCTCTCTCTCTCTCTCTCTCTGCATCTCTCTCTCTCTCTGCATCTCTCTCTCTGTCCCTTCTCTGTCTTTCTCTATACCTGCCTCATACCTCTCTCATATCTATATTTCTCTGTTTCTCTCTCTCTCTCTCTGCATCTCTCTCTCTGTCCCTTCTCTGTCTTTCTCTATACCTGCCTCATACCTCTCTC